>NW_012148620.1:2623223-2630414 GCF_000956105.1 Propithecus coquereli
AAAAAATTCTTAAAGATATAGTCCATCTTAACTATGCTCTAAATGAAAGTGAGTACTCAAAATAGGAAGAGTAATATTATACAAGGACTGGTAGAGATTACTATAAGACAATCACCAATTTTTATGCACTGTCATTACAGAGGTTATATTAATAAAATTTTGTTCCTTGGAATCACAATTGTTTAAACTGACCACTGAAATGAATCTATGAGAAAGAGTACAGCATGGTAACAGCTTTCATAGTTATACCTAGATAAAACCTGGATCAAACTCAAGCAATGCAATTGTATATTCTTTAATTTACTATGGAAATAAACTTATGATTTGGTGCAATTATCCCTGGTGTGACAGGAACCACAGCATAGTGAGACCTCATCTCTACAGAAAATAGAAAACTTCGCTGGGCATGGTGGCACACACCTGTAGTCCCAGCTACTCAGGAGGCTGAGGCAGGAGGATTGCTTGAGCCCAGGAATTGGAGGTTGCAGCAAACTATGATAGTGTCACTGAGCTCCAGCCTGGGTGACAGAATGAGACTTTGCCTCAACAAAGAAAAAATTCTCCTAGCCTTCTCTTCATTTGAAACTTCAAATGATGCTAATACATTTTATGTTTGCTGTGACAATCAATCAAATAAGGTTTTATGCATAAAAGAAACTCTAATACTGTACAGTATAAACTTCAAACTCTTTGGTATAGACCGTAAGTCACTGATTCTCTGATATCATCTCCTCCCATTCTTTTATAACTTGTGATCAAACTCACTCTACTAATCTTTGAACATTCCAAGCTCCTTCCTGCCTCGAGAACTTCACGCAGCTGCTCTTTCTACCTGAGACATTTTCCCACCAAAATTTACAGGTTATTCTCTTTTATCTCTCTTGAGTCTCTGCTCAGATACCACTTCTGCCTTGAGGCAAAAGAATGTCCCTTTCTCTCATCCAAAGTCCTCCTCTCCTCTTAACTCTGCTTTATTTTCACATGGCAGCCATCACTCAGTGAAATGACGATCACTAGCAAATAAAGGCTAAGTGATATTAAGGTGGCCTATAGTAAGTGATATTATAGATATATATTTATTAACTTAGAAAAAATGTTCACTGTATACTGTTAAGAAAAAAGACTAAACAACAAAGTGTACATGTAATTTCATCCTATTTTGGTAAAAATATGTGGTTGTATTTGGTGTGTAGGAGAAAATTTAGGCATGGAAAAAGGTTTAGGAAATACATACCATGGGATTTAGAGTGATCCTCTCTGGGCTATGGGATGATGACACTTATATTTTCTTCTTTTGTTTTATCTGCATTTGCTAACTTCTCCAAACTGATCAGAAATGAATTTTGCAACTAAAAAATTAAATTTAAAAATGTAGTTTAAATGTTATAAAAAATGGTTCAAAATAACCATATCATTTTGGAAAGAGGTGCCAAGGAGAACTTTCAACAGGTTACATATGAAAGATTAAAGACTAGTTGAGGCAAAAGGTTGTTCACAGATTTTAATAATCCTTTGAGAACTATGATATAAAACCAGAAATATTCATTGCAAATAGTAGGATGGGGCATTACAAAACCACACCTGGGAATAACTTACTTAAACTCTGAAATGTAAAAGGATAGTAAGCCTTTGCCTGCCATCTATGTTGCAAATATTGCATCCCCAGTTTATTATTTATAGTGTTTTTTAATACACAGAGAATTTTAACTTTCTTTCTCAAATCTATGAATGTTTTCCTTTGTGGTTTTTGCTTTATATTTAGAAAGCCCTTCTCTGTGGCATGTCAAAGTTTCTTTTTTTTTTTTTGGTGGCTTAATTTTAAAAATTAACCCATCTCACTACATCACTACATTCCACAAGACGAAGCTTCAAGAATTTTAACTATTTTGTCTTAAATACTTTAATTTGCATAGTTGAATTTTTGTGTTTTTATATTTCCAGGCTTGTTAAGCTGCAAACATCATCATGATGAGCTTTCAGTACTGGAATGTCTTATTATTGGTCCCAAATTCTAAAGAGGACTAACTCTACTAATTATTACTGGAACCTCTCATGATTTCCTCTTTGCATGGAGTCATTTCAAAAAAGCCTTAGAAAATAATGTTGATTTTTTTTTTTTTTTGATGGTGTGAAAGGTGTGAGTCAGGGGTCTTACTCAAAGCAATATGGGGAAAACTTTCTAAAAGTAATCTTCAGATAGTTTTCTTTTTCCCCCAAATTCTACACTCATAGTGGCAGCTAAAAATATTCAACACAGTCATTTTTATTTAAATAGTCCCCTATATTTGCCCTATTTCTGCTCCTCTCAGTCTGGGTGCCAGAGAGTTGAGAGTCCACTCTGCCTGTCACTGGCTACTTGGAATATCTTTCTGTTATCCAGAACTCAATGTGACAAAGAACGCAAATGATGCCACAGCAATCCAGAATCCTTCCCCTTGGAGAAGTTGAGAAGGAAGGCATCTATAGATATTGATCCAGTAATAATTTTCAATGCTATCACAAAGTAAAAGCTACTGTTTTTACATAGCAAGTGGTGGCAATTTAATGCCACCTATGATGAAAAATGGTAAAGCTCATAAGCTCTGCTTATTAAAGCATTAGATAAAGTCTCCTTAACTCTGATTCTTTTATGTTACTTATTACCCTTTTTTCAAAGGAAATTCTTTGTCGTAGGTTTCTTGACCTGTTTTATAAGCTTCCCTGATGTCATTGTGCTCAAAGGTGGGTTAACTGAAAGGTGGGCCAAGCCCCTCCAGCTCACACAGCTCACACAGCACCTTTGGTCTAACAGCAACAACAACAAAGTGCTCTTCTTCCAAGTGGATGCCACCTGAATTCCTAAGGAATTCAGGCCAGATGTCAGCCTCCAGGTGGCCCTCAGCCAGGCCCTCTCATGCAGGGCACAGCCTACATAATCGTACAGAATGACAGGGACTTTGATGCCTCCCATTCATGAATATAACATGAAGTTGAAAAGTGGCAATGTAGAGACGACTTCTATGAAGTTTCCATGCCAATATCTTGAGCTAGATGAACCATGGCTCTGATAAACAGTTTTGGGCACTCCTACAGAGAAAGCTGATACATTGAAGAAAATAAATGATCATTAAAAAACTAGCTATGCCACTTAGGTCCTTCTTCCCCCAACACATTTAAAAAAACAAAACAAAACAGACGTTTCTGGTTAATATAGTACAATTTTTGTTTCGTTTGCCTGTGATGTGCTTTTATATTGGGAGACTGAGTAGATATTTATTTTTTAAAAGAGTGTTATGTGAATTGGAGATCTATTCATATTAAAAAGTATAAAGAGAAAGGCAATTAGCCATGTTCATATTCTTCTTATCTAATGGAGATGCATGGAACACTGTAATTGACATGAGTATCTGTAGAGGGGATACTCCTAAGGCTGGTAGAAAACATCTACCTAAGCTGGTGCCGGGGTCTGGCTACTGAGCTCCCTTAATGTAGAATGAGTTTCCTTGCTGCCAGACTCCTACCACATCCCCTTTACTTGAGATTTGGATAGACTTTGTTTTCTAGGACCATATAGTCCAAAAACACTTGGTAAGTTGCTTATGGAGGCATTATATTCTGTATCACTACAATTTCTCTTTCGGTACTTTGGATGGGTTGGTTGATGGGGCAGAGAGAACATGAAGATAGCTGGTCCAGGCACAAAGGAGAACTGTGGGGAAGAGGCTGCCTGGGACCCGTGGGAGGAGCTGGCAGTGGAATGTGCTGCATGTTTGATGATCTCAGTCACAAGGAACAGGCTAAAGGACTTTCTTGATTGGCGGTGGGGTGTGTGTGTGTGTGTGTGTGTGTGTGCACGCGTGCCAGGAGGAGAACCACATCTGTGCCTCTAACCAAACAGCCTTCTCCTGGGCTTCACTTTTAGTCTTAACCTGATACCACTCACTGATGTCTTCATGGCTGACTGTGAGTCCTTTTAGACAACTCAGTTTTTTGAACAATGGGCTGATAGCTATGGCAGAGCTTCTGCTTAGTAGGGCCTGATTAGCTTTGCTTCCTACTCATCAGTAACGATGAAGTCATCCCCATTCAAGGGACAATTTAATACTTTCAGTTATACTAGATTATATTTTCCGGAAGAAATTTTATGCTCTCGAGGTGTTTATTAATATAATCCTTGAGATTACCAAGTATTATCTGTGCCTCTCTCACGCTCATTCTCAGGTTGGTCAATTCCTTGGAAGGATTTGCAACAGATTCGTTTCTGGACAGATATTGTCTTTGCATATCTATCCCAGTTTGGACAGTCACACAGAAACATAGATCATGTAATAATACATTAGAAAGACTGTTGAACTAGGTGTCAGAGGACAGTAGCTCTGATTCTGGCTGAGTCTCTAAGGAGCCTTGAGAAAGTCATTTGGCTTCTCTGTTTCAATTGCTTCACATGTTAAAGAAGTAAAAGTATGTTTGCTTTACTTCAGAGGCTTGTCTTGAGAATCTTAAATGTGAAAGTACTTTTGCAAACTACATAGCGCTCCCTAATGCATTTTTTTTTTTTTTTTTTATGAGGAGGCCCTGCCTTCTCCTACCTGAGGGAGGCTTTTGCAGAACCTCCCTGCCCCCACCCATCACTGGCACTCCTGCTGCTCTGTTCGGAGAAACACATTTTATGGCAGCACAGATACAGACCTGGATCACGGGGTCACTGCTGTGTTTCCATTACAAATACGCAGGCTTCAGGCTTCAGCCCTTTCCACATGCTGAACTTCATCAGAGTCCTATGTGTTGAGAGTCTTCTGGAAGAGACCCAACAATTACAGAGGAGTGCACCATACAGGCTTGGCCTGAATGTAATTTCAGCCTGAACTTTTGGGGGATTGTTATGGAGTCCCATCCTGCAGTCTTTCAACATGGAAAACTCTCCTGGGCATGGAAGGTTTGGAAATTCTTCAAGACTGGGCAGTACAGCCCCTAGAATCGAACATCAGGGAAGACCCTTTAACCAGAATGGAACTTAAATCTCATTTCACGAGCCTGCAAATTTTCTGTGTCTGTGTGGCATTTTACTTGAAATAAATAAGCAAAGGATACAGTTTTAAGTACAGTGGTTTTCATGCTCCTGGGGCTGATTTCTCCTTTGCCTCCCCAGGTTGATAGTAGATCACAGTCGTAGAAATGGATCCAAATGGATTTTGCAGAGATAGTCAAAAAGCCGTGCCAACTTGGCCTCCTTCGTGCAGTAACTACAGGGCGAGAAGCTGCCAGATAGGGAACAGAGAGCCCCAAGTCCATTATTGATTACTTTGGTTCACCCTTAGGTTCAGCAAACCACAGCTGCACAATGGAATTCAGCACCCAGAATGTGACCGTGGAGAATTAGGGGCACAAGTCCACAATCTTCTGGCTCTAATCTATAGGTTAAATCCATTTTTCTATGAACCTGTCTTTTTTGTCACATCGTTGTTCAGTAACTCTAGGTGGTGACATTATTCATGAGTCTTAAGTAGACACACAGACCTGGGCAAAGGCTGGGACTGAAAACAAAATTGGTGGTATTCAGTCATCCCCTTGTGGTGACCCTAGAGCTGCCATCATACTGAACGTCAGCATGGAAGGGCTGGTGCCAGGTCTCTCATTCATCTTCTCCATTGAAGTGTCCTTTATTTATCTTTTCAAGATGCCCACTGTGGCTAGGAATGTGTTCTCTGCACATCATAAGCACTCATTACATTCTTTTAAAAAATTTTTTAATAACATCCGTTTCCACTTTTAAAAAAAAGCTATAAGCCAATAACTTCTGTGTGAAAACGAAGTAATTACATTAAAACATAATCCTCAAAGAAGTATGTGGCACCTGAATCAGGGAGTTCATCAGGATACCCTCTATTGAGGCAGGAGTGAATAGGTAACTGAATTCTATAGGCCAAAGCTTGGCAAATTTTTCTGTGAAGGGCCAGGGCCACATAGTAATTATTTTTGGCTTCCTGGGTGATAACGAGTCTCTGTTGTGAATACTTAACTCTTCATTTTAGCACAAAATCAGCATAAACAATACTTAAATACACGAGCATGGCTCTGTCACAATAAAACTTTATTTAAAAAATAGACAGTAGGCCAGATTTGGCCCAAAGGCTATGGTTTTCTGACTCCTGCAATAGGCTAGTATGCACAATAGTACAGGTGCGGGAAATAAACAATTCAACAGACAATAATTAGTGTCTCATGTACTGCTGTAGATACAGAAATAAGTTAGGACCTAGTTTTATTTATATATATTGTCTACCAGCTATGTGAAAATGGAGGTTTTTAAATTGGGAATGGATAACAGATACATATTTAGCTTTAACTCACATTGTATGAGGCACTCTCACATGCTTTATCTTATTTAATTTTCAAAGCTATCCAGTGAAGTAAGCTCATTATTCCTAGTTTACAAATGAGGCAAAATAGACTCAGAAAGATTAAGTCACGTCCTCTGCTAAATTTACACTAGTTGGTAGTGAAGCTAGGGTCCAACCCAGACCACAAGAACATTATCACAGATGTCTTACATGACAGAGTTTCTTTGAGCATAAATAGTTTATTTTGAACAAGAGGAGAAAAGATAGAAAACATCTTGAATCTAAATAAGGGAGCTAAGAGGAGGACTGGGTGTCCAAGACCTCTTTTAGGGTGGGTTTTTGTTTTGTTTTGTTTTGCTTTGTTTTAACATTAACTTTGTGGCTATGTGCTGGAAAGGACATTCATTCTTCATTCTTTTTTCATTACTTGGGAATTGTTGCAACCATTATGCAAAACCAATAAAAAGAAAACTTTTAAAAAAAAATGTCCTTTGGCAGGCGGTGCCCAGCTGAGGAGCAACACAGGTCTCACTGGAAAAGAATATGCATTTTGTAAAATTTCTTAAGGGACAATTTATGGTTTTGAGAAAACAAAACAGGAAATTGAATTAAAAGGAGAAATATATTTAGATAGTGCTCGAATGATGACATAACCAACCAAAGTCCAGAAATCACAACCTAGAGTCAGGCATTGTCAACTACAAGAATTTTCTAGCATTGATTGGTACTGTCCATAAGTGAAGAGATGTGTTTGATTATTTAATTGGTGCTGCATCACAACTTTTGAATAGATGAAAATTTGACTTCTTGAATTGGAAATATGGCCCTAAATACAAGTTTCTTGGAATATCACTGCTAAAAATACCAAAAT
>NW_012148620.1:2631668-2639216 GCF_000956105.1 Propithecus coquereli
TGTCTCAAAAAAAAAAAAAAAAAAAAAAAGAAATGTTTGTCAACTTGCTCAATTCTATTATTTTGTTATAATAAGGTTGGGTTTATAAAAAACACATATAAACTTTCTTTCTCAGTCTACTTTGTGAAAAATGGTATTTCTGGAATGCCTGATCAGGTTGAGCAGTTAGATGAACACAACTAACCACATCACATGGTCACTGAGCCACTAACCATCAAGAAGTCTATTAATTTTTTATCTTCTTCATCAGAGAAGAAATTCCTTAGAGCAATAGCTGTATCTATTACATTTTGTATCTCTAGCACCCAGCACAGAGTATAGAGTTTTTTAAAAAGTCACTTGAAGGAATCAGGATGATGAGTAGAAATTAAACATGATTTGATTTATTTTTATAAAGGTTTTATGTGGTATGGTAGATTATTTGCAACATGGCTGCTATAATTTATCTCTGTGTATACATGACTCTAGGCTTAGCCAGGTGACTTTCACTGACCAACAGAATGAATGCAGCAGAAGGGATGGTGTGTGGCCCTAAGTCTCAAGAGGCCTTGCAACTTCTGTTCTTGCACTCTTGGAACCTGGTTGCCTGTCCAGACTGTCCTGCTGGAAACATGTGATCCAGCTGACAGTGACCACCAAACTGTAGAGATGTTGTTGAAGCCAATTTATCCTGTAAAGCCCCAGTTTAACCACTGGATAACTGCAGCTTCATTAGTGACCCTAGGTCAGGGGTCTCCAACCTATGGTGCATCATATAATTGTTTCATTATATATTATAATGTAATAATAATCATAGAAATAAAGAGCACAATAAATGTAACACACTTGAATCATCCCTAAACCATCTGCACCCTCCCTGATCCGTGGAAAACAATTGTCTTCCATGAAAACAGTCCCTGGTGCCAAAAAGGTTGAGGACTGCTACCCTACATCCTGACCTAAGCAGAAGAACTTCCCAGCTGAGCCCAGTCCAAATAAATAACCCACAGAATAATGAGCAAATAAAATGATCATTTCTTTAAGTCATTAAGTTTTGGGGGGACTATATACACATATTTATATAGAGAGAGGGATAACTGATACCTATGGGCTTCTGAAAGCTGAATATTTTCATCTTTGAAGTGAATAAAACCAATTTAATCATAAGAAACCAACAAGAAACACCCTCTTGAAAAATCTCTTGCATTGGAACACATCTCCACAACATAAGGTTCTTCAAAAGTAATTGGCAGGGAAACTCTTGTTACTTTTTTCTTTTTCATAAAGGAGTCAGTGATATGAAACCAAATTTGCAGGTCAACCTACAGAAATTTATCACAGAATGAAGACACGTGTTTGGTTAGACCTATGTTTCATATCGTTCGGTAATATATTTAGTGCAAAAAAACTACCAACATTGTTTTTCTTTGAAATATGATTTTGTTATAACAATAATAGTTTCATGATAACAAACTTGATTTGAGGAGTAGTCATTAGGCGAGAGTAAAAATAAAATAAAACATTGGAAGAAAGTTTTTCTGCCCATTAAAATACAGAGAGCTCAGATCACAGAGGCATAAGAGAAGGCTGGGCTTATTTGAAAAAATAGTAATAACATTGGGAATAAGAAGAGATCATGTATGTGCTGAAAGACTGAGGGTCTTGTCCTGGGGAGAGAAAAAGGGGGTTTCCACATTTTCCAAGCTTTTACAGACTTTCTTAGATTACTAAAAGCAGCAGGAAATCACTCTCTTACTATAAAAACATTGCCAAAATAATATTAAATATAGTGCAATTACCATATCACTGGTAGTGAGTGAAGCACTTTAAACACATTATCAATTTTACAATAATCTTATGATGGGAGAAATACTGTCACAATTGTATAGATAAATAAACCGAGACTCAGAACTTGCTCAGGTCACACAAGTTACTAAGAGATCACTTGAAGACTCAAGCCAAGGCCATCTAACCCCAGAGCACCTTCATTTAACCACAATTGTGGATTGTTCTATTCTTGAGAAACTAAAATGTGATGAGAGACATGAGGAAGAAAAATACACAACAAGCGTGACATCAAACCATTATAGAATTGCAAGACATTTTAACTGAAAGGTTATCTTGCTCATGTCTTTGTTGTCATGCTACCTAAATCATCTCAGATGAAAATGTAACTTGTTATGAGGAAGAAACTAATTCTCTCTAGCACTATTTTTTTCTTTCACAATATCAAGTGGATAACTTTACTTGAAAAATTGTTTTTTCCCAAACTAAAACAATATTATTTTTAGTTAGCATTTGCCATTGTGTAGAAATATGTTTTGTTCATTGTGTAGACTGTAATCAAGATTGAAACACATTCAAAAATCTGTCCCAGGGATATGGTTGAAAAGTACCAACAGATGTGAATTCTCTAATACTGCAGGATTACTGTTAGATATATTTTCTACTCCGAGTAAAATTAGGAAGACTTTATATCTGAGAAAGCAAATTAAGAAAATAAATCCCTTTCTAAACTATCTCCATTAAGGAAACTCTCTGCGTTATGCCATCTATGCTTAATTCTTTTTGGAATTCAACTTCAAGGCACAGTGGTCTGTTATAAACCTCTGGAATACAGAATCACACAGATATGAACTAAATATGGAGCTGTCTCAGATGTCAGATGAATGAGCTGAGTGGAAAACCTTTCTGAACATCTGTTTATATAATACCAAATAAAGTTTTGATATCAAATCACTTGAGAGCTCATGAATGATAGTGGAGTTTGGGCAGCTCTGAGAGGTCTCACCTTCAAATTTCTTTTTAAATTGCTATTGCCCACAAAGATAGGAAAGGTTTCCAATCCAAAAACAGTCAGCTATTAATTGAGGCACTCATGTTCTAACCCGAAGCAATTCTCTGTTGTAATAGATACTAAGAGATAAAAGGGATAGGATCTATGGTATTCATTAATTGATCCAGGATACCCCTTTAGCATGCCTTTGAGAAATACCATCTTTTTTTTTTTTTTCTTTTACTTTTTTAATTGCCCCCCTAGGCAAGCATAGACAACTACAGATAGGAATGAAGGACAGAATGCGACTAGGGCAATTTGAAAAGCTCGCATCACGTGGTGAAGTAACATTTTATGATTGAAATGAACCAGACTGCTACTCATGCTGTGGCCTCTTCAGGTTATCTTCATAAAATGAGATCACAAAGGGGGTTTTCAGTACCAGGTGTATTGGACAACCTTGACGGTGGAAAACTGGCTGACCCAGCTCAACTTCTCAGTTACCGTCTCAGCTGGCTATTAAATTTTTTTTCCAAATTTTGTTTCAGTTTGAGCAATCTTTGATCATTGAGAACATACTGTTTAAAATGTTCCTATCTGAGGGAAAAGATGTTTGGGGAAAATCTCACATCACATTCTCTTTGGTGACCGTTTGGTAAGGTAAGGAGGACAGGAAACAATTTGAAAATGGACTCTCTCTGTTCCAGGTTGTGGGAGTGTGAAACTTGGGAGAAAGAAGATGAAAGCACAGGATGATGTGTTTTCTCACCAGTGTGGAGACTGAAATGTACAGAACACCATTGTTTACAGCATCTCTGGGTTATGAATCAGCCGTGATTGCAGCTGGCTGGGGCAGACTGGAAGGGTAGCATCATCAAAACCCAACTCATTTTTGAAAAACACAAATCCTTTACACTGCCTGTGGACGAAATTACTGACTGACATGCTAAACCTATTAAATATGTATTTTGCAAATTTTGAAATGAGGGAAAATGCTATGTAAAAATTTTTACAGATGCCGAATGACTGTAAATGTGGTTAAAGATGTGGGACTTGCTCCAACTTTGTTCTTTCATGGATTGCTATTAGCTTACATTTGAAATCTCTGTTGGCCACGTATTTCACATTGTTCTTCCAAATGTAATCATTTCTCTCTTTTATCTGATCTCCTACAGTCTCTCTGTTTTCATCAATATCTGACAGCAATTCCCAAAGATCCAATATAGTCCACTCTAATATCCTTATGTGTACTCTCTTCTCTCTTTGAAATCTAATACCTTAGCAGTGAAATAATTTATTGTGCATTATTTAGACTTTTATTTTTTGCATGTGTTTTGATACTATCCTTTTGAAAGGGTTTATTTGGAAATTTAAACCAACTGTTCACCAAAAGTTATGAAAGCATGATTAAGAATTTTTCTCTCTTTTTAAATCCCCTTTTAAGCCTTCATTTTTTTAGTGTGCTATGTCAAATGCCACAAAGTCCACGGGTCTGGCAATGATGGGAAAATAAAGATGAATACTTCTTAGAGCCCTTCCTAATGGGTAAAGCCATACAGAAGATCCAATGAGCCATAAAAATCAGTGACAGTTTTATTTTTCTCAAAAACCCTTAGATTATGTGGTTGTCAGAACTTGGAGATGTTTAATTCATTGAATTTGACATTCTGGTGAAACAGCTGTACCACCAGTATAGTTGCTAATAAATAAATGGGAGCTACTTGGTTCCAAATTGCATATACTGTATTTCTATTCATTTTGAGTCCATTTTATAGGCACTATCTGAGAATCAATTTTTATGAGTACATTACGTTCTAATATGTGCATTGTTAAATTAAAGGGAAAACTTGTTCCAGTAAAGTAGTTGGCAGAAAACCATAAATCCTGATGGATAGGAAAATATGTCTTTCCATAAAAATGAAAGAAAGAAGCCGATACAGAAAGCAAGGAAACAAAGAAAGCCGGTGAAAGACTTTTTTGAAAATGAGGCCTCCAAACAGCATCTAGCAATATTCATTCTTTGCCAATGTTTATGATTACTCCACTCTCACATGGCCATTGTCCTCTTTGCTCTTCCCTTTTACTGGAGAAAATTTTGGCTGTGCCAAAAATTTGAGACAAGAATGAAAAATGTTTTGCTTTATTGCTAACCTGTGAAAATGTGTTTTTTTGCCAGTGTTGTGCTGGTTGGGATTTTTATTTTTCTTTCTCACATAGCTCTCTATTCCTGGCAGGATAGATCTTGACATGCAAATAAAATTCCATCATAAATAAGTAAACTATGGTTGGAATAAATAAGTAAAACTGAGCTGGAGACTGAAAAACTTTATTTCTTATTCTTCTCCTCACACAAGATATACTTTCCACTGCTTATTATTGAAGATCACTTTTCCTCACCAGAGTGGACAAGCAAAGGAAATATCTGGATAAGGGAAGCTTCCATTTTTCTTTAACCAAGACATGAACATATAAATTAAGTGGTCTCGCTGGGTGCTGCTTATAGCCCTAAGCATCATTAAGATAGCTACAAGATGCTCACTCTGTTAATAGATTTTTTTCTGTAGAGATCATGTCTATGCTACGTAGACATGAACGACCATGTTGGTTCATTCAATAGAGGCTTATTATTTTAGGTGCTCTGGATACAAATGGTGAACAAAACAAAGATAGCTGTCATCCTGTGGCTATTCACATTTGCATAATGTTCAGCAGTTTTAATTACTTGTTGAACCAACAAATTATTAATATATGATAACATTGATTAAACCTGAGTTATGTACCACAGTTCTGTTACTATGTTAGGTGTTAGGACAGAAAGACTTTATCCTAACTCTTAAAGAGCTCTCAGTCTAGTAGTGAGGAAAGACATATAAGCCTATACATGCTATAAATTACTATAATTGCACTGGTGAACCATGGTAGAGTGAGTGTACAATACTAGTGGAACATGTAAATTGGGTAGCCAGTATATTTTCCTGTAATGGCCAATATTTTCTCTAGATTGCCACTTTAGAACTTGGTGTCAACTGGATTTGACCTCCCTTTTCTTACGTGCTTACCTATGCTTTACAAAATTTGCATTATGAACACTAGTTGTTTCTCTATGTCAAAGTTAATTCATCTCATAAATTTAGAATTTGCCAATTCAAAAATTGTGATGCACCAGATACTTGTTATAATAATTACACTGGAGATACACAGTAGATCAATCATCTTGCTTCTCATCCACTAAAGTTTAGTTACTCAAGGACAAAACTAGTCTCAACAGGTATATTTTTAGCAGCAGGGAACTCTCATAACCTGGAGTCCATAGATGGCTCTGTTATGTGAGCACCAATACAGTTTAGACACAGGATAGATTGATGCACTCAAGAATGAGTATTCTAAGCAAACAAACACACAAACAAACAAACAAAAATAAGTAAGAGTGTGATGGCAATGCTTAAAGAAAAGCTATTCTGAAGATAGAGATTCTTCTGGAAAAAATAAATCAGGATTAGAATTGTTTTACAGCATTTGAAATGCAGCTGTAGAAAGCTCTTCCTAATCATATCTGGATGAGATGCCCCTTCTAAGAGCTATTTTGGCCCCACACGTATACCCTAGATTAATGCTCACCACATGGCATTGAAATTGCTTGCTTCAATGTCAGGGTCTTCATCGCAAACAATGAGGGGCCAGTGATACCTGATTGGTTGTGGCCATGCACATAGTAGGTACTCAATATTTCTTCAGTGTGAATTGATTAACAGCACAAGTTTTAGCCAAGTGTTAAATTATCATACAGTTGACCTAGATGGTAGCTTCTGTAACCATGGTTTATAAGGGGATAAATAGGACTCCCAAGATTATTTTGACAAGCAATGGTATTAGACTTTAAAAAGTCCTGCTAGGGTATAACACTAAAAGGAGTTTTAATATGATCAAGTATACTTTTTGTGTTCTTTTTGTAACCAGACAGTGCTTAATCTTAAAAGTTTATACTTCTATTGGCTCCAACTCATCTTCACACTGACAGACTTGTCACTAGAAAGGCCTCATGAGGTCGCGCTAAAATTTAGACATCAAAGAATGAATTTGTCACACATGAGGCAAAGTGAGTGTACCAACCATTGGCAGGGAAGAAATGCCATCTGTGGTTACCGTATATAGACTGCTGACCTCTCTAGATATGTCCAAAGATACAAATCAAAACATTTTTAATAGGGTTCTGTTTAATGCTCACTTTCTTGAATATTTCATCTTGTCACATTTTTATCCCCAATCTAGAAAGTGATCTCAAATGTTTGTGTTTCTTTCCTGAAAAGTTGCAGGAATATTTTTGCTCAACTTGGAATAGCACAGTTTATTTTTTTCTTTAAACCTTTTGATAAGTTAAAAAAATTCTAGTCTACAATGTCTTTACCTTCCTTCTAATAAAAGTAGTGCATAAAGGAAGAGTGATTAACAATTTGCATATTTATTTATGAAAAAAGATCTGGTTGAGCACCTATTGTTTATGAGAGAGCAGGAGGAATTTCCATACTCAAAAAGAAACTAAATGAATAAAACAGATTCTTTTCTTGAGAAGCTCACAATCTAATGGAGGTGGTAGATATATAAGCAAGTAACTATACTGCAATTCATTTAGTCAATACATATTTATTCAGCACCCACTCTGTGGTAGACATGAGGCTAGGCACCAGGAATGCAATTGTGAGTAAGACTCAGGTTCCTGCTCTCATAGAACTTGCATTCCAGTTGGAAAACAGACAATAAATGAGTGAATACACAAAATACATACAATAATTTTT
>NW_012148620.1:2642111-2644143 GCF_000956105.1 Propithecus coquereli
ATTTCAAAAGGTCTAACATATATGCAATTGTAGCCTCATAACAAGAGAAGATAGATAATAGCTAAGAGAACAATTTTGAGGAAATAACTACTGAAATTACAATTAATGAAAAATAAAAGAAATTAATTTTAGATTCAAAAAGTTTCATGAATAAGAAAGATATGTATGCAAAGAAAATCACCTAGGCACATTATAGTCAAACTGCTCAAAACCAAAGATAAAGAGAAAAGCTTGAAAAGAGGCAGAGGAAAAGGAAATGTTGCATAAGAAAGAACAATTTGATTAAAGCTATTTATGACTACTCATCAGTCACAATGGAGGCCAGAAAATAATGGAATAATATCATTAATGACTAAATAGAAAAAAATCTCTTAACCCAGAACTTTATATTGAGGAAAAAATTCTTGAAGAATGAAATTCAAATGAAGATATTTTCAGATAAAAATAAAACAAAAGAATCTGTCACCAGCAAACCTACACTATAAAAAGTGCTAAAGGGAGTTTTTCAGGCTAAAGAAAAATGATGTCAGATTAAAAACTCAGATCTTTAAGAAAGGAAGTCTACTTGGAAATCATAAATATAAAAGTCTACATTTTCTTCTTAATTAAAAATGCATACCATTTTTAAAGCAAAAATGAAAATAATTTATTATGGAGTTTTATAAGGTATATAGATGCAATACATGTGACAACTTGGCAAATAGGACAAGAAAAGGGGTAAATGGCCATATATGGCTGCAAGCTTCTTACATTTTATGAGAAGTAATACAATATTAACACTAAATAGACTCTAGAAAGTCAAAGATGTATATTGTAATCTCTTAACCATTAAAAATTAATGCAAAGAAGTATAGCTAAAAAGCCAATAGAAAAATGATAGGCCAAATCCAACTATCTCAAAAATGATATTAAGTGTAACTGCTCTAAACACTCTAAGTAAAAGGCAGAAATTGTTAGATTAAATTTTTAAAAAGGAAGAACCAACTACATTCTATAAATAAGACATGCCTTTTAAATATAAAGACACAGATATCTTGAAACTGCATGAGAAGTCTGGCTACATTAATACCCAACAAAGACTACTTCAAGACAAAGATAAGCAAAGAGAGGAATATTTCATAATAATAAAAAGGTCAATTCATCAGGAAGATATAACAGTCATAGATATATATGTACCTAATAACAGAAATTCAAAATACATGAAATAAAAACTGATAGAATTAAAGGAAGAAATAGAAAAATCCATATTTGTAGTGAGAAATTTTAAAACCCCTGTCTAAGCAATCAATAGGTCAAATGGAGAAAAAAAGGTATAGAAGATTTAAATGAACAATGCCATCAACCACCTTGACCTGATTGGTATTCATAAAACTTCAGGCAACAACTATAGAATGTACATTTACTTTCAAGTGCATATGGAACATTAAATACTTATATTCAAGAAGAGGTTCTAACAACAAAAAAAGAGAAAACTGCAGACCAATATCCCTCATGAATATAGATGCAAAAATCTTCAACAAAACTTTAGCAAACCAAATTCAACAGCCATCAAAAAAATAATTCATCATGACCAGGGGGCTTTATCCCAGAGATGTAAGGATGGTTCAACATATGCAAATCTATAAATACAATACATCACATAAATAAAAGCAAGAACAAAGACCTTATGATTCTCTCAATAGATGCAGAAAAAACATTTGACAAAATCCAACACATTTATATGATAAAAATTCTTAACAAAATAGACATAGATGGCTCATACCTTAAAATTATTAAAGCCATATATGATAAACTCACAGCCAATATCATACTGAATGGAGAAAAATTGAAAGCATTCCTGCTTAGAACTGGAACCATACAAGCTTGCCCACTATTTCCACTTCTGTTCATCATAGTGCTGGAAATTCTTGCCAGAGCAATCAGACAAGAAAGGGGAATTAAGGGTGTCCAAATGGGGGCAGAAGATGTCAAACTCTCACTCTTTGCTGATGATATGATATTATATCTAGAAAATCCCAAGGATTCAACCAAG
>NW_012148620.1:2644193-2646547 GCF_000956105.1 Propithecus coquereli
CTAATACCTGAAGAAGAGATGTCAGTCAAGCAAAAGAAAGAATTGGGCAAAGGATGCTACAGGCAGAATGAACTGCTGATGCTAAGGGCTACAAGGTGTGATTCAGTTCAAATGCCACATCTTTGTGTTAAATAATTTCCTGAAACCCTCTACACAAAGAAGCAGAGTTAGTGTTCCTTTCCTGTTACTTGATTATGTTGTAAATTATGCTGCTTTGATATATTTCACATTATGTTGAAATTATAGATGCCTGACTTCCCCCAGGCTGAGTTTTCATTCACCGTTGATCCACTGTACCTATTGCAATACCTGGTGTATATGTGTTACAATGTTTGGGGGGTTTTCTTCCATCATTCTTCCATCAGGTTTGAACACATATCAGATGAAAATATGAGAAGGGTACAGACTCTCTTTCATAATGCTCATAGAATAATTAATCTACACACAGCGTGAACATTTTTTCTCACTGATGCCACACCCTGAGGGAAGAATAGACTTCTTTTCTCTTCCATTCTCCTTCACTAGAAAAGAACCTATAATAACCTGGGCCATTGCAGTAGGGAGTCCTGGGGAGCAGGAAGGATAATCAGATGGAGAAGTTGGGAAACAAAAAGGACACAGTAGGAGAAAGAATAGAAGAAGAGATGGGGGAAACATGAGAACAAAGCTTCTCCGTTCTTTAAATGACAAGAAGGTACTATTTAAGAATGAAGAATTAATTGATGTTCTGAATATGTAAAAGAATGTGATCAAAAAAGTTGAATTACGTGATCCCAGTTTGTAAAGGTGGACAATTTTATATAATTTTTTAGACTCTGTTTGTATTTTACCTACTAACAGTTTAAAATATTTGAGCCAAAGGTAGCCTTACCCTGACCTATCAAAGAGTAAAATGATGGATTTGTAAATAGTAGAGGCTCCATAATTTCTCAGTGAATGTTCAATAAATAAAAGTTCAAAGCAAAAGCTACTTTATTACTATTCTAATTCTATTGCATTGTGTGAAATAAAATTAGCTTTCTCAATCCAGGATCCTGCAACTGGAGGGAGCAGCACACACAGATTGTAGAAAGACAGGGAAAGGAGGCAGACAATATTCTACAATAAAACAAAATACTTATATAAAGTATTAACTAGTTTGGATACAATTTTTAAGTCTTAAAAGCACAATATGAAGATACATAAAATGTCTAGAATAATTTCAATTGTGAGGAATAATTTTTTTAGGATATCTCAAGGGGATCTTAATAGAGAGGAGGGTATGGTACTAATATTGGGAAAAATTAATGATGACAAATAATTTCTCACATTTTGTAGGGGTTACTTTTTTGAAAAGTATCATAACCAATAAAATTTCATTTTGCAAGATTGATGCCCCACAGAAAATTTACAAAAGCCAATAAAATAGACATTATAGTTTTAAATTCCCTAAACTTAAAACTCAAGAAATTCTGCTTCCAAAACAAACTAAATATTTAAAAATCAAAACAAAAATACTACAGTCAGTACCTTGTATTAATCAAGATAGCCCAATCATGCTGTAGTAACAAATCACTTCTAAATACCAGTGGCTAACCACAGAAACTTACTCTTCAGTCATGGTGGGTTTTGCTTCTGGTAATAGCTGAATAGCTCATACTGGACTAACCCTCTAGAAGATAATATTTGCAAACACTTGACAAAATATAAAGAATAAATACCCGAAAACACTTGAAAGTGACAAAACCAGGCAAACACCAGAAAGAAGTCAACACTATGAAGACGGGAAAACTACTGGGTAAGTTTCTAAATTTCTAAAGAATTTTAGCCTGATGACAGGCCCCAATCTGATCCCTGCAGGGCTGAGAAAACTAAGGTAGAAAATCATCAGTCTGTCTGGCTTCAAGAGCCAGACTCCAAGCATCCTAGCAAAGGATAAAAGAATGGAAATGAGATTCAGCTATTGTCAAGTACAGGGGAGATCAAGTTTGCATTTTGAGTTCAGCTGACCTAACTGTCTGCCATGAAAAGGTTAATACTCTTTGAAGGAAATAATAATCCAGTGTCACCACAATAAAGCATTCATAATATACCAAACAGGTACAAAACTATGTGACATACAAAAAAGAAAAAAAGAACAGAAAACAACTCAAATTCAAAATTAGCAGGCAAGGATTTTAAAACAGCTATTACAACTGTGTTCAAGAATATAAAGAAAAATATGTTCATAATCAATGAAAATATATGAAATTCTGACAGAGAAATAGAAACTATAAAAATGAAATGAAACTTCTAGAACTAAAAAATATAATATCTGGAGTAAAAATATTTCACTGGATGGGCTTAATGGCAGATTGAAAATGATAGAGCAAAAA
>NW_012148620.1:2656067-2669997 GCF_000956105.1 Propithecus coquereli
GTATAAATATGGTTGTTAGCACGTGACTGGATCAAGACCTGCTGAGACAAAATGAGCCAGAGAATGAAGTCCTGAGCACAATGTGAGCATCAGGAATACTTTAGTTTCAAGACATTTCTGTATGTTAAAGAACCTGAGTTTATTATTAAAACGTTTTTCAGAAAGAAAACAGCAGAACCAAATGTCTTTCTTGTTGCATTAGATTTTTAGCTCAGGAAATCTGCTGTAGGTTTAGGTGACTGCAGGCTGATCTTTTCCGTGACTCTGCAGTGCACCCTACTTGTGTCTCTACCATCTCAATAAGAGACTTCCTTGATCACTGAGATAGGAAAACAGACTGAATTTCCTTTTCTTAGCGTCATCCAGAAGTGACTTTCATCACTTCTATTCATAATTTATTGGCCAGAACTCATCCTATAGCTTCACTTAACTTCAAGGGGTTGGAAAATATAGTTTTTCCTATTTCTAAGAGTGAGGACTATGAGATAGGATTTAGGGAACATTTAGCCCTATCTCTGACACTGAACTCTTTTCTATTATTATCTTTGTCAATTGATCAGAAAGTATCATAATCAGTGAGACAAAGTTTTCCACAAAAAAATTTTTATCTGGACTGAACTCTGAAATTTGTATATCGAGTTTTCCAATTATCCTTCTTTGTTCATTTTTGTAAGTCTCTAGAAAATTCTTTATCTTTTTTAAAAAAAATAATCATATCACTTAAGGACAGTTTTGCTAAATTTGATCTTCTGGTCTTATATCTATATCCTGAAAAAACGAGGCATAAAAAAATATCTGCTCTGCATTTGCAACATTCCCGAGAACCTGCTCTTGTGTTCTGTAATGGAGAAGGGAAGGATGAGGAAGAAACAAGTTTTTTTTTGTCCCCCTGTTCTTTAATTTAGGAGAATTGAATGAAATCAAATTTTGTTATACAGGTCTAAAAATTTTTGTGTTTAAACTATTGGTAAATCTGTCGTTAGCAAGTGAGTACTGTGTTATGAAAATTGAACAGGAGCCTTAGTTGAGTTTGTGCAGTCACTTTGCTCTAAAAAGGCTATGTGGAAAAACCACTGTTTCCTTCAAGTACAGCCGCAGTGAAGAAGGCATTGTAATCCAACGCGTGGGAGGATGAGTCTGGGTTGCCTCTTGTGATCTGATCACTTAAAAATGTTTCATCTGAGAAAAACAAAGCTATGCAGTTAGTCCTCAACATACACAAAGCACCTACAGAATGGTAATATGGGCTAAAGGGGGGAAGGCAGTGGACAGGGCAGGGTGGACACTGTCAGGGTGGGGATGAGTATAGTGGGGAAAAGTAACATGGCGGCTTAGAGTTCTGGCTTTCACATCAGACAGACAGCCCTGGGTTCAAATCTTGTTCTTTCCTCTTAGCTGTGCTAGCTGGGGCCAGTTATTCCATTTTTGTGAGCTCAGTTTCTTCCTCTCCAAAATGGTGATAGTCATACTTATTTCATATGGCTATTATGGGAATTAACTAGGACATAGGAAATAATAAATCTAGTGATTGTTATTGCCGAGGACTCAGAAGATATCAGTGCTTTGGTAGGGAAATTCAGGAAGTTTTGCCTGCAAAATTTTTTAGAGTTGTTGAGGCCTAATTATAGTCACAATTTGTTTCATTTCATTTAATATGAATGGGCATAGCCGGAAGAAAACATAGTAGATTATACAGCACTTTCTGTAGTTTTCCCTATTTCTAGTGTATTTACATTTTTGATGTACACACACACATGCACACAGTGATCTCCATCTTTTTCCTCTCTCTGTTGGTTAGCACAAGACCGAACTGAGACTTGTTGAGACAAAATGAGACAGAGAAAAGTCCTGAAATAAACAGTGCAAACATCAGTAATGCTTTAATTTCCATGTCTCACGGTTATGCAAGACCACTGCCTTTGGAATTTCAACATAACCTTGAACCATAACCAACTTTAATTTTCCTCACACTTCAACCAGTAGTAATTGGGCCCTCCCTCCTGCTGCTGCTGCTGTTGGCATTTTTGTTATTGCTTTTCCTTTGCTTCCATTGACTTTGTTTAATTCTTCTTGGCAGCTGAGAGAGCTGTATGCCAAACTCCTGTGCTTGTCACATCAGAGCCATGACTCCCACTCCTGCAGCACGGCCAGCCGAGCTGGGCTTCTGACTCTTAAAGAAAGCCACCTTGGTGAGATCCCTGGGCTCACCAAGAGCTTTTCCCTCAAGCTGACATTGAGAGCAGGGGATTTAGGGTCAACTGGATCCAAATCCTGGGTCATCTTCCCATTATTAGAGCAAAATTGGGCAAGTTGCTTGATTGATGGGAGACTCAGCTTCCTCTTTTCTAAAATGAGGATAAAAATAGCACTTGTCTCAATGGGTTGTTTGGGGTTAAAGTGGAGGTAAAGTGTGTCTGGACTATAGTAAGTCCTCAATAAATGCAAGCTGCTGCTATTTCTCTTTCCCATGGTGAGTGAGCCATCTGCCCCCTTCAAATCATCTCTAGTTGCAGTGCTTGGACACACTCATGGTGAATCAAGATGACTCTGGGGCAGGGATGGGGAAACCTGTAGCCTTAAGGCCACATGTGGCCTTCTAGGTCCTTAAGTGTGGCCTTTTGGCTGAATTCAAATTTTACAGAACAAATCTTTTTATGTTTATTAATACATTTTCATTCATCTTTTATATTTTTATTTTGTTTTTAAAATGAACATATTTAAAATACCAAGAATAAAATAAGTTTCAATGAAATAATCCTCACAGATTGACTGGCATAATTAGAACACTAGTAAGCCATAAGGGCAAAATTCATGGCTGCTACACTCATTAGTTCTAATTTCCCCCACCTGACTGGTGCCACTACCACACGAGGCTGGTTGGCGAGAGTTTACGGGGGTCGAGTACACCAGTTTATTATCAGCATTTGACAACAGTGCACTGTGTTTCTATATGAATTGGAATTTGTGAATAGTTGCACAGCTCGATAGTATTTTTTAATTTTGTCTGCTTAACAGCCCATCACGTCAAAGAAAACCAAGAGAGCACTGAGGGAAGAAAACAGATTTTTAATGAGGTTTGGGAATTGCAATATTGTTTTGTTTCTGCTAAAGATAAGATGATTTACTTGCTTTGTGATACTGTAATATCGACATTAAAGAAATTCAATGTTCATCAGCATTATAACGCTCACAAGGGTACAAATACTTTAAATTAGAGGGGGAGGCATGAAAGATTGTATTGTAGAAATTAAAAGATGAAAATGAAAAGCAAAGACAATTCTTTCAAACAGCAATAAGACCTGAAAATAATGCCACTGAAGCAACTTAAAGTAGTTTATACACTCAGGGAAAAAAGGGAAGCCATTCAGTGATGTAGAAATTGTGAAGGAATGCATTGTTGAGGTTGTAGGATGTTTAGGTCCCCATAATGTTTCAAAGTACAAACAACTGCCTCTTTCAATGAGAACCATAACTGATCGGCAGCATGAACTTGCCTTCAACTTAACAGAACAACTTCACGCAATACTTCAAAAGGAAAATACATATTATTCAATCACTTTGGATGAATCAGCTAATACTACTGACTCAGTGCAGGTTTTATATTTCATCTGGGTCATAACAGAAGATTTTCTTTGCTATGAAGAGTTGCTCGCTTTGGGCAATCTTGTGGACAGAACACAGGGAATAAATATCTTCCACACCTTTCAAGATAAATGTCATGAAGTTGGATTGATTTGGGTAAATTCAGTGAGTGTATATACAGATGGTGCACATTCTGTGACCAGAAAACATGTAGGGTTTATTGCACACATTTAAAAAAAATATCAACGGGTCCAGATGCTCTCATTTCTTTTTGTTATAGCTTGCATCAGCAAAATCTCTGTGCTAAAGCTACTATTTTAAGTGACACTTTGCAGCACATTATAAGTACTGTTAACTATATTCGTGCAAATGCCACATGGCATTGTCAGTTTCATAACATGCTAAAGTTGAACCATGAGGTATTCACTGTGGATTTGCTGTATCATTCTAAAGTGTATTGGCTATCCCAGGGACTAGGTGTTAGGCATAATTTTATCTCTGTGAGAACAGATAGTTAAATTTTATGAAGAATAGAATCAGCAGTGTGAGTTATTAAGAGAAGATTTCTATAGGAATGCAGCGTTTCTGTGTGATGTCATATCAAATCAAATGACTTAAATATTTATTTGCAAGGTAAAACTAAGTCTATATATGGTATGTGGCTAAAAAAAAATCCAAACATTTTGAAAAAAGCTATCTTTTTAAAAACACTTTTTCTTCAAAAGAAAATTTCAGGTGAACATTTTCCCCAGTTAGCAAAGGTCATTGATGAACAGGATGATATATGCAAATCATTTGAAGAATACACAGCTGTTATAGACCTATTAATTGGAAAATACAATGAAAGGTTCACTGACTTTGAGAATCATAATATCGCACTCAAATTAGCATTTCAGCCTCGCCTAGTTTATATCAGCAACGCACCTAAAGAACTATAGATGGAATTGATTGAGCTCTCAGTAGATGACATTTTAAAGTCATTGTTTGATGCTAAGAAAGATACAATTGAAATATGAGAAAATGCAGTAGAATACCCATGCCTTTGGCAACATATCCAAAAAATGCTTTCTTGCTTTTCAGCCATTTATTGCTGTGAATCTACATTCCCCTACCTAACTGAAATCAAGACTCCCTTAAGGTCACAAACGACTGAAACTCATCTAGAGGATCAACTGAAACCACAGACCTCTATGTTGCAACCAAATTCAAATGCTTTCCAACCAAAAGCAGACACAACAAAGTCATTAAAAGGTTAGTTAACTTTAAAATTAACAAATAGTTTTCATTTTTTGAAATTATTAAGTACATAGTAGTAGTTAAATTTTTACAAAACAATGTACATTTTAAAGTATACCTAATTGAAGTTTCTTGAATACAGCCTTATTTGATTACAACTAAATTAATGTGGCCTTCCAACATGAAAGAAGTTCCCACCCGTGCTCTGGGGACATTCTTAACATGATGCTGGGGTTTATTCCCATACATGTGGTGTGTCCTAGAGTTGCCATAATGAAGTACACGAATTGGAGGGCTTAAAACAATAGAAATCTAACCTCACAGTTCTGGGGACAAGAAGTCCAGAATCAAGGTATCTCCAGGGACATCCTCCCTCTGAAACCTGTAGAGGAGAATCCTTCCATGTCTTTTCCTATCTTCTGTTGTTTGTGTCCTTTGGCTTGTAACTACATCACTCCAATTGTTACTCTCTATTGTCCCATGGTCATCTTCTCCCTATTTGTCTCCATGGCTTCATATGACTCCCTCTTCTCTGTATGTTTCTCCTCTCCTCTTTTAACAAGGACACTAGTCATACTGGATTAAGGGTCTACCTTTCTCTAGTATGACCTCATCTTCAGTACAATAATTATATCTGCCATGATGCTTTTTCCATTCAGGTCACATTCTGAGGTTCTGAGGGTTAGGACTTCAACGTATCTTTTGGGGGGAGAAAATTCAACCCATAACATGCGGCTCTTTTTGTTTTTACCAGTGCCAGCTGTCATTTGCATCTGTTCATGCTCCGTGGTAGGTGGGTTGCTGTCAGTATTTGGTAATGAGAGGTGGCTGGAGTAGGCTTTTGATTGACTCTACTAGAAAAGAATGTGCGAGCGATTGGGTCAGGACCAGAGCAGCCTTTCTCAAACTCAGGGGTAGACATTGGAATTGGCTGGGGAGTCAATGATACCTAGATCCCACCCGCCAATGATTCTGATTAAATTGGTTTGCAGTAAAGCCTAGGTATTAGGATTTTTCAAAGCTTCCTAGGTGATTGCAATATTCAAGAATATCTAATAACCACTGGAGCAGAACTCAAATCTAAGTGGTAGCAGCTTCTCTGTTTGATTTAAGTAACCCTAATTGAAAGAATGGGCCTGTATTTGCTTATCCAAAGTACTTGGAGCCAAATATATTTGGGAGTTCAAATTTAAGATTTTTTTTTCCTTTTACAATTTAAAAAACAGGAAACATATATATTAATAGTATATAACACAAAATTCCTAGTGGGGTCCAGATGATACCCCTTATTCCAACATAATATTTTTGCAGTGAAACATATAAACATTTATATTATAAAGAGGCCTAAGTTCAGGTCAGGTTTTGATACTAAGTGAAAACTGGTACCAAACTTAGACAAAAAAAAATCAATTTTCAGTTCTTTATAGATTCTAGAATTGAGCATAGAGCATTGTGAATATAATTACAAAACTCATTATTATAGAGCCCAAGTATTATATACCAACACTGTGTTCCTGGCTGAAGCAGTCTTAGGTAGAAATAATGTGTAAAGATGGAGTTCTGCTGTACAGCCAGAGAGGTCAACGCTAATAACCAGATTCATTCCACTAGAACCTACTCCCAAAGCCATTTCTACCTCTGCAGAGTCAGCTTAGTTATTTATTAATTTACTGCCAAAGCAACAAAGAAATTTTAGGTATTGATTTCTGGCTGTCGCCTCATTTGGAACTTTTTCTGGGTTGAATGCCGTTGCCCCAAAATTCGTGCCCTTTCCAAACTTTAGAATGTGAACTTACTTGGAAACAGAAGTGTTGAAGATGCAATTTAAGATGAGGTTATACTAGAGTAGGGTGGGCCCTTAATCCAATGTGACTGATGTCCTTATAAGAATAGGAGAAAACATGCAGAGACAGACACACACACAGGAAAGACAGTAAGAAGACACAAGGAAATCAGTTTTTAATGATGGAGGCAGAGATTGGAGTTATGCAGCAGCAAGCCACAGAAGGCCAACAATTGCTGGTAACACTGGAGGCTAAGAGAAAGTCATGGAAGAGATTCTCCCTTAGAGCCTTCAGAGAGAGCATGGTTCTGCTCCTCCAGAACTGTGAGAGAATAAATTTCTGTTGTTTTAAGTTACCAAGTTTATGGTCATTTGTTATGGGAGCCCTAGGAAACTAATATAGAACCCTAAGTGTAGTACTCATAGCAAAAGAAAATATATACCATGCTTTATTTGTGATAACGCTTTCTCTCTCTCTCTCTCTCTCTCTCTCTCTCTCTCTCCCCCCATATATATATATATATATGGAAGGAGAGAGAGTATATTTCCCTCCAATCAGGAAAAAAGGGTCCTGAGGCAGATCAGGACATTGGACATATTTATTACTCCCAGATATTTTTAAAAAGGTAGTATTTTCCTTAGTTTCCAACCAGTGTAAAACCAGAAAGAAGACCAGAAGAACGTTAATATAATCCAAGAAATGAATTCATTCTACAGATGTTTATTGAACTAATCACTATGAGCAAGTCACAGAGACAGATGATTGCCATGTAGAATGTGTAAGGCATGGAATAGATAAATAAATCAGAATAGAGAGTGGTCTCTCTCCTGGGCTGATGATTACATATCTCAGGAACATTGGAATCTTAAAGTGACTAATAGAAAGAGATGGATGGAAATAAATGGAAAAAAGGTAATATATTTATTTTAAAAGACACAAGCCAGAGTAACATCCGTGACCTTCCCACCTCCTTCAATCCATGCTCCTGCAACATGTATGCACCTCACTTCACATCCCAGAATTCTTGTGAGCAACACCCAGAAGTCATGAACTCTTTGTAATCCCCCACTGCCTTCTTGCTCTATGGGATAGGAAGGTGCACTAATCAGATGAAATACATGTAAAACATGATTAAGCCAAGCAAGGTCAGGAGGATATTTTATATCAGGCACAAAATGAATTCTGAGAGCAAGCCACCCCAAGAAATGACAGGGTCAATTTCCACTCTTGAGAATCTTCTATCCATTTTCAGACGGAGATGATTTGCCTTAAAAAGTGACTTAAGGATGTTTCACAAAGTCACATAATGCCAAGTATTAAAACAGTACCTTGCAGCTTTGCAAGTATTTCTCATGTGTTATTGAATTTGATTTCTGATAAGAAAGGTAAAGCCAGTATTATTAAAATCCATTTAACATATGAGGAAGGTAGGTGACCAGCCACAGCTGGCAAATGACAGAGGCCAGTCTTGGAACCAGGTTTTATGACTTCAGGTCCAGAGCTTTCAGCACTATCTACCAACAACTCCATGCATGGTGGCATATTGTGGTGTGAGGGGTGAGCTCTGTAGCCTAGCATTTACGAAGTTGGACTTTGGAATCAGACACACCAGGGTTTGCAAAATAGTTCAGTCTCTTCACTATTTGGGTAACTTTGAGCAAGTTCTTTCACTTATTTCAGCCTGTTTTCGCAGCTGCAAAATAAGGTTTCTTCTAACTACTCCAGGATGTTGGTGATGAGTAATGAGTTAATATCCACAAAGCTTGAGGATTTGAAGACGGTACTATATAGATAATCAAAAAATAACACAAAAACTTTTTAGAGGCATTAAGCACGTACAAAATAACGAAGTGATCTCACAACCAGGTGAGATATGCTGAGACAGGAAGTTCCTTGTTCTTTCTTCTGTGGCATCCATTATCAGATATTTGCTTTCATCTTGGTCTCAACAAATGCTCTCTTGCCCACTTTACCATCCAGTTTGGAGTGGGAGGGGGGTTGATATACATGTATAAGTATAGGCATCTCTATACAGCTATTAAACTGTTGCTATTGCCATCAGCAGCACTGTTCCGGTTTGTAGATGAGCAGTTGATAGCAATTCTTCCAATGTAGAATCAGGGTGCATCTCCACAATTCTCAGATGACATTTGTAATCAATAACTCTATCTGAAAAAATCAAATGACCCTATCAAAAAGTGGGCAAAGGACATGAACAGAAACTTTTCAAAAGAAGACAGAGTAATGGTCAAAAAACATGTGAAAAAATGCTCAACATCTCTAATCATCAGGGAAATGCAAATTAAAACCACAATGAGATATCACTTATCTCCAGTGAGACTGGCCTTTATCAAAAAGTCCCAAAACAATAAATGTTGGCGTGGATGCGGAGAGATAGGAACACTCATGCACTGTTGGTGGGATTGCAAACTAGTGCAACCTCTGTGGAAAGCAATATGGAGAAATCTTAAAAGAGATACAAGTAGAAGTACCATTCGATCTAGCAATCCCCTTACTGGGCATCTACCCAAAAGAGCAAATGATACTGTATAAGAAAGACACCTGCACCCGAATGTTTATAGCCGCACAACTCACAATTGAAAAGATGTGGAAACAACCCAAGTGTCCATCAATACATGAGTGGATTAACAAAATGTGGTATATGTATACCATGGAATACTATTCAGCTTTAAGAAACAATGGTGATATAGCACCTCTTGTATACTTCTGGATAGAGCTGGAACACATTCTACTAAGTGAGGTATCCCAAGAATGGAAAGACAAGCACCACATGTACTCACCATCAAATTGGTATTAACTGATCAACACATAAGTGCACATATAAGAATAACATCTACTGGATGTTGGGCAGGGGGGAGGGGTCAAGGGGCAGAGGGGAAGAGGGAGGAGGGGACGGGTATTTGCATACACAAAGAGTGCAATGCGCACCACCCGAAGGATGGACATATTTGAAACTCGGACTTAGAGGGGGCAAGGGCAACATACGTAACCTAAACCTCTGTACCCCCATAATATGCTGAAATAAAAAAAAATAACTCTATCTGAAATTGAAGGTTGTGACCTTTGTTATTCTGACGAAAGTAACTCTCTAATTCCTAATTTTGCAATTTATCACAGGATATATGACTTGCTCATAGGAAATAATAAACAACCATAGTCATTGAGAAATGATTTCCTGAAGCATTAATTGCAAGAAAGAAAACACTGCCCAGTGAAAGGAAGTGATCTACTCCAAGAACAGGAATGTTCCTGGCCTAATTGATAAAATGATTAACCTGGAGTTTCAAGAAGTGTTGTACCTACCTCCAGGAGGTAAAGGGGAGCATTCCACAGATACCTTTAAGGTGGAGACCTCCCTTTTTGGTCAAACAAAATTAATTATCAGGAGACTTCCAAGGGCAGTTAACCAGTCTTGGTCTAGATTGAAAAAAATAAATAAATGAAAACAGAGATGGAGAAGCAAGATAAAAAGTATAGATGTTCTATAGTTGACGAATATGAAACAAAAAAGTGGTTTAGGATAAGCTACCAAAGTATTCTTTGAAAGCTAAAGACAGAAAATTAGCAGGATTTTTTTTTTTTTTTTTTTTTTTTGGCTAGGAAAAGGTAACCAGTAGAGGAGAAATTGTGATACAATTCAGGGGAAGTGAAGGGAAGGAAGGGAAGGGGAGGACAGAGGAGGAGAGTCATTTTTACTACCTGTCAGCAGAGTGGGGCGTAAAAGGGACACAGTCTTTAGACTTGACACGGTTTTGAGAGGAAGATAAACTAGGGAGGAAACATTTCTGAGAGGGCCATGGGGCCTGTATCAGCAGGAGGAAAAGGAGGTGGTTCTGGCAACTGGCAGAATGGAAAGCTAATTATGCATTTAACCTACAATAATCTCTGTTTTCATCTTTCAATTAGAGGGAGGAAAGACTTTGAATTGCTGGGATGTGTGTCTTAAAGAATGTATTTAAAATACAGAGATGTATGTGGCTACAAACAGCCTCTAAGATATCTTTGTGCAAATTTGAATACGGTACTTCTTCTGGGTGGCCACAGCCCCACGGGCACAAGTGTGGGTTGGCCAACTTTGACATCCTTACTTGAAGAAGACAAAAAAGTGCCCTTGCCTCAGGAAAGGCACAACGCCCCACCTGGAACACACGACTTGGAAAGCCGAGTATGGGAGGGATGGCAACCCCCACGTGTCTCCTCAGCCGGATATTTTGGTGCAATACACAATTGATACAACCATATGTGGCAGCTCTGGATAGGTATAATTGTCGTTCATGTCAAGTGACAGGTGACACAGAAAGTAAAGCTCCTGCTTTCCTGAGTCAAACAGACTTATTAGGAGCACCATCTGTATACCAAAAAAAAAAAAAAAAAAAAACGGGCCAAAGCCTTTTAACTGTGTATTTTATGCAAACTGGTTCCACAATTTTATTTTGCCTATTCTTTTACTTAGCAATTGTTCTATATTTCTGTTCCCCACAAAGAGTAAAAAGATAAGGTCAGTCTAAGTCAAAAATAATGTATGTAATGGTTAACTTTATAAGTGTCACTTGTGTAGGGTATGGTGCCCAGTTGCTTGATCAAATACCAGTCTAGATGTTGCTAGATGTCTAGATGCAAAGGTATTTTTTTAGATGTGATTAGCATTTAAATACGTAGACTTTGAGTAAAGCAGATTACCATCCATAATCTGGGTGGAACTCATCTAATCAGTTGTAGACTTTTAGAGCAAAGACTGATGTTTCCTGAAGAAGAAATTCTCCTGAAGACTGCAACAGAAATCCTGCCTGAGTATCCACCCTGCCAGCATGATCTATAAATTTCCAACTTACTAAGCTCTCACAATTTTGTGAGATAATTCCTTAAAATTTCTCTCTCTGTCTTCATATATACATATAGATAGATAGATAGATAGCTACAGATATGTGTGTGTGTGTGTTGTGTGTAAATGTGTATGTGTCTATGTACATATATCTTATTTGTCCAGTTTCTCTGGAGAATTCTAATACATTTGTTAGGAAGGCGAAAACATCTGCCATTTTGTCCCCAGCTAGTGTTCATCAGGATTCAAAGTCCTGGCTGAAAACAGGGTCGGTTTAGCCAAGGTTCTGGTCCTCTTATCAGATATAAATAGCCTTTTATTTCTAGAAAGTAATACAGAAGGTTGATTTCTGACTGTCTGCCTCCTGGACAAAAAGCACACTCAAAAGCATTGGATTGGTCTCTACTCTTACAAGCAAACAAACAAACAAAAAACCTGGAGCAGGTGGTAATGACATATGAGCAAGACAAAGACTGCAAGGCATGCCATAGACCAGGATAATCTATCCCTTCGTAATATATGTGATAGGTGTTCTTTTTTTGTTATTCCAGTATGCCTGCCCAAGGATGTGCTTGTGGTATTTTGGGAGCCTTGTAATGCGGTCCTAGTTAAGCATGGGAGGTCACAATCCTTACATACTTGGAAACGTGAGGGATCTTGACTATTTAGTGCTGCTGGGTAGTCAAGGACTCTGGAAGTTAAGGAGCAAGAAGTAAAGACCCTGTGTATTAGTCAGTAAGTAGATTATTATTTATGGTCTAATTTAAGGTTCAAAGAAGAGCAATGCCCTCTGCTTACCCTAGTGAATGAGAGTTCATTATAAGGTCATTTGGAAAGAAACCAAAATGGCCAGTCCTCCCAGAAAACAGGACATAGCAGGGAATCTGAATTGACAGTAACTTTAATGATCAACAGGAACTCTGATGGTCACTCTGTCAAATTTAAAAAATTTACCATTTTTGTGACTTAATCACTTGAATTTTCCTTTCAAACTTAACTCTCTCTTCATATATTCATACTCCCAGGATGTGCTATATGAGTTCATACTCCCAAGATGTCTGATGAGTTTAGCCACTAATAGTGCAGGAGAAAATGAATGAATTCCCCAAACTCTCATGTCATTCTACCTAATAGGCTACTGGCCAACCTTTATGCTTGATCTTGTTTTATGATCAATCATCTATGAACACATAGGGCATTCTTGTGGTGACCTATGTGTAAAAAGCACCTCAGACGGGGCACTTGGATATGGCAGATTTATAGAATCTCAGAGATTTATAGAACATATGCCAAAATAATAAAAGATACCTTTTATTTGGATATGGCCTTTAGTAATCTAATTATATATATACCAATGCTGCCATCTTGATAGTACTGTTTCAGGCTGAATTATAAGTTATTTCTAAAGATTTTCCTTGAACAAGCCCTTCTTTTCTGATGGCTCTGCTCTTCTTAATGAGCCTTATCCTTTCTTTTCTGGTACCCAGTCTACCACAGTGGAATCAGTCTTGAAAGCCCAAGCCAGAGATGAAAGAGAAGTGACTAGTGATATAAGTTTATGGGACCTAGAGAAACCCCAAGCTTCTATATCTTCTCTGCTCCAGCCAGCTAAGTGATGCCAGGCATGGTCAACAGGGTCCCAGCTGATGGCTATTAGGTTACTAGGTCTGAGCTGTGGGGATTGGTCACCAAGGTGGTACTAGAGATACTATGTCCTCCAACCAGAGACACATAGTCAAGTTCTGTTGCACCTACTCAGCTTTCTCCAGGCTATGCCTTGACATTTCTTCTGGAAAATTAAATAAGATGAGGAAGTCTGGAGGGAGAAGAAAGGCAGCATTTTATGACAAAGAGGCACTAACAGATTTGCTGATGCTAAATCACAAAGCTCAATATTCTTGTTATCAGTCTCAGGCATCACACAAAGCAACAAGCACAGTATAAGCCTGTACCTGCCATTATTTATAATGCAAAACAGAACACATCAATGAATACTGTTGTTGCCACTCCTAACCATACTGGAAAAATTTTCTCATAAATCATATACAAAGGAACAATATCTATTTAACTTTAGTTGTACAAGGACAAATAATCAGTGTATACAGGAAGAGTACAGGAATATATCCATATAGAATATTACATTGACTATATAAATACATGCATATATGAACACATACATGCATAAATAATTTCACATAAATATATACATATGTAAATATAATACATAGACAGCTAACTTTAGTTGTACAAGGACAAATAATCAGTGTATACAGGAAGAGTACAGGAATATATCCATATAGAATATTACATTGCATATATAAATACATGCATATATCACATTTTATTTGTTGACTCGTGTTGATGGACATTTAGATTGTTCTCATTTCTTGTCTATTGTGAATAATGCTGCAATGAACTTGGGAGTGAAGATATCGCTTCAAGACAGTGATTTTATGTTTGTTGGACATATACCCAGAAGTAAGAT
>NW_012148620.1:2670323-2679102 GCF_000956105.1 Propithecus coquereli
CCTCCCATATGTTTATCTAAGCTAAAAACATATATTGAGTGCCTGCTGTATGCCAGGCACTAGGGATGCTACCCTCATGAAGCTTGTATTCTATAGAGTGGAGGGGAAAAGGGGGCATAGGTCATGAAAACATAAATAAATAAAGAGATTATATAATTTGGAATTATAATAATGCTGTAAAGAAAAAACTTAAGAGCTAAGAAAGTAGAACATGTGTGACAAATGTATATTCTAGTTTAGAACAATTCGATTGCTACCAACTCCCATAGTATGGATTAAAATTAATATTATGATGTTGAAAATTATAAACTAATTTATAGACCACAAAAAAACTGATGAAAGAGCATTCTATGTAAACTAACATCAAATACAGATGTCCTAAGATGGAAACAGCTTGTTGTGTTAAAGGATGGATAAGAAAGCCGTGGTGGCTGGAGCTTGAAGCAACAGAGAACATGGCAGGAGATGAAGATAGGGAGTCAGGTGAAGGCAAGGTCATGGAGGACCCTGCACACCAAAATGTTCTGATTTTATTCTAAGTAGGTGCCATAGGATAGTTTAGAATTGGAGAATGACATGATTCGGCTTATGTCTTGGAGGATGGCGGTGATTTTTGTGAAGAGATTAGAATGTAGAGTGGCAAACATGGAAACAATATAATAACAGAAAAGAAGAGGCTATTGCTGTTGTCCAGGTGAGAGATTATGATAGTATCAGAGAGAGTGAAAAAATAGTCGGATTCAGTATATATTTTGAAAGTAGAGCAGACAGGTTGTTGGGTGTGCGAGAAAGAGAAAAATGAAAGATGACTCCTGGATTTTTAGCCCAAGGAACAAGATGAATGGTAGTGCCGGTTTCTGAGATGGGGAAAATTTCAGAAACAGGTGTGGGGTCGGGGGGGAGAGTCCAATTTTGTGTACTTTAAGTGCGAGATGCTTATTAGATATCCAAGTTGAGTGTTGAAAAGGCATTTAGGAAATTTATTCCAGAGCTCAAGGAAGAGATCGAATCTGGAAGTCTCTGGCATCTGTGAAGCCAGCACAGAGAAGAAAGCCGCCCCTAAGACTCGGAACTTAACCAAAGCAGGAAATTGGAGCACAAGAAGACTAGGCACGGTGGAAATATAACCTCCCATTGCATCCCACCTGTTACCTCTCCTTCAAGAATCCTTGGAGATATCAAGTGGGACATTATGTGAAATATAGTTTTCAGCCTTTTTTGCCTTTAATCATTAAAGAATTCCAGATGTCTGGATATTTGGAGGCATGCAGGTGGCAGACACTTGGGTTATGATTGTAAAAGCCAATATGAGACATCTGTGGCAACATACTCATGCTTTTTATTAAAGGAACATTACCTGAATGTTTCATCTAAGGTGTTTTGAACAAGGTTCATCGAGATAGACAGAGTATATAAGTTAAAATATTGGATAATTGGAAATATGAGTCCAGATCTCAGAAGAGAGGTCAGGGTCAGAATGTGAATTGGGGAACTGTTTATGCAGAAGTGGGGGCTGAGTTTCAGTGTGATATCTTGGGAAAGGCTGGCAGAGAAAGAGAGATAAATGATGGCCTTTGGGTCTAGGGTCTGAGAACAGCAGAGAGATAGAGAAAATGTCAAAGAAGAAAACAAACAATGAGAATAAAGAGTGTAGTTTCAGAAAAGCAAGAGAGAAGAGATTCCACCTTCTATAGCAACAGTTCCAATCTGATAAATATTTTCTGCACTGGAGCCCTGAATGATCTTGAACTGTGTAAGGTTTTATTATGCTCATTTTTCTGTGTTTGCTGGCAAAGTGCAGCATCAGGCTACACCTTCAGATAATGTTTTCACAATAAAGGCTAAATTACTTTTTCTGATTAAGCTTCAGTGTATGACTGACTTAGACAGAAAGCAAACCAGATGCCAGGTCCCATTTCTGGCGACCTTCATAAGAGCGTAGAAATGGCATCCGCCCTAATGATTCCGTGCAAGTGATCTAAAATAGAAACCCAGAAAGTCAGCAACCCACAGCCAGCCTCCACCCTTCTCTCATCTTCCTTTGTTTTCATTTGTTCGTTACTGGGAGCCCCTGATCTAAGGAGGGTTCCCATCCTTCCTGGCAACCCCTGAACTCTGGCATCCTGCCCAGTGCTGAATAATAATCCAGAATCCCTTCACCAGAGAGACGAGCAAAACGTGGAGAGGACAAATCATGGACTGCTCTTTGGTATCCTTGGCTCATCGTTAGAAAATAAAGCCAACGTTGGATACAAGTGGAGTCATTTGTGCAGAGTCAATTCTAATGTACTGAAACTCTCCAGAGTTTTCTGCTTAAATAAATCTTCAGAGTTTCACTTTTTGAGGAAGATTATTATGTGTCTAAGCAAAAAAAAAAAAAAAAAAAAAAAACGTGTAAAGGAAAATTATATTTTAGATTCAGAAAACGTCTTTTCCAAATAATGAATAACTTCCAACATAATTTTTAGCTGTTCTGGTCTTAAATAAATTGGGTCAATTACCTAAGAACAGTGTGGTATATTCTTTACTGTTAAAATGAATTGAAGTGTTAATAATATTACTGGATTATTCTCTCACTGAAAATTTCTGTTTTTTCACCCCTCACACCCAGCCCTTGCAGAAAAAAAGGATGGTAGGAAAATGAGAAGATGCTGGTAGAGGAGACTGGTAAAACATGGGACATGGCTGGTCTCAGGTCACAGAATACATGTACCTTAGATACCCTCCCATTTCCTTTTTTGGCTCATTTGGAAACCTCCACTTCCAGCATAGAGTCCTAGGGCCATTACTGTGCTCCCTTTGGTGTCTCAAAGTGCCACATACAGATATCCAGTGCTCCAACTGCCTGCTGTTGGCAACACAGTTGCCAGATGAAGTTCATGCATCTGATTCCTTTTGCCTTCAGTTTATACAGCTCATTTATACAGCTATGTTAATTTAACTAAATTTACTTCTATCTCCACTTTAAAACATATTACCAGTGGTTCACAGACAAATATCAAATCAGTACAAGAACATATATGGTTTCCCCTTCTTTTTACCAACTCCTTTTAAAGTAAATTTTTTTCCTGAGAGCCCTTTTCCAATGTTTACAAAGTCAAGGCCGCACTAATGCTCTATGGTGAGGTGAAGAGGGTGACTATGATATTAGTGTAGACAGTGATTCATACTATTCTTTGGAAAAAATACACAAGAATTCTATTCTTGACTTTGACTCCTTCTTTATTTTCTCTTTATTGATTTTAGAAATATCTAATGGCAAACAAGACTAGTATTTTCGCTGAGGTCATGTAACAAAATAAAAATTAACTCAAAGAGAATTGCTTCCTTTTTTTCAGCCTCAAACTCCTGGGCACAAGTGTCTTCTTGAGACTTTTGCCACCATGTCTGGCTAATTTTTCCTAATTTTTTTTTAGATATGGGGTCTTGCTGCGTTGCCCAAGCTGACCTTGAACTCCTGGCCTTAAGCAATCCTCCAGCTTCAGCCTCCCCAGTCACTGGGATTATAGGCATGAGCCACTACACATGGCTCTGAGAATTGCATCTTTTTGAAGTTAAATCTTCCTATTCAAGACCCTCGTATGATTTTCCATGAATTCAAGTTTATTTCTGTGCCTTTCCTGTGGCTTGAAGTTTTTATTGTAAGTTTTTAACATTTCTTGTAATATTTATTTTAGTATTTTACTTCTAAGTATTTTATTTTTGTGCTATTATTGTAAATTGGAGAATTACATTCTATGATATCTTGTCATTGATTAATATTTTTATATAAAAAGCAAATTATGCTAGTTAATTTATATTCTACTTTTCTTATTATTTTTAGAAGCTTCCACTAATATTTAGAAGTCAAAATTTGGGTGCTTGATGTGCTCATTGCTTGTTAACAGGAAGCAGACATGCCCTCCCACCATAAACAACTATAAAACTGAACAAGATATATAAGAAAGCTGTTTTTAGACATTGAAAAATGGTCAGTCTGGGGACTGTGATCCTTGGAGAAAGTAAACGCATAAGGCAAATACTGCTAACACCCTTGCTAACTGAGCACACGGGTAAAACCCAAGCAGAAAATTGCAGCTATGCTGAGCAGAAGAAGCAGAGATAAAATTTTTTAATGACAAGTGCTGGCATTCCCAGGGCAGAATACTATGGAGAGCTGTGCAAGGGGTGAGAATGAAGAGAAAGAAAGCAAATAGGGATTCACCATGTATCCTTGGCCCAGGCCTAAGCTGAGCACATTATAGCAAGTGCTGAAAATGAAAGAAAGAGAAAATTCTCGAAGAAGCCAGAGAGCAAAGACATATTAAAGTTAGTGGAACAACTGACTTTAGAGATGATGAATGACCTCTCATCAGAAACAATGGATGATGGATTATAAAAGACTACAATATAAGACATATTTCATATATAATTATATTTAATATAAAGCCTATAGTATCTTTAAAGCTATAAAAGGAAAAGAAAAAAAAAAGCCTGACAACCAAGGATTCAATGGCTAGTAGGAATAATCTTCAAAATAATGGTAAAAGTGGAGAGAATTCATTGCCGTGAGAATTGAACTATAAAAAAGTGTTCAAAGAAGTTTTTCAGGGTGAAGGGAAATGACACTAATTGGAAACTGGGATGTACAGAAGAAAAGGAAGAGTACAGAGGATGTGCTTCTCTCTTTTCCTATTTTTTAATTTTTTTTTAAAGATAACCTACTGTTATTAATAAAAGAAACAACAGGAACAACAGCAAAAATGATATAGTATGTTTTTTTTTTCATGTGTAAGCACCTAAACTGTGCATTACCAAAAAAGAAGAGAATGGAAATGGAATTTTACTATTGTATGCTTTTTTATGTTTTTAAAAGTTTGAAAATGTGAAGTGTAAAATAGCGTAATATTTATTTCATGTAGACTGTGATAGTTTAAGGATACATATTTTAATCTCTAGAGTGACCACTAAAAATATAAAGTGGTATAGCTAGAACAAAAGTCAACAGAGGAAGTAAAGAAAATATTAAAAATATTCAATTAACTTAAAATGTAAAGATACAGATCAGTTAAAAGTAAAAGGATGGAAAAAACATACCATGACAATAGCAAGCATAAGAAAGCTGGTATATACTATATTCACATTGGAAACAGTGTATTTCAGGGCAAAAAATATAAGCAGAAATAAAAGGGAACATTTCAGATCATAAAAAGTTTACTCATTCATCATGAGTACTATAACAATTCTAAATGTGTATGTCCATAATAACAGAGATACAAAAACACATGAAGCAAAAATGACAGAATGAGAAGAAGAAATAGACAAATTCACAATCATGGTTGGAAATCTTAACATCTCTCTCTCAAGTAATAGAAAATCTATTAATAGATTTAAATATTTAAATAGACACAAATCTATTAAATAAATTATATTTGTAATAAGAACAAGAAATTTCTAACAAGATAAATCCAGGTCCATATATACCACTGAATTCCATCAAAATTTAAATTAAAAAAATACCAATTTACTCAAATACTTTTTAAAAATCGGAACACTCTCAATTAATTTAACTTAGTAAACATTTATAGGATGTTACACCCAACAAGTACAAAATACATATCCTTGTTTAATGGGTAAAAAAATATAGTTAGATAGGAGGTATAGGATGCAGTGTTTGGTAGCACAGTAGGGCAACTATAGTCAACAAAACTTTATTGTGTATTTCAAAATAACTAGAGAAGTAGAAATAATAGATATTTGAGGTGCTGGATATTCCAGTTACTCTGATTTGATCATTGCACATTGCATGCTTGTATCAAGATATCACATGTACCCCATAAATATGTAACTATTATGTAGCATAAAAATCTAAAAAAGAATACACCCCCTTTGCAAGTGCATATGGTACATTCACCAAAATGTATCATAGAAATATCCTTGAAATCCTATTGGGTTTATTTTCCAACCACGATGGAATTAAATTGTAAATAAATATTAACGAACTATTTAAAAATCGCTCAGATACTTAGCAACTCAAAAACACATTTCTGAATAGCAGGAGTTAAAGATGTCACAAGTAGAATCAGAAAAAAGTCAAACTGAATGATAATGAAAATGCAATATATAAATTTTGGTGGTGCACAACCAGAGAAGTGCCTTAGAAGAAATTTATAGCAAAAATAATTACATTACAAAGAAAAGAAAGACTTAATACCAATTACCTAATTTTCTAGTTCAAGAAACTAGAAAAATCTAGGAAAAAAGGAACAAATTATACCCAAAGTAAGCAGGACAGAAATAATAAAGCAAAATATTAAATTATTGATGAAATAGGACATGAAAAGGCAATAGAGAAAACCAAAAAAGCCAAAATTGATTCTTGCAAAGAGGAATGAAATTATCAAATCCCTAGAAATACCGATCAAGAAAAAGAGAAGACATAAATTACCAATATCAAGCATGAAAAAGGCAGTATCACTATAGATCTTAAAGACATTAAAAGTATAAGACCGTCTCTCTCAGTCCACTCTCAGTTCCCCGTCATTTTGCGGAAAGCGCCAGCGACTGAGTGGAACAGGTCCGCCGGAGAAAATGCTCAACATCTCTAATCATTAGAGAAATGCAAATCAAAACCACAATGAGGTATCACCTAACCCCAGTGAGATTGGCCTCTATCAAAAAAACACAAAACAACAAATGTTGGCGAGGATGTGGAGAGACAGGAACACTTCTACACTGCTGGTGGGACTGTAAGTTAGTGCAGCCTCTGTGGAAAAGAATTTGGAGATACCTCAGAGAGCTAAAAATAGAAATACCATTCAATCCAGCAATAGCACTATTAGGCATCTACCCAAAGGAGCACAAAACATTCTACGATAAGGACATCTGCACCCGAATGTTTATGGCAGCACAATTCACTATTGCAAGAATGTGGAAACAACCCAAGTGCCCATCAATCCATGAGTGGATTATCAAAATTTGGTATATGTTCACAATGGAATATTACTCAATCATAAGAAATGACAGTGATCTAGCACCTCTTACACTTTCCTGGATTAAACTTAAGCCCATTATCCAAAGTGGAGCACCACAAGAGCAGCAGAACGGGACCCATTTGTACTCACCATCAAATTGGTATTAACTAATCAACACATAAATGCACATATCAGAACAACATCTATTGGATGCTGGGGAAGGGGGAGGGGGGCGGGAGGAGGGGGGAGGAGGGAGGAGGGGAGGGGTATTTGTATACACAAGGAGTGCAATGCGCACTACCCGAAGGATGGACATATTTGAAACACGGACTTCGGTGGGGGGGGGAACCAAGCGCAACACACCTAACCTAATCATCTGTACCACGGGAAGGGCGGCGGGAGGAGGGGGGAGGAGGGAGGAGGGGAGGGGTATTTGTATACACAAGGAGTGCAATGCGCACTACCCGAAGGATGGACATATTTGAAACACGGACTTCGGTGGGGTGGGGGAACCAAGGGCAACACACGTAACCTAAACATATGTACACCCATAATTTGCTGAAATAAAAAAATAAAAATAAAAAAAAATAAAAAATAAATAAATAAATAAATGACACTATAATAATCACCTTTGAACATATAAAAAAAAGTATAAGACCATATTATGAATAATTTTATGCCAATATACTAATAAGCGTCATAAATTAGATGAATTCCTTGAAAAACACAACACACCAAACCTGATTAAAAATGATAGCAAAAATTTGAATAGCCTCAAATCTATCAAATATATCATAATTTGTAAAATTTGTAATCAAGAAAACTTTCAAACAAGAAAATTCCAGGCCCATGGTTTCTCTGGTGACTTGCTTCAAAAATTTAAAGAGCTTAGTGTACCACCTTTCCCAAACTGTTTAAAAATATAGAAGGTAAGGCGATATTTTTCAATTCATTTACAAGATCAGTATAACGCTGGCTCTAGAACCTACCAAAGAAATTAAAGAAAAGAGTATTAGAGAATAACATTCCTTATGAACATAGATGCAAAAAATTAGCTAAATATTAGTAAATCAAATTCAGTAATATATTAAAAATAATATATTATGACTAAACGTGGCTTATCCTCAGAATCCGAGGTTGTTTCAACATTCAAATGTAATTTACCACATGGAATAAAGGAGAAATGTAACATAATTTTTCAATAAATATAGAGAAGGATTTGCCAAAATAGAATACACATTTATGCTAAAAGTCTAAGAAAACTAATAACGAGGAGAAATATCTTTAAGAAAAAGCATCTATAAAAAATCTACAGCTAACATAATGATAAATGAAGATGCATTGAATACTTTCCCCTTGAAATAGTAAGCGAGGAAAAGATGTTCACGTTCATTATTTATATTCAAACTGATACCGGAGATTTTAACCAGTGGAGTAAGGCAAGAAAAGAGGCACACAAATTGGAATGGAAGAAATAAAACTGTCTTTACAAAATCACTACATTATTACATATTTTGTATATTATAAGGAATCTATACAAAAATTTTTTAAAAGCTACTAGAATTAAGTAGATATAGGCAGGTTGCAGGATACATTTTGCAGGTTGCAAGAATCACTTATATATCACTATTCATTAGTATCACTATACGTGAATAACAATGTAGAAATAATATCTAAAATGTTATTTACAAAGGTATCACAAAAACATAAAATACTTCAGAATATATTTAACAAAACAGGTGCAAAACCTACATGCTTTTTGCATAGAAATTGATAGGCTGATTCAAAAATGTGGGTGAAAATGCAAAAAAAATTCTAGAATAGCC
>NW_012148620.1:2679707-2695048 GCF_000956105.1 Propithecus coquereli
TGTGAGAAAATATCTACAATGTATATCTGTTAAAAGACTTCTGCTCAGGGTATAATAAAGACTTAAGAAAAAGAAGACATCCATCTCCATTTAAAGTATGGGCAAAATGTCTGAATGGACACCTCATAAATGGAGTTATAGGAGCAGCCAATAAGCACATGAAAAGATGCTCAGCATTCAGCAATGACCTCACATGGTGGGGTCAATAGTCATTAGGGAAATACAAATTAAAAACACACTGAGATACCACTTCATACTCATGAGAATGGCTAGAATTTGAAAGACTTATAATTACAATGGTGAAGCTATGGAGCAACTAGAACTCTCATCCATGGCTGAGAGAGTTATAAAATGTTTAAATCTTTGAAAAACAGAGAGCTTGTTGTAAAGTTATATATGTAAGTATCATATGATCTAGTAATTTCATTTCCAAGAGAAATGAATGCATATATACCATATGATGCAGTAATTCATTCTAACAGAGATGAATGCATACGTATACAAAAAGACTTGTACATGAATGTTCCTAGCAATTTTATTCATAAAAGTTTCAAATTAAAAGTAAGCCAAATTCCCATCAACAGATTAACAAATAAACAAATTGTGGTATAGTTATACAACAGAATACTATCCGGCAATGAAAATGCATGAACAGCTGATACCTGCAACAATAAAGATGAATTTCACCAATATTACGTTGAGCAAAGGAAACTAGGTTTTAAGTGTTCTCATCACAAAAAAATGATAAGTATGTGCAGTAATGTGTATGTTAATAATCTTGATTTAGCCTTTCCACAGTGCATACATATTTCAAAACATTATGTTATACACAATAAATATATACAATTTTTATATGTCAATTTAAAAAATAAGTAAATAAATAAAAAGTGAAATCCAGAGTCCTCCCCCAAAGCCCCTGGGATGGGGGAAGAAACCAAATCTAAACAGACAAATTAATATCAGGTGATAGAAATCAGATGAACACATCTTGTAATGAGAGGATTAAATGCAACGGGAGCATACAGGAAATTTATAGGATGCTGGGAATAGTCTATACCTTGGCTAGGTTGTTGACTATTTGAATGTACACATTTGTCAAACTCACTGAAATTTTGTTCTTAGTCTAGGAAAATTACCTTTCAATAAAGTTTATTAAAAGAAATTGGACAACCTCCTCAACACTGCATCCTGATTAAATTCCCATGGGATTCTTCTTGGTGGAAAAAATATAATATATATACAGCTCTCTACTGTTCTTTGTCTGTTTTTTATTGCCAAAAGATCATAAAGAGTAGCTTCTTCGACAAACGTGATTCGAGGGTTTTTAAGATGCATTTTATGGCAGCATCTTAAAGATATTTCATTCTGAATATAAATTCATTGTCTTTTGATGAGATTCATGAAATCTCGTTGAAATAAATGAAAAAGCATCCTATGTCTTTGAGATAAATAATTTGTCCCTCTAAACATATTCGGAGTACCATATGGATGGGAAATGCACGTGCTGCCTCATTTACTTTTCAGTAGAGCAATAGAACTAGTAAGAGAGAAAGAGAATAAACATTTTCTGAGCACCTGCTATGTATCTGGTCCTTACATATATGATCTCTTAACAATTCTAGGAGTCATTATGTCATCTGCTTCAAAGATGAGGAAACCAAACTTGAGTCCAATATGAATAGCAAGAGTCAGACCTATCCCATTACTAAAGTCCTCAAAAACTGTGTTTGTAATTTACCCAGTGATTCTTAGAATTTGATCAAGAGGTTGTCCGCATAACCTAGGGTGTTTGGTTAACATGTAGATATATGAATACTAATCAGAATTTCTAAGGATGAGGCTTGGGAATCTACATTTTTGACAAATTTTCCAGGTGATTTCCAATTAGCTCTAAAGTTTTAAGAAGTATAGTTACACACTGCATCCAAAGCATAGTCAACACACAGCAAATGCCTGCTAATTAGCAACTGACTACAAATGTTTACATGTTTTCCATCTGAACTTTGGTTGGGAATTAATTACTCCTCTTAGACTCCAATTTTGTATATCTAGAATTTCTCAGTCTTGGATTCAGAAGTTCTTTGCTTCAGTTTACATTCCTTACTGTCTCTGCATACATACTATTCACAAAAATTAAAAAGCAGAGATCTTTTTATAGTCATGAAAAGAGCTTCCAACATATTAAGTGCAAATAACCTCTATAATCTAACGCCTCTAGAGAGACAAACAGTAAACTCTCAGGAGTGTCTATTCTCCATTGTTTTTCATTGTGGATTTTGTTTTATTTTCATAGTTTGGCTCCAGATTTTGTCCCAGTTCATAAATAGAAAGATCGTTTCTGGGTTTCGTTTCTTCATATGGGATTTTCCTCAGTCTGTTTCTACCTGGAGTACAGCAAAAGGAAACATCACCATTAGATTCCAAGCATTTTTGTTCATCCTTACTGAATAGAATAGTTTTTAAGTTTTTTAAACATTAATCTGTTTTGATTTTCTTAGCCTTGCAGACAGTAAATTTATTGGCCCACTACATCTTTATTCTGCTCACCTGACTTGAAAAAGTTAATCAGTGTGTCATTTGGTCTCCTTTGCCCCCAGAGCAACACATTCACCAAGAGCCACAGAGTCAGGCAGCAAACTTTGATCTCATTCTCACAATGCACATCCACTCTTCTACTGCAAGAATGTTCTAAATGCACTCAATGTAAATTGTTTGCTTGTCCATTTGGGCACTAAATCTGAAGTGAAAGAAGAAAGAAGAAACTATTTAATATATAGGCTACATCTTAATATCTTAATAATGATAAAAAATTTAAGCTCGAAATTCCCTGGATTGTTTTTGGAAAAAATAGAGACGAAATGCTCAGTTGATCTTTTACTTTCAATGACTAATTCCTCTGTGTGTGTGTGCATGTGTGGGGGAGTTTAAATATAGAAACAGCCATAGCACCTCAAACAATGATGTTTGTAAATACCCTGGACCTAAATGCATAACTAACTAGAGTAGGAAATTTGCCCCCAAAGTTGAGAATAATCTGTCTGGTTCTCCATATCCTTTTTTTTTTTTTAAGAGTTCAAAGTGTTTGAGGCTTATATTGTAGTAAGTTTGAAAAGTTTCCTTGTCAAATCAAATGGTTGTAATGTAATTATTTGAATGATGCTCAATAAGTATTGCCTGTTCCAAATCTCTCCAGGTGACTGTAAATTATTACCCAAGGCCTGCAACATTTGTTTAGAGATGATTAATTGTAATAAAAGTGTTTAGGGATGATTAGTTCTAAAACATCTGTTTAGAGATGATTAGTTCTAATAAAAACTGTGTTCAGGAGAGTCTGGGTGGTTATTACATAGCTCTTGAACTGGGTCCAAGAGACTTCCATTCTCCTCTCCAGATCCTTCCATTTATGCTTTATTAATCTCTCTGGGTTTCTTCATAGGTAAAATGGAGATAATAATTGTTGCAATCTCTTTAAGTAATGTATAAAGATTAATTTGTTAATTAGGCAAAGTTCTTTGAGATCTTAGAAGAAGAATGTTTCATAGATAACGCATAAAGATATCGCTATAATTTGTGTAAGGCTCTGCTTTATGGGTGGGATGACTTTCATTTGAGAAGGTCACAGAAGTGGCCCACAGGCATGTAGAATGACAACAATCTAATCTTCCCTATTGCACAGCTCCCTGTCTTGATACCATTGTTCTCTGTTTCCTGGCTTTCCATCGGCAGAATGCTTAAACATTGAGCAACCTTCTGGCTTGGAGAAAAACTAAGTGCATATTTGCCTATATTCCAAAACCAAGATGACGTATACTTTCAATCAAACAGATGTGGTCAGCCGTTGATTGGACCCAGAGGGGAAGAAATTAAATGCATCCAAAATAACAGTGAGTAGGAAATAAGGGTGAGCAAAGGTGAGTAGATGCATGATGTCTCTCTTTTCCCATCATTGTATTTCCTTTCCTCTTACTTGTCCAAGTTTCCCCTTTTACTATGTAAGAAAGTTTTCCAAGTCTTTTTCCCTCTTGGCTTTCTTTGCATGGACATAAGCAAAGGTATGTCTAGGGTTAGCAAATCTTTCCCATTACCTTCCAAGCATTCACAATTGAGCAGAATTTTGAATGATGCTCAATAAGTTTTGCCAATTTCAATAATTCAGCGACCTATATGTCCATTAATATATATGTCCATTAATGGACTATCCAGGCTCCTTGGTGTTTTTCTTTCTGTTTCCGCTTACTCCCTGTCTATTAGCCATTTCGTTGAAATTTGCCAACTAAATTCACAGAATCATGGAGTGATTTAGTTGGAAACGGATGTGGAGTTGTCAGTCCAAACTCCCTCTCTGCCTTATTCCAAATGAAAATCCCCTCCATGGCATCTCTGAGGAATTTCATCCAGCCTCAGGTCAGACAGCTCCATGCACTGGGGGCTCACACCCTCATAAGACATATCAGTCTAGATGAAATTCCCAGCACCAGAGATTAGAAAGTTCTTTATTCTGAGCCAGAATGTGCCTTCCTATGACTTCTACTCTTTTTTCTTAGTTTTCCCCTCCAGATTGATATGAAATAAATACAATCCCCTTCCACACTCTTTTTCTCCTATTTCTTTCCTTATCTGGGTTAAGCAGCCTTAGTTCTTCCACTGTCTCTCTGTGTGAGGTCCAGTGTGTTATCCAGTTATGGCATACTTGACTCATATTGAACTTGTGGTCAACTATAAGCTCTTTGTCTTTATAAATTGCTCTCTCTCACGTCACACCTATCCAGATGATTTTGGAGGCTAAGTGGGAGGCCTTGATATTTATCTCTTTCAAATCTTATTCTGTTAATTTGAGCCTATCATTCAAGGCATTTTCCAGTCTTGATCTAACTTAGTTATTCTTCCCACCTTTGAGTCACCCACAAATTTGATGTCTACTGTCTAAATAGTCTTCCAGTGGGCCGGTGAGACTACTGAAAAAACAGGGCTCAGGCACACGTGAGTGCAAATGTCCTTTGAAGGAAGGTAGCGGCACTTGTTAGTTCTCCATCCATATCCCCTCAAATCTGTTTTTTATTTCCTTGCACACTGACCACCACTGTGCTTTCCCTCTCTCAGACAGCAACTATTTCTTTGCTGGAGGGCTGCCTCAGGTTGCTAGAGCCATGCTGCCCAAGCTCCAGGAGAGCCTTTCAGAGCCTTTCTGGGAATTAATGGTTTCCTAGGGGCAGTCCTGAACCAGTGGCTGTTGGGTAACTGGTGTATAAACACTCCAACTCACTTATATCTAATAATTCTGAGTGAGTGCTACTACTATCAGAGCCCCCCTGCAGGATTAAGCCAGAATAGCCTTCATGGGGCTTTTCCAGATAACATGCCCTGGCTTGGCCTTTCAGTGTGTGTAAATTATATTAATGTATAAAATCAACATCCACCACTTAATCTATTTGTGTGTAACAGCTCCTCTCTCTCTCTCTCTCTCTCTCTCTCTATATATATATATATATAGTATACACATTTTATACACACACACACATATATGCACACACACACACATATTGCTTCCAGTGTAATCTATTTCCTTTTAGTGCAATATATTTCTTCTATTGATTGATCTGTTTATTATGTCAGTTTTATGTTGACAGAACAATATCTGGTAGAGAAAGTTCCCTTTTCATCCACAATCTTTTAACCCCAGTGATACAGATGTCTTCTTAATTTGAAGATTATCCTCCTTAACAGAGAATAGAACAAAAGTGAATAAAGAAATTGTGCCTTTTGTTGTTTATTTCATAATATTATAGTATATGCCCCTAATATTACAGCTCCTTTATTCTTTTTCTTTGCTATGAATATAGCTTGAAATGGCATTTTGACTATTATTAGCATTTGTTACACACTGAAGTCATTCTGGAATATATCATTCCTGCCTATTTTTACCATTCGATAGGGGAAATGTCCCACAAGTCAAAGAGCAAAGAAATTTCAGGTGTTTATCAGGATGAGATGACAGGAATTTCTGTAGCTATTTGTAATTCTCTATTTTTACTTGCTTTTGTATTGAGAGCATCCTCTGTATCCACTTTAATTTAAAGTGTATTTTATCTAATATGAGAATGACTACATTTGTTCACTTTTGTTTTTATTTGTGTAGAATATTTTTTTCCATCCCATTACCTTGAGTCTGTGTGAGTCCTTGTGATTTAGGTGTATTTCTTGGAGACAGCAAATACATAGGTTGTATTTCTTCATTCATTCAGCCAATCTATATCTTTCAAGCGAGGCATTCAGACTGTTCATGTTGAGTGTTAATATTAACATGTGGGATACGGTTCTGTTCAACATGTTGAATGATACCTTTTTGTTTTGTTTTCCCTCTTTTGTTATTGTTTTATAAGAGCTGTAAACTATAACTGTCATGTGATTTTACACTGGTTGGTATCTATTGTGCTGTTGCAATGCACTTTTGAGCATTTCCTGTAGGGAAGGTCTGGTAGTGACAAATTCCCCTAGTGTTTACTTGTCTGGCAAAGACATCATTTCTCCTTCATTTATCAAATTTATTTTAGCAGGATACAAAATTCTTGGCTGTCAGTTACTCTGTTTAAGGAGACTAAAGATAGGATCCCATTCCTTTCTGGCTTTTAAGTTTTCTCTTGAGAAATCTGCTGTTAGTCTGATGGGTGTTCCTTTGTAAATTGCTTGGTTTTCTTTTAACGTATTTATCTCCTTAGTAAATTTTTCATTCACTTCTTGAATTGTTTTTCTGGTTTATTTGAGTTGGTTTTCATTTTCTCATGGATTTTATTGAGCTTCCTTACAATCCATAGTTGGAATTCTTTCTCTGTCATTTCAGTTTTTTCATTTTGGTTGAGTTCCATTACTAGAGAGCTGGTATGCTCCTTTGGGGATGTCCTTTCACTCTGATTTTCATACTTCTGGAGTTCTTGCGCTGATTCCTTCTCATCTGGAGCAACAGTTGTGTCTGGTTTGGGGATTTTCTTTTGTTTAGATGGGGCTTCCTCCACCCCCTGCTCACTCTTAAGTGTGCACCTGTAGCATATGTTAGGTAAACACCTTTGGCTTTGCTTGTGGGTACTTTGATGGAGAGTTAGATTCTGGATTGATACTTTGGTTATAGATATCCTTAGTGTGGTGGTTTTCTCACTTGCTAGCTATTTGTAGGCTATAGCAGTGATGTATTATGTGTATGGGCAGATTCCTTGTCTCTTGTCGACAAGAGAAGATGGAGGTCTTTGAAATCGTTTCTCTTTCACCAGCCCTGTGGTTTTCTTAACAGTGTGAATTATATTGGGATGCCCAATTTAATCTCTGAAACAGTAGGTGGTGCTTATGGGTACATCAGCCACACCCTATATGATTGAGTTAGGAAATTCTATAAAAGGCTGTACAAGTTGTCCTCCCTGCCAGTATGTGGCACTTACAGGAAAGCCAGCTGCAGTTGTTTTGGAGACCTGTAATGGGCTTGAGTCCCTCAAGAGAAGGACTCAGATGCCCCAGGTGGTGTGTGGAGCCCTGGAGCTCCCAGGGGACTTCTCATTCCCCACCACAGCAAACATGGGTGGAGTAGCAAGGCTCGGGGGATGGCTGGGTTGCAAAAACCTGTGTTCAGGTTCCACAAAGGTGGGCACAAGAGCTGTCTTGGCAGGGGTTGAGGGTCAGCTCCCAGGCCTCTGGGGAAAGACACCAGGGAGGAGCTGAAGCAGCCCCACCAAGCCAGAAAATCTATTTTGGGGGGAGGGACCATCTGGGATTCACAGACTGGCTGTCAGGAGTGGATTTTACTCTTCTTCCTCCTCCTCTGCCCCACGGGTTTCATTCCAGCATCTGGCCTCAAGCAGCAGCCCAAACCAGCTGAACTCACCAGCAATGGTACTGTAGGCTGGGAGCTTCCCTGCTCAGGGTCCCACCCCAGACAAAAAGCACAGCTTTCCTATGTGTGTCGGGGGAGCTCTGTGAATGCACTGTGGCTCAGATCCACACTGCACTCTTTTTATAGTTCTGCCCATGCGGGCTCCCTCACCTCCCAAGATTAGTTCACAAATCTCCCCTCTGTGTCCCCAAGCAACACGATCACATTCTGGGGGGTTGGGATCTGGCCTGCAGGTCTGTCCCTGGGTCCCTGAAGATCAATCTCTGACTGTGCCAGGAGAAACACTCTGGTCTCCAGTCGCCCATGGACTGCTCAAGTAGGCTTAACGTCCCTTTGCTTTGGGGTATAACATGCTCTACTGGAGTAGCCAGGTGAAGAGCACTGGAGAGGGCCAGTGGGCAGGGAGCTCACAGTCCAAGCACCCCTTAGTCCACTGCAGGTCTTTAGAAGAAAGTCATGACCCCCATTCTCCGTGGAAGCCTTGGTGTACTAAATGCACTAACAGAGGGGAAGGAGCCACTCCTGAGATTCCCCCAGCTCAATCGTCCCTTGGGGTACCCATGTCGATTCACAAAGGAACTGCCACTCAACAGCAGTGGACAGGGGAAGAAAAGAGTCTGAGTGAAGGAGAGCTGGCATTCTGGTCCTCTCTGTCCCTCTACCCAGAAGGCAGAATGTCCAAGCTTTGGGATCTCACAGTTCCTCTGGGACCCACCTGCCACTGTGGCCACTGCAATCTGGGCAGGATTTGGGAAATGTTTGTTTGGGAACTAATGACATGAAAACTGAACAAGTGAAGCTCCCTGGGGAAGACAAAGGCATACAGTGGATGGAGAAGCAGCATGGCATCCACCGCCTCGCTCAGATCTGTGGTGAGGGGCAGTGACCCCAAGGAGGATGGCAGCCTGATGTTCTGTTCTCAAGAAGCCCCCAGTTCTGGGAGGCCGAGGTGGGGGGATTGTTTGAGCTCAGGAGTTTGAAACCAGCCTGAGCAAGAGCAAGACCCCGTCTCTACTAAAAATAGAAAGAAATTAATTGGACAACTAAAAATATATAGAAAAAATTAGCCGGGCATGGTGGCGCATGCCTGTAGTCCCAGCTACTTGGGAGGCTGAGGCAGGAGGATCACTTGAGCCCAGGCGTTTGAGGTTGCTGTGAGCGAGGCTGATGCCACGGCACTCACTCTAGCCTGGGCAAAAGAGTGAGACTCTGTCTCAAAAAAAAAAAAAAAAAAAAAAAAGAGGCCCTCAGTTCACTGATGGCAGCAGCTTTTGGGCTCATGAGGGTAAAGAAGTTCTCCAGGAGCTCAGGAGCCTGCTGACTACCAGAAGTGTAAAGGAAGGAGAAACAGAACCCCCATCTATACTTCCCACAGGACCCCAAGTTTCTCAGGGGATGATCTATGCTGATATCTTGCTCCTTGTTCTGCTCTACAACTTCTTCCCATGGAATCTCTGGTAGGTTCTGGCACTTTTACCTCAGAACTACACCTGAACTATGTTTTTCTTTTTTCCATCTAAAACTTTTCCTTCTTTCTGATATGATCTGGAGACCAATATCTCTAGTCAGCTGCCTTGCCCCACCCTTTATTTTTATCTTTTTTTAATGAAATTTTAATTTTACAAGATAATAGAATTCCAGGCCTTAAAAATATTTAAGATAAAATCTCATCATTTCTCATAATACTCTTGTAGATACAGATATTGAGGATAAGTATTTGTGAAACAATGTTCACAGAATTAGCTTTATTGAGTATTATAAACTTAGAATTCTAGTTTCCCATCAAATATTCTTAATTTATCATATTGCTCATCCCACCCATCACCTAAGGAAGTAGGTGGTTATGAGAAAGGAAAATGAAGGAAAAGAAAATTGGTCATTTTATTCTCCTGGTTATGTAGAATAAACATACTAAGACATGGAACTATATGAAAAGAAATATTTTAACTGAATTTAGGAATTGCCCAGTGATTTTCAGTATCCATGCAAAATTTTCCCTTTGTTACTTAAAGAATAAATTGAAAAATGGCTATATAATTTAGAAACGGAACATCTGCATTTCATATGTACAAGCAATACCATAGAGTAGCAATATGGTGGTTCCAGAGACACTAGGTATGAACATAAATGTGTTTGCTGTATTCTCTGTTTCTCTCCACTTTTTTCCTTGACTTGGAAAATTAGCTAACCATCAGAGAAGGAACAGGTCTGAATGCATGGGAAAACCTATTTGTTCAAGCTTGTCAAAATGCATATTTAAAAATTTTTAACAATTCACTTTGAAATATACTCTACAACCTAAATCCAGCTTCAGTGAGCTGTAGCAGGTATAGTTTATGAAGATCTTTGGAAAACATGGAAGTAATTCAAAGAGAAAAGGGCCTTTTTTTTTTAGTTGAGGGAATGAAGAATAAATTTTAGGCAGAGGTGACATTTGTGTTGAGTTTCAAAGGTAAGACATTTAGTGTTCATGCCTACATTTGGATTGGGCCCCAGAGACCCGACTGGACTAGTGGCAAACCAAGCACCATAATTAGGCTGAGAAAAATCCAAGAAGAATATACTTTTTTTCTTTTTCCAGGTGACCTGAGACACCATGTATGTTTAGATTCCCCCATCGATCTAAGTAACATGCATGTCTTTTTTATTTTTAAACTGAGTGGAATACCCTGACAATACCCTAAATTAAGAAGTTTATCACATATCCACTGGATATTTTTCTAAAAACTTTGTACATATTTCTTTGTCAAATATGTTTAACAGAATAAAGCATTTTTCCATCTAAAAATATTATAGTGAATCCTTTTGTTAACCAAGAGCAACTTGTAAATGTGTGCTTTAAATAAATAGGACGTTTTCAATGTAGAGTTGAAGTGGAATAAAAATTTGTTTACCCACTCAGAGATTACTAGTAGAGCAAATAATATAAGAAAGCAGCAATATAAATGGTGGAGAACAGATACAATCCCTACTCTAAGTGAGATAAACATCTAAAAATGTATGAGCATTGATGTATCTCAATTGATATCAGAGAGGTTATGAACAACGTTATTTTTGTCTCATTAGCTGAGGGAAAGAATAAAGAGAAAAGAGAATAATGTCCATTATTTTTTCCATTTGGTTGGGAGATTATCGTTAACGTTGTCTTTAATCCTGGATAATTGACTTTTCTAGCAATTGAATAAAAGGAAGAAGGGTTTGTTAGTGATTTGAGTGATCCCAAATCTAGAATCAATGTAGTTGTTTCTACTTCCTGACATACCAGCAAATCATTTTTATGAGCTCTTATATGATTCATTGAGCCATTTGGGGAGGGTCAGAGGGCAAGAACACCATTTACCAGAGTAGGTTTAAGCTGGGGAAAGCGAGGTCAGAGGGGAAGAGAGACCCTCATTACTCCAGGAGGATTCCAGGGCCAGCTCTGTGTCTGCCCAATTGTATTAAGTTCACACTGGGTGTTTGTTAACAAAGCACCAAGCTGCAGGTGTTCTGCCCTCTACAGAGTCTTCAAAGATCAGCCTCAAATGTTTCTGTTACTATAAAGAGGATTAAAAGGATTTAAAAACATAGCAGGCCTGTCCAACTGCTAACATATTTGCCAACATTTGCCAAGAGGGAAGAAAAAGGGGTAGGTTATATCAGCTAGAAGTTCTAGTCATTGAGGGAAACATATTTTTCAGGTTTCTTCTTTCTCTCTGTCTCTCTCTCTCTCCCCCCTTTAGTATCCTGAATATGGAATTATGGCACTTTCAACTGGAACTCATTAAGAATTCATGGGGCAGAAAATGTAAGGGGTTCTGGAAACAGAGAGACTTTGAAAGTCCAGAAGTGTGCTATAAATAAACTGCTGCTGATATTCACTTTTTTTTCCTGGTGGTTAAATACACTTATTACACCAGAACTCAAATGTGGAATAAACCAGGTGATTTTTGACCTGAAAGCCTAGGTTACATTGAGAGACACGTTGACATTTATGGACTTACTTAGCACATATAGGTATCGTAACAGCCATTACACCTTCTCAAAAAGCACTTTTGCTGCCCCATATGGTTTGCAGATATTGACAGGCGTCACCTGCAGGTGAAAATATGAAGGCCAGGCATCTGGAATTATTGTTAAGGCACCATTGTTACTGCTCATTGTTAATGGTTTTTAACATTGAATTCCAATTTCTTTGCTTTCAACTTAGTCCTGGTTCAATAATCTACCTTTAGTAGTTCTGATCCCTCTATAGAGCACACTGATTTTTAACGAGGTTTAGTGAAGGGGCAGAAAACTGAGTCAACTATGTAATCTTAGGTAGATCAAATAACTTCTCTGACTTTAGCTTCTTCATTGATCAAATGGGAGAAATAATAATCCCCTTATAAGTCAATTCACCTCATAAGAGTTGACATTTTAATAATAGGGATAAAGCTGAAACTAAAGAAGACTGGTAACATGTGTTTATAAATAAGATGCAAATAGCACACACACACACACACACACACACACACACACACTCATATCTCCCATTCACATTATTCCAACTCTTCACTGTCTGGGGTAATATTGTATAAATTTGCTTGTTTAATGGGAGTTGATTTTGGAGGACACTGCAGAAACCTTTTATTTGAATGTCTTATCACATAGTGTTTGTTACAGAATTCCTAACTGGGTTCATGGGCACTACAGACCCATAGATGAGCCTCAGAGGTCCATGCCCCCAGAAATTGTCTGCAAACATTTAATGTGCAATAGGTGCATTTTTCTGGAAAGAAGTTTCATAGCTTTTATCAATTCTTGAAGAACTCTGCAAACCTTGAAAATATTTAAGAACTCCAAAGAGACAGACAGCTCTTGTCTGATTTGATGGCTCTTTTTGTCTTTTCTTCATTTCATCATCTGTACAGAAGGCATAAAATCATGCATACTGGAAAATTAAATTAAATAATGCACAATTATCACACTTTTTGGTAATTCTCAAAGAATGTTAGCTAATGCTTTAATAGGTTAATATTAGATAGCACCACGATAGGCCATAGGAGCACGGCAGGAAATTGTACCCCTGATTAACTTGCCTTGGAGTAACTTGAGGAGATCAGATATATTAATATGAAACAGTAAGTTAACAGTGATGATAATATGTGGAACGATTTCAAAGAAATGATAAAGATAACTTTACATGTGTTCAAACTGAGGAGGAATCTATATTAGTTGAAACATGAAGAATGAATGAAAAATATCAGGTAACATATCGGGAGGATGAGGGGGGATGAGTTGGCTTCACGCTGAGATAAGTGTGTCCAGATAGATGGCAGCAAGATTGTGGAGGGTCCAGAACGGTGTGTGGTGCGGCTCAGATTTGACCTGTAGTAAGTGATGGCAGCCTTAGGTCACTGGGAGCAGGAAAAATTGCATGACGAAAACAATACATTGGAAGCATTAATTTGGCATATGTGGGCAGGATGGAGTAGCGTGAGGAAGGACTGGAGTCGGGGAGCAAGCTGGGAGCTGTGGCAATAATCAAGGTGTGAGGTGATGAGGGCCTGCGCCAGGATGGGAATATTTGTGGAAGGTGTTTGGGGACATTGTATCCACCTTAATTGCTTAGTTGCTACAATTTCAGCTTCCAACCGCAGTTTGCCTTGGCCACTAAACCTTCCTGACTCTGAACTATTCATTCCAGTCCTTCAACAGAGAAAGGAAGCAAGGAAGGAAGGTGGAGAAGAAAAGGAAGGAAAGAGGGAGGGAGGAAAAAAATCGTAGCAGGCAGACTGGGGCCTTGTGTGAAGACTGGGTTTTAATCCGCAGAAGTAATCTCAGGGAAAGAAGGAGAAAAAGGGGTACAGATGTTCATTGGAACTTATTTAATTTAGGAGTAGCTCCCTGGAAAAGACCCAACATAACTGCCGAATGAGTGACTTTATTCTCCTGTTTACACCAGCAAGGGCCATAAGATATGGAGAAAAAAAGACATCGCTCTTGTCATTGAGCTTCAGGGTCACCTAAACAATGGCTTTCAATTTTTTTTCGACCATTGGTCCATAATAAAAAATAAATTTTACATTACAATCAAGCACACATTCAAATGTAAACACAAACATAACTGAAATAAATGTTCTGTAAAACATTCCTACTCTTATTACCTGTGATGCACTTTGATTCTTTTTTCTATTCTATTTATTTTGAGATTTTTTTTACCAAGGATGGTTGTGACTCACTAAATTGATTTCCTGGTCAATGAATGGGTCACCACCTGATTTTTATAAACCATAGACTTCTAAGAACCAGCAACTCAGAACCAGGATCTTGAGATTCACACGTTCTCAGACACAGGGGAATGTTTTACTCCTATTCCCTACCCACCTGCCTCGCTCAAGCCTTTTCCCTTCCTGGAGTTGCATGAACTGACAGTAAGTGGAGGCAATTGCTCCATTAAGCTTGGAACTCAGTTTCAGAACCTGATCTCAGATTCAGAGCCTGCCCCCAAACCCTCTGACAGGGCCAGCCCGTTCACTAGCTTGAGGGTCCTCACTGGAGACACAAGCCCACACACAAAGATCCATCAACAAAGATCGTTCACTAACGAGTCCTGAACCCAGACACAATGACCACAATTGGTGCAGACATTTTAATGTCTTGGGCTAGTTTCTTATATTATCCTTGGCTCTAGTGGACCAAGGCACACACAGTAACATTCTTTACCTGCAGTTAGCTGTAATTTCAAACTAGGTGGAATTCTTTCCTACCTTTGAAACCACAAAATAAAATCAAAGAAATAGGATCTTTTGCAAGCTGTGGCTCTGCATTGATGAGGAGAGGTGAAAGGCAAGCACATGGCCTCAGGTTGGAAATAACTTTTAAATGTCTGATTTTAATCATGAGGCCAAATTATCTGGGCACACACTGGTCATTAAAGCCTGCTGTCTATAAGCCCCTCATGTGTGTATATGTATACCCGTGTATACCATTAGCATTCTGACTCAACAGTAAGAGCGACATCAAAGCAGAGGAGGAAAAATGCGCTAAGGCAATGAAAATCCATCTGGTTTAAGAGGATCGGACCTCTCTATGAAGTCAGGTAGTTATCAATATTCTGGAAAGAAAAATGTGGAATATCGATTCTAGGAGCCATAAATCAAAATAGATTACACAATTACTCCCACTTATGTGCTCACCTGTTTTAAAAAAAAAGGCTAAATTTATAAGGATAATGTTAACTTTGGTGGAATGAATTTTAGTATTCCCCAGTGGTTATTCTTCTTTTAGGGACAGTAGTTCACTTATGACCTCATTTTCCCTGGATATTTGAGTCTATATCATAGACTATGTTGAGTATTTTGGTGGGCTCCTGATTTCCTTCACAGTCGAAGATTGGGTAGATACGTTGTCTACTCAATTTCCAACTAAAGTCCTTAATCAAATGGTTCTACAACAGTGGTGCATTAACCCCTGGAAAGAAGTCAGTGGATGAATTTTGAAA
>NW_012148620.1:2696343-2697741 GCF_000956105.1 Propithecus coquereli
AAAGACACCTGCACCCGAATGTTTATAGCAGCACAATTCACAATTGCAAAGATGTGGAAACAACCCAAGTGTCCATCAATACATGAGTGAAGTATTTTTTAATTAAACTATGTACATTTTAAAATCATGTAATCATAATTTTTATATGCCACTGGAAAACCAAAATATTGTGTGACTTGCTTTATGGTGATATTTGCTTTATTAGAATGATCTGGAACCAAATTCACAATATCTCTGAGACATGCCTGTATGTATAAGTGCGAATTTTCTTAGGAAGAGGGCCATGGCTTTCATCACATTGCCGAAAAGATCTTTAAAAAGTTTAAAAACCACTGCATCAGAATATCACCAGCACCTAGAGGTGGGAAAATAATGCAATCGGGCTCTATTTTCAGGGACCACTCAAACCGTGGATTGGAAAATGAAAACACTAATGACAATGGTTGTCTGTGGCCACACAGCAGGTGAGTTCAGTCAGAGAAGCGTGCTGGAGTAGCCTGGGATATGGTTTGGGTTTCTGTGCAGGCCTTTTCGCCACAGTCTTAGAATTGGAATAGACTTGTGGTCACCCAGATCAACCTCCATTCAGTATAGTAATTTTCCAAAATTATTTACAATCACTGGAGCTCACTTCCCTACTTGACTATCAGCATTCTATCATCAGACTGCTCTAGTTCCCGAAAAGTCTCTTATGATTTTATACCAAAAAAAAAAAAAGATTCTCTATAATTTCCATTCATTGGTCTTAATTCTGACTTCTAGAGCTTCATAAAATGAGTCTAAGTCTCTCCACTACATGAAACCTAAACAGAATGTCTTTTTCTTCTAATTTTGATAGATTTGGGGAGTACAAGTGCTTTTTATTACATGGATGAATTGTGTCTTGGTGAAATCAAAGCTTTTAGTGTACCTGTTGCTTGAATAATGTACATTGTATCCGATAGATAATTTCGATCCCTCACCTCCTCCCACCCTTCACCCTTCTTAGTCTCCAGTCTTCATTATTCCACTTTGTACGACCCATATGTACCTGTCGTTTAGCTCCCATTTATAAATAAGAACATGAAGTTTTTGGTTTTTGGTTCCTGAGATACTTCACTTAGGATAACGGTCTCCATCTCAATCTAAGTTGCTGCAAAAGACATTATTTCACTCCTTTTTACAGCTAAGTAGAACTCTATTATGTGTGTGTATGTGCGTGTGTGTGTGTATCCAATCATTAGTTGATGAGCACTTAGATTGATTCTATATCTTTGTAATTGTGAATTATGCTGTCATAAACATTTGGATGCAGATGTCTTTGTGAGAAAATAACTTCTCTTCCCTTGGGTAGACACTGAGTGGTAGGATTGCTAGATCCAATGGTAGGTCTGCTTTTAGTTCTTTGAGGAAAATCCA
>NW_012148620.1:2698506-2699694 GCF_000956105.1 Propithecus coquereli
GATTTTTCCATCAGTGTTTTATAGTTCTCCTTGTAGAGATGTTTCACCTCTTTTGTTAAGTATATTCCTACATATCTTATTTTCTTTGCAGCTATTGTAAATAGTATTGAGTTCTTGATTTGACACTCAGCTTGGATGTTATTTGTATTATTTGTATGCAAATGCTAGTGATTTGTGTATATTATTTTGTAATTTGAGACTTTACTGAATTTATTTATCAATTCTAGCATCTTTTGAAGGAGTCTTTAGGATTGTCTAGGTAAAAGATCATATCATCAGCAAATAGGGAAAAGTTTGACCTTCGCCTTTCCAGTTTGGATGCCCTTTATTTCTTTCTCTTGCCTGATTGCTCTGGCTAGGATTTCCAGTACTATGTTGACTAGAAGTGGTGACAATGGGCACCATAGTCTTGCTCCAGTTCATAAGGGAGTTCTTTCAACTTTTCCCCATTCAGTATGATGTTAGTTGTGGGTTTGTCATATGTGACTTTTATTATTTTTAGATATGTTCCTACTGTGCCTAGTTTGTTGAGAGTTTTTATCGTGAAGGGGTGCTTGATTTTATCAAATTCTATTTCTGCATCTATTGAGATGATCATATGGTTTTTGTTTACAATCCTGTTTATGTGGTAAATCACATTCATTGGTTTGCATATGTTGAACAATCCTTGCATATTTGGGATGAAACCCACTTGATCATGGCAAACCATCTTTTTGATGTGCTCTGAATTCAGTTTGCTAGTATTTTGCTGAGAATTTTTGTGTCTATATTCACGAGGGATATTGGTCTGTAGTTTTTGTTATTGTTGTGTCCTTCCCTGGCTTTGGTGTCAGGGTGATATTGGCTTCATAGAATGAGTTAGGAGGGATTCTCTACTTCTCCATGTTATGGAACAGTTTTAGGATAGGTGCCAGTTATTTGTAGGACTGGTAGAATTTGCTTGTGAATCCATCTGGTCCTGGGTGTTTTTCTAGGGGAAGGGAGAGGAGAGAATTTTTTATCACTAATTCAATCTGGCTATTCATTTGGTCTGTTCTGAATTTGTATTATTTCTTTCTGATTCAAGCTTAGGAGGTTATATGTTTCCAAAAATGTACCAATTTCCTCTAGATTTTCTAGTTTGTGTCCATAGAGTTTTTTGTAGAAATCTTGGATAATATTTTGTATTTCTATGGTAGCAGTTATAAT
>NW_012148620.1:2701705-2703107 GCF_000956105.1 Propithecus coquereli
TTAGGCAATAGTATTAGGGAATGACGTCCAGAGTCTGAACCCTATTATTTTTATTTACATTTTTAAAAATCTGTGAAAGTAGGACAATGAGGTATCACTCTTTCATTTTATGCCAGGGATATATGGCATTTTTTAATATTTCATATTGTATGAATGAACTTGCTTTGCTCACTTATTCTCTGTTAATATTTAGCTGTTTTGGGTAGCATTATCATTTTGATTAAGACAAATATTTCACAGACAAGCATTTAAATAAGTTATATTGAAGTCCACATAAAAATTATACTTGTGGCTGTGTGAACACCTGATAATTATTTAGTTATAAATAAAAGCTTCAGTGTCTTATCTTAGGTTAAGGTAGAGAAACTAGCAGATTTTAGATTGTGTGCTTTAGCTTTTTAATCACTCTCATTGTTCTTCCGCTCAACTCTACTATAGTCTGTCACAGGTCAAATTCTATTAGGAACAAAGTGATTTTTCTGTTGAGAAGAAAAAAACAGATTTATTTAGCTTAGTGCTTCATTGTCAATGACTAAAGTGGTATCACTGTATGTGATAATGATGACATGATTTCTGCTGTCTTTGAGGAATTTCTGCTCACACAATTTGACATTGCAGAACCAAGACTTTCTAAGAGGTTCCCATTCACTGAAAAATAAGTAAACAGGAAATTTCAACAAGACGGCCAATGTTGTATGCTTTAATCGATTTATAGGAAGACAATAAAGCAGTTCTTTGCTAATGGTCACTCGATTTCTGGTCTTTCCGGAAAAAAAATGACAAGTTTTTCTATATAGTTAGACAGATCATTTAGTCTTCTTTAATTCTGAAAAGGAAAACTTGGACTCAAACTGCCTGAATTAAAATTCTGGCTCTGTCACTCGCTAGTGTGTGATCTTGAGTGATCACAAGAACACTTCTCTGTGTCCTTGTCCTTATCAGTAGAATGAGGTTAATAATAATATTGACCTCAACAGAGCGGTTAAGGTCAGGTTAAGGGTTAAGTTGATGCATGCTAAGTGCTTAGATCAGAACCTGACACGTAGTAAGTGCTCAAATTTAGCCACCATTCATTCATTCATTCAACAATTGTGTTATTATCATTGTTGCTTAATAATTCTAGTACACTCTCTGTAACTTGGGGACCTAACAATAGGATCTCTTCCACAGAAAGTATCATCTCACACTGAATATGGTCATACCACTGCTTCAAATTGCCATATAGGTTACCGTTGCAAAACAAAAATTCTAATGGATTCTCATAGAATTTTTCGAGAGGTCAATGGAGGAAATTTTTCTCAGCTCCATGTGCTTGATAAAAGCTTATTTTTTCCCTTCTCTGCAGCCTGTGCTACTTATGGCTAGATTTCACTCACATGTGTTGGAAGAGAAACTCTATCTG
>NW_012148620.1:2707597-2709353 GCF_000956105.1 Propithecus coquereli
CCACCTAGGTGGCATCACTCTTTCTTTAATAGCTTCTCTGAGAAGATACTAATAAGCTGAACAAAACGTGAGCACATAACGTACAAAGATTGTGGGGTAAATACAGTTTGTAGTGGGATCTGTGACTTTTGTCCCATGCTGCATCCTTACTTAGTGAAAATACACTGATTTGCCATGGAAGTCGTGCTTACCACTTCTCAGGCCATGGTTTCATCCACTGATATCAAAGATAAAATTGGTCTAGACTAGACCAATCAGTCCAAACGAAAGGTTCAAGGACGGGCTTGAGACTTACGGTGCATGCCTTCCCAATGAGAATCTTCCCAGAACTGTTGCTAGATGGATGGAGGAGGAGCCCTTTCTTATTGCCAACTGAATGTCAATTTACAGTTCCTGGTGGCATCTTTTGTTACCTCTTGGGAGTGGACCTGCCTAAGAATGCACACGTGAAACCAGAGACAGAAAAATGAAGCAAGATAGACTGTCGATGACATCACCTGGGCATTTCTATCCTGTTTGATGACTGGACTTTTCAAGTATGTGACAAAATATACTCCTCTTTTTGCTTAAGCGGGTTCAAGTTTGGTTTCTGTCTCTTGTAACAAGAAGAATTCTAACGAATACACCTCTACAAGCTTTAAAATCTCATTGGTGGTTCTCTTTGGCACTATTTTAATGAAAAATTAATATATTCAGTGTCTGGATCATGAATTCACAAGAGGCAAAAATGTAAATCTTAATCATTTTCTCTTGTTGCTTCTTAGTACAGTCCCAGGCATATGTAGTAATTCAAGCAACATTTGTTGGAATAAACTGGAATTTAAATGGAAAGGATATAGAATGGATAAAAGCAGGAAATAAATATTGAGAACCTACTTTGCGTCGAACAGTGTTCTGGTGGCTGGGGGAGCACAGTAAATAGATAAAGGCTCTCTCATCACATAGGTGCTCCTGCTAGTGGGAGAGTAACCAAGCAAGTAAACAAATAAATAAGCACAGTTTCAGGTATTGGTAGGTGTTGTGGGGAAGAACAAAGCATGATAAAGAAGCAGAGAGTGGTGATGGTGGAATTTAGGTAGGGTGGAACCGAAAGGTCTTTCTGAGGAGATGACAATTGAGCAGACTTAACAGAAATGGAGACATGAACTACGGAGCAAGAACATTTCAGGGAGAGGGATGAGCACATTCAAAAACCCTGAGATGGGAAGATGCCTGATAGTCTGAAAAACAGCAAAATACTGACACTCTCCTCCACTAAATTAGCATGCTCGTATTTATCGACTTGTTTGCAGAAACAAAGTGTGCACATGGTGATACCAACCACGAAGGCGGCGGGGGCGGGGGGACATGCAAGATGCTGTTTAGCAATTTATCAAAAGATAATTATTGGGTTTCTCATTTCTATGCACATGTGCACGCTCATAGTGATGAAGACAATAAAAGCTTCTTAACCCTTTGATAATGTGATTATATATTATCCTTTTCCTTCTATCGAACTGGAAAGAATGTGGTGTCTGAAGGAAAATGAATAAAGGATATCATTAAGCTCCTCCCTTGAGGCTTGAGAAGACTTAAGTTGTAAAACTTTTTACGATGATGCTAAATGCTGGGACTTAAATAAGAACATTTCTTAGCCACACCATTCACATGACATTTCATTTACTATTTCAGTGAATTCTACTGATCTCTTCCTTTGGGGGGAGCAAAAGTTGAATATGAGGGATGATATGATTGGACATTTCAGCAAAAATAAATA
>NW_012148620.1:2709403-2710704 GCF_000956105.1 Propithecus coquereli
GATCTTCTGCTCAGATGCACCTATGCAACATTTTAATTTGGAAGATAGTGATATGAAGAGGTGCTCCCTAGAATGGGTTTTGCAGGCAGTAGTGGGAAAAGTCCTAAAGGAGCATCCCTTGCCCCTACCTGCTAGGAAAGCTTCAGTCCTACGCCTACCTAGTAGTGGCATCAGTGGTCTTCACTGGAGCTGCCCAATTGTGTCATTGGGGTATGTACCTGGTTGTCCTGCCTCCACACCAGACCCTCTGACCACCACAGGCATTCTGTGAACTATTCCATATCGTGTAGTAAATTTATTTTTTTGTTTAAAATAGCCAGAATGGGTCCTATTGTTTGCAACGAAGTACCCTGATATGCATGTGTGTATTTTTCTATACAGATCCACAAACATCTTAAAACACAAAGAAACAAAACACTACAGCCACTTACCACCACCTCAGTCTCCCAGGAAAGTAATTATTTATTTATTCATTCGTTTGACAAAGTAAGAAATGTATTGAGTGACTGTTATGTGAGGCACAACACTCATAGGCATTGATAACATAGACAGGGTCCCAGCCCTCTTTGGGAATATAATCTGTAGCTCTTAGATCCACTTTCATGTTGATGCCTACCTTTAAAGTACAGCATCATTATAAGTATCTTTCCAGATTTACATCACATTAACCATGCTCACTGCTTTACATGACATCAATCCTTCATTCTTCCATAGCTGAGGAATCTATGAAGGACCGCCATTAAGATGATTCCCTAATACAAGGGAAATGAGAATGTATTACTTTTCTGAAAAATATCAAAGCTGTATAATTGTGATTCAGAGTAAAGGACTTTTCAATAAGCAAAGTCAATGAATGTGTACATATTGAGTAGCTATTTTATACCTAGCAATATGGTAGTTAGTTGCTGGAAGAGGGAAAATAATTCAAATTCCAAGTTGTTGCTTCTTAACTTACCTTATCACTAGAGTTGAGCCGACAAGATGAGCAGGCACTGAACTATCAGAATAGAAAATTAGATATAACAAAGCAGAAGACTGCAGGTTAGGGGTAACATATTATAAATGTTAATTGCATTACAAAGGAGCAAGTATAACAGGAAGTACAGAGCGAAGAAATAAATGCACACTAGAAAAGTCAGCATCACCACAAAAGATTCAAGCTTTTTCTTGGAAATAGTAGCGTGAGTTTAAATTCTGGTTCTGGCATTTACTTGTGTAAACTTGGACAAGTTGCTTAACCTCTCTGGCATCATTTCCTCATAGATAAAATGGGGGTAATTAAAGTATCTACTTCTATTTTT
>NW_012148620.1:2714039-2740292 GCF_000956105.1 Propithecus coquereli
CCATCCCCTTGTCCCCCCTCTCACATCTGGTGAATGTTATTCCTATATGTGCACTTAGGTGTTGATCAGTTAATGCCAATTTGGTGGTGAGTACAGGGGAGCTTTGTGGTCCCTCTCTAGCAGATATTGAAAAACACAGAGGCCTTAGATTGTGGATCCTTATACTTTCATTGTACAACTAAAAGTAATATAAGTGAAATTTTTACCTCTCTACAATAGTAGGCAAGTATTCCTTATAAAGTGCATATGTTCTTCATTGTCAATAATTGACTTTATAGTATTTATAAGGCTTTAAAGTAAAAAATTGCTCACATAGTTTTTTACATATTGGTTGGGTTCTTCTTAAACATTCTCATCATGATTCTGATGCCTAGAAGGGGAAAATGAGCTTAATAGCACTCATTAATAGAATGCTGCCTTATCTAGGTTGACTTTGAATTACTAAGACTATAAGTAAAAGTTTTAGTAGCCCCTCTTGTATTCTACCTATTAGATGTTTCCCTGTCCAGCTATCTCTTTCTTCTGTAATCTTCCAAGTCCTGGAGGAGCTGTTTATTGGTTGTTGCGAATGTGGCTCTTGGAATTAAATTATTATTGTGAATGTGGTTTAAATTTTTCATTCTTCAACAAGCATTTAAAACACCACAGCTCCTTTTAGACAGTTAATACAGTGCATGTTTATATTTACAACATGTCATATGGCTAACCACAACTAAAAGTCCTCTGTATTCCTACCAAAAATCAATCAAAGGAAGGGTAATTGAGTTAGCATCCTCGTGACTTAACATGGCATGTCTATACTAACAAATCTGCTAATGCTGTAGTCACACACTGTTCCCGGGACGTGGGGTAATGATTTCATAAAATGAAACAGGCAGAACAAGATCAATGACTAACACATGAACGGCTATTCATGCCAATTGTTTGGTGCGGAGAAAAAGAGCCTGAAACTTAAGAGTCAGATGATCTGGATTTAAGTCCTAGCATTTCCAGTTTGTGTTTGTGTGGCGTGGGTAAGTCACTTATTCTTTCTGAGCCTCCAGTTCGTTCATTTGGACAATGGAAATCATCCCTCACAGGACTGATGGAATAATCTAAACCATGATCCGGGAGCAGAGGCTCTGTGCAGTGCTTTCAAACACTTCCCCTAATATCCAGATGCTCTGCTCATAACACCCTTCCATCCAATGGGAGGAGATGCCATTGTCCAAGGTGAGGAGAAAAACTCTCTTCATTTCTATAGAGCACTGATAAACACTTCTTCCTGGATCTTTAAAAATTCTATTATTCAAATGCTATAAAAGCCACATTTTGTTCACATGTCTTACAAGCATGATTTGAAAGAATGGCATGACCACGTAGCAACATTATTACATATATGACCCTTTTCTTCACCAATTGCCAGGAAAGGCTCTATTCATTGGATTATGAAAGAATGGGAAGACATTTAAAATGATTTAAAAAAAATACACAGGGAAATGTTGTTTATCTCTTTGAGTTGGAAAATATGAGACCATCCGAATTTCACAAGACTATTCTGTTTTTACCAGATCTGGTTCTTTAGACATCTTACAGGCAAAACCCTCTACTTCCGTCCCCCACACACATTCTCAAGGTCATCATTCTCAATATTTTAATCACCTAATTTTCTTTCTTAAATCCTCAAGAGGGTTTTCAATTCTCTCTTGAATCAATTTAAAGTTTTCTAATTATTCATAATGAATGATGCCCTCTTACCTCCCAAGTGGTTCTGATTTCCTGCTAGAGATTGATTTACCCCCACTGGGAAAGTCACTCAAATGTCCCTCCTTAACTGTCAAATCTCTTTCTACCTCTAATTTTCCATGCTTTTCTCACTGCCTGGAATGCCCTCTCTCATCCTCTATCAGCTAAATTCTGCTCAAGGCTTATTATCTCTAAAACCTTGGCCAGATCATCTCCTTTAGACACTCAGTCTCTCCATTGCTACCTGCATGGATGCATTTGGTTATATCTGTTTATTCCTATATTCCTTGTAGTGTGATGAGAGTTTTCTCTGTTTTAAATGCCATTTCCTTCAGGAGATGGCAAACACTTTAACAACAGGGCCTGCATTGTCTTCCACTTTATTTTCTTCATTTTCCTCTTCTTCTTTCCCAACTTATTACGTATGAGACGCTGGGAGAGATGCACCAAAGTAGAGGAGGAGGTTCCTAATCTCTGAAGCTCACAAAAGTTCCCAAGAGAAGAAAAGTCATTTTAAAAATCTGCCAGGTGCTGAGAGTGCACAGCTGTCTTCTATGATCCCAGCATGGGCGATCTCTCCTGCCCACGACACACACCTTCTCCACGCCTTTGCTGGAGGGGCCAGTTATGGGGCAAAGAGGGGCAGGAGGAACAAGGAGGGAAAAGAAGGGGCATACCTGTTCCGCACCATGGGTCCCACCTACAGCAAGCCCAGCTGGGGGAGTGGAGAAATCTTAGATTTAAAGACTCTCTGAAATTTTGACTATTATAAGGGATTGTCACTAGACACAATGAATTACTGGATTGAGATTGTGTTTTTATTTTTTCCTTATTTCCTAAGAATGACCAGGAAATAATGAGGCTGTCCACGTTTTCATCCTATGAGAAGGGAAGGAATATCCCCACTAAGCAGATTTAAAGATATTACAGGGAAACAAAACAAAAAAACAAACAAACAAACAAACACCAGCTTTTATGATTGAGTCCTCATGAATCCTGCTTGTATAACATAATGTAATTTTTCCACTTCCAGTAGAATTTATCTTTATAGCATAGATTAAAGAAATGCATTGAATCTTTCCACTCCCTCCTACCTTGTTTCTTTTGTGACTAGTAGTATCTATTTTTGAGATATCCAACTTAAGGTTAGAAGTTGGGAATTGAATGATTTCCAACTATAAACTTATACAAAGTTGGAGTGAACTTTTGATTAAAGGAGGCCTGAGCCGAGCTGAACGTCACTTACAAAGAATTAACACCAACCCTTTTGTTTTGTTTTGTTTTGTTTTAAAACTCAGTGAGAACTTCTGAACAGAAACCAAACCTATATTTTTGAAAACCACTGAACCAGAATGAAACTAGAGCATCAAGAATATTTTCTGAAATAAACTTGAACCAAATTGATATTTTATTTGATCCAAGTTCCCGGTTAAGATAAAATGTGTGGTCATGTAACAGAACAAAGTTAAATAGCCCACCCAGAGCTTAAATATGTGGCCTTTCACTCATTAGGACCATATTTTAAAACTGAAACAACTGAGATGGCTTTCCACAAACCACCACAATATACATGAAGAGAGAGCTGAAGGATCGTTTCTCTAGGAAGGAAGGTTTGAATTTATAAAGGTTCAGTGATTTCCCCAAGATCACGTAGAATGTCAAAGAACAGTTGGAATGTTTCAAACACTGTTTTCTTCTGGGTTTTTCATAACAAGGAAGAGACAGTTTCAAAACCATAACCTAATTCATATACACTCATTAACTTTGGGAATACTTCAACTTATCGGCATTGATATTTGCCAGTAGTCGAGGCTGTCAAAAAGAGAATTGTCATTCTCTTTACCAGGGCTGTTAAGGAAAGCTCAAACATAGTCAAATCAATGCTGTTTCTTTTTCCTCTAAGAACAACTCAAAAAGAAAGAAGCAATTTCCTCCCACTTTTGTCCGTTGGTATTATCTGTGCCAGAAATGTAAATGTTTCCACGATGGACTGACCTACATATGTCAGAATTTGTGACTTTATTCTTACTGCCTTGTGACTCAGTGAACTGGAACCATGACCAAGTTTAACAAGAAGAGACCTGGGCTGGCTTAGGCTTTGAGTTCCAGCCTGGAGACATCTCTGGAGGGCTTCAGTGTGAATGCACTTTACGTTCACCACCGCTCCTTTACTGCATTGAAGGTAATAAGGGGTTCTCTACCTGCCTATGTCAAGTGACTATTTTTGTCTTACTTTTTACAAGCTGCCATTTTGGGAATTACATACACTAGTGATGTATTCTTCTCGGGTTTCTTCTGCACATAATATAGAAAAGCATATGTTGTATGAATGAAAAACATACAATATGTTGCTCTAATTAAACAAAGTGTGTTTTTTCTTCTCTAGAACATTTCAATGTGTAATATCAAAAGGATGTCTCCATTTCAGATAATACATCTTTTGAGATTAGAACTGTTTTCAAGTAGGGGTTACTTATTTTAAATGGGCAAGAAGTAAGCGTTTACATGTCATTTTCTCTTTCATAACTCAGCTCATTTGCCAGTTCTCACCCAATAACTAACTGCTGAATGAGTCTTTAGTGAGTCTATGGATTATCTGTAGAAAAGCTGCAACTCTTTGCTGAAAAATGAACATCATCTAATCCCAAACCTTATTGTATTAATGCAATCATTAATAAATTCACTTAACAGTTTTATTATTTTATTATACCAATAGATCACAAGTCTAGATAATAGCATAGTAGAATTTATTCCTTTCTCTTCTGGTGCTCAAGTATGATACCTTTCTAATCCTGTAAAATATTTCAGTACCATGTTTTCTGGTTTTAGTCTTGCAGGACAGCATCCTGATACCTATATCAATTCACATGCGGGCAATTTTATGTGTGCAAGTCAGTGCCAACCTGAGTGGTGTTACTTCAGAAGTACCCATGCAGGGTCAACAGAGCCAACATCCCTCTTCTTCCTTCCATCCCCTGTACTAGATGTCTACAACTAATAATTATTCTACCAATGGATGGTGGATTTTCTATTGCTTGTGAAAGGAGATGTGCTTTCCATTGATTTGAGAGTCTGCCTGTTTAGTGCATTGTGTGCTCATCCATTCTGTCATTGCAGCTCACCCATGGACTCAGGGGCCAGCATGTCACTAAGTAGAAGTAAATAAGGAGAACTACATCAATAGGATGCAACAGCCCTTTTCTCTACTTTATATTCACTCATTCCACCTGTAGACTCTAAGCCAGCCATTCTTGGGACATAGTTCCTGTCTTAATAAGAAGCATACAAAAGCTAAAGCAAATTACCGATTAAAAAAGATATTGGCTCAGATAAAAAGACTTCTTGATTCTGTAATTTACTCATATGGCCTAGACTCTCTGCCTGGGTTCCAATTCTCTGTTTCTTGATCTCTAATATTATGATGCCCAAACTCCTAGAATGGCACAGTTCCTGCATACTCTAACATTGCCCTTGTCCCTCATCATATACTAGTGTACATAGAACTTAAACCCACTGACCCCATGCTATTCCTGTGAATCTTACCTACGTCTGTCTCACTTGCTTCTGACACTTAACCCTGCTCTGACTTCAGATTTATGCATACATCTCCACACTGGAGGACCTCCCTAGCTCAGGACATCTGTATCCACCATGCCTACTGCTTTCTGAGACCTGCCATGATTGTGCACCCCTTCAAATTCAGCCTCTCTGCTAACCTATGTCTGTAGGCCTCTAAGTTCCTTGTCCTAAATTAATCATAAGTCTTGAAGTATGCAGTACAAAGAGGAGAACATCCAGTTATTAATATAACAACACATACTAAGTAAATGAGATATAACTCTTATTGTAATACTTACCTTTTAAAAGAGTATGCTTAAGATAAATATATCTGTACTTGATAGAAGTTCAGGTCCAGTGACAAAAAAAGTTGGACCTTTATTGAGAATGAGCTTGGAGTCAGGGGACTGAGTCTATCTTAGACCTCTATGCTTTATTCTTGAATTCAGATTCCTGCATGACCGCATCCCGTCATGTTTGTCTACAAAACACCCATCTGTGTATAGTACTCAACACTTTATTGCACAATAGACCTTGTGTTAGATGATTGTGCTTAACTCTAGGCTAATTGGAGTGTTCCAAGCACGTTTAAGGTAGGCTAGGCTTAGCTGTGACGTTCAGTAGATTAGGTGTGTTAAATGCATTTCAACTTACAATATATTCAACTTGTGATGGTTTATGATGATACAACCCCATTGTAAGTCGAGGAGCATCTGAATGTTGTCCAAGTTCATGAAACTAGGTAATTGTTGTGCAGTGAATCAAATCCAGTTCCCCTAATTTCCCTTCCAATACTTTCTTGATTCCAGTAACATATCCAACTAGGTTTCAACAACATTATCATTGCAGGCATACCCCAATGGCCATATAAATTTAATACACTCCATTAAAAATACATAGACAGTTTTACAAAAGTAATTTTATTTTAAAATATATTTGCTGAATTTACTATGAAAATTTCTTTTTATATTTCAATAATTTCCCCCTAATTTATCTTTTGTAACAAAAAATGGATTTTCAAATAGGATTTTTAAGAATGAGACAATTCATATTTATTTTCTGCTTGGATTTCACATATATTTGATACCAAAAAATGAGTTGCAGGCTAATGTAATCATAGAACCATTTTAGGAGACAGGAAAAACTAAAGTGTACTCTTGATTTTCTATGTGACCTTACCTACCATACTTAACCTTTTTGTTAGAACATCTTCCATCTGCAAAAGATTCTTCATAATTATACCATCTTATTATCTCATCAATATACAGAAATTCTAAGTTATTCTGGAAATAAGAGAATATTATAAACTCCAGGACTCACTATCCCCTAACGCAGGGTGGTGAGATTCTGTCATGATTGTTTAGGGGTGGCATAAAACTGACATTATTGCAGCTACCATCATCACCAAGGCAATTTTTACTCATAAATGACATCATTCTTTCCCCCAAAAGCCAGGATTTAGCATCAGAATTTTCTTTTTAGCTTAGTACACCAGGCAGCTACCACAGAGTTGGTGTTCTGGATGCTCAGATCTCAAAGTATGGTCTGAGGACTAGCAACATGGCCTCAGAACTTGCCAGAAATGTAGAATTTCAGGCCCTGTCCTGATCTACTAAATCAGAATCTTTATTAAACAAAATTCCCCAGACAATCCAGATGTGCTTTAAAGTTTGAGAAGTATTCTGTATATGAAATATTTGTTCCATTCTGGCCCCCCTGAGAAATGTGTCAGCAGCGATGAGTGGTCTCTGCATTTAATTTGGATAGAAAAGAAAACAAGACAGGGGACTCTCACTTGTGGTCCCTGCTGGAACGCTTCAACCTTCTTGGTCTGTGTTGCCTGGATGGGGTAACTGATCACTCTCACTCATTTTGCTGCAAGAAAGTACCAGAACTTGGCACAGGTTTGGCTGCCTCTGTTATGCAGAGAAACATTAATGGTTAAAATCCTAAACCTCTTTTTAAAAAAATATAATTCGGTTACAAGATAAATTGTGATGTAAGCTTAGCTCCAAAAGGAATTAAAACTGGGGTGTATCTTTTCAAACTGTCAGTTTGTTTATGAGGTGGCCTCAGCTCTGAGCAGTATCACCTTCAAAGTGAAAGCAACTCTGGCTTAGAGCTGCCAGTTCCTGTGAAGCGACCCTGGGTGCCAGGATGCTACAGGTTCTGATTTGTTTGTGTGGTGTAAACTTATATTTATTTAGTAACATATACATAATACATACCTGGCATCTTCCATTAATTTTAAAAGTCAAATGGGCTAAGAACCTTTGCAGAGCCATTCCCTCTTCTGACCAATGTGTAAGAATTTCCAATTGCCTCTAAAATTGCTTGTCGGGCCCCATGGTACATTTTTAGATATTCTAGCAAATTTCTGATTTGAGTAGAAGAGTACTTTAGATACTAAGGTGATGTCTCTGGGCTCTTCTATCATCACAGTCTGGACAGACTTTACTTATCACAATGGATCTCTGAGTAAATGATTGACAGGCAGGTAAATTTTTTTTTTATTTCAGCATATTATGGGGATACAGATGTTTAGGTTACGTATGTTGCCCTTGCCCCCCCCAAGTCTGAGTTTCAAATATGTCGATTCTTTGGGTGGTGCGCATTGCACTCTTTGTGTATGCATATACCCGTCCTCTCATCCCCCCTCCCCCCTGCCCGACATCCAATAAATTTTATTCTTATATGTGCGCTTATGTGTTGATTAGTTAATACCAATTTGATGGTGAGTACATGTGGTGCTTGTCTTTCCACTCTTGGGATATTTCACTTAGTAGAATGCGTTCCAGCTCTAACCAAGAGTATACAAGAGATGCTATATCACCATTGTTTCTTAAAGCTGAATAGTATTCCATGGTATACATATACCACATTTTATTAATCCACTCATGTATTGATGGACACCTGGGTTGTTTCCACATCTTTGCAATTGTGAATTGTGCGAGGCAGGTAAAATCGAAGTCTAATTTCATCTGAAAGTAGCCTAGGTGCATGTGTTAGTGAAAGGAGTCTTTCAGTATTTTCCGCTGAAAAGGAAATAATCCCTTTTGCATTTGAAATGATTCCTCTTGTCAGCATGACTCACCCCCTGTTCCCCTATATCTATGGGAATGGAGCCTTGGTAAATCAGACTCCAGGTTTTTCCAGCATGATCCAACAGTCATGGTGGCAACAGCAACACTTGCTAAGAGTTTTGAAAGCAGCTTCTGAATAAAAGTTACAATGCAGAATGTAAGTGTTGGGGATATGCATCCTCCGTTATAACCTGGCTTGTCCACAGTGTGCTCTGAGCCAGTGGGAAAACCCTGCAAGCCTATAAAGGAGGAAAGAGTAGAATGTGCAGTAACCTTCCTGACACATTCATGTTTCATTTAATGTTTCTAGAATGAGAAAATGAGTACAGGTGTTTCCAAAATTCTTTCCTTTTACACCTATAGCAGGGGCATAGGTACAAAATCCAAATAGTCCTTCAGCTGGCTGTATTGCAAATTTTAGGACATTTGAAAAGTACTAGGGGCTTATCCCTTTCTTTGAACAACTTCTCTCCTCCTACCCCCCACAGACTGTCATGATGCGGATAGGAAGCATGTGTTAACTGACCCGAAAACTTTTTTTCAGCTTGGTTTGATTTGGAGAATGAGAACTTTGTAACCCCATGTTTCATTAAAAAGAGTTACATTTGAAAAGCAATTCGATTAAGGCCTAACTTGTTCCACTAACAATCAAGGGAATAAAATGTGGTTGGGTTAACTGCTTAATTTCCAGGATGTTGTGCCGACTAAGAATTTGCAGATTTTTTTTTTTTTACAAAGCATTTTCTGACTATAAAACCCACAATAATCAATCACCCTCTCTCTCTTTTAATGTTGAAAATTAAATGGCAAGAACCCACCATGCTGGCATTTTATCACAGGTACTTTTTCCAAGAACACAAGTTGTTGAAACGTTAAAAAATCAAACCTTCATTTTGGGTGTTCGATTATTTATTTAAAGCCATGATTTTTGAAGCCATGGAAATGTGGGTTGAGGGAAAGGTGGACCACTAACCATTTGCAAATACTGCCCTCCTCAGGTGACCACTAGTTTGTAAACTTCACAGTAATGGAAACCTCACCTTTGTTGTTCATTTCCTAATCCCCAGTACTTAGCACAGTGCCTGGCATAATACTGTATGCTCAACAAAGATCTAGTGAATGAATCAATTAACAATGACTCAATAAGTAAGCAGTTCAGCAAGCTCATGGTTAACAGCAGGAGTCAGCAAACATTTACTGTAAAATACCAGATAATAAATATTTTCGTCTTTGTAGGCCATATGGCCTCTGTCACAACTACCCAATTCTGCCATTGTAGCAAAAGCAGCCACAGACAGTATACAAATAAATAAACATGGCCGTGTGCCAATAAAACTTTATTTACAAAAACAGATGTCGGGCTGTAGTTGGCCCATGGACCATAGTTAGCTGACCCCTGATTGATGGAATACCATGTCCTGAGGCTTTGGGGCCAACTATGCTATCCTTGACTTTATTTTCTTTCCTTTGGCTTTCATAGATGATATGTATTCACTCATAAATTTCTTAGTATTTATTGAGTAAAGCATTACCCTATGGCTATGAAGAATATCTACATATATAAAACATGCTTTCTATCTTCAAAAAGCTTTGAGTCTAATACCCCACTCTTCTAAACTCACTCATCAGATAAGTCACTCTTCATTCCAGAGTCAGGGTAAGGAAATGGTAGAGAGAGGTCAGAAACATTGCAGCAACTGGTAAATCCCCATAGACAAGAAACCATAAAGTATGAAGGAGTATTTAATTCCTAAAACATCTTAACATGTTTTCTTTTTTTTAAAGTAACTTTTTATTGAAGTATATAATAATCTATACAGAAGTATGGTTTGGAATAATTATCGTCTTAGAACCAGCTCCTAAATCAAGAAATATAATGTTACTAGGATCCCAGAATACCCTTTTATCCTTTTCCAAACATTATCAAGTATCCTCCCCCAACAAAGTCAACCATTAGAGTGGCCTGAACTGCATAGTCTACTTATGCATCTTTTAAGATGCTAGCAGAGAATCCAACATTACAGAATTTTGCTTTGAGGGTGTAACTTCTCCCAACTCTCAGCCCATGTATTTCAATCAGAAGTGACTCAATACTCAGGGTTCCTGGGCAGATCCCGTGGTATACAACAAAGCGATCAGTGCATTCTCATTTCAGACTGCCGTGTGTGTCAGAAAGAGCAGGGAAGTAGCTTCTCTCTCTGGTTAAACTGGAACTAATGAGGGTATGATTCATTACATATATACATATTTTCATTCAGGGGCCACCGCACAGTTTCAGGATACGGCTAACTCCAAAGATCTCTGAATCTAACTGTGCTTGGGACTAACTCTACTTCTGCAGTTTTCAGTTTTTGAGCCAATAAGTACTTCCCACTCCTCTACCCTATATATGGCTTATCCCAGTTTAAAATGAGAGCAAAGCTCCTGTGACAGAGGTCCAGCCTGAAATCTATTGTTATTGTGGTATTATTTGAAAATAAATATGCTTTTGAAGAGTAAGAGTAAATACATGGGAGATAAGGAGATGGGAGGAAGAAGAGCTAAGAAAGAAAAATATATAAATAAATAAATACTTAGTTAGAGAGGTAGGAAGAAAATCAGAAAAGAGAAGTGACACAAATGCTGAAGGAGCAAATTCAAATCATTTTCAAAGGCACCAAATGCTGCAAAGAAATAAAACATATCACAGAATTCAATCATTTATTTATCCATTCATAAATATCTAGTGAGCACTCCTTTATGACAGATACTCTACTAAGTGCTGAAGACACATCAATGAATAAAAGAAACAAAAGCTCCCTGCTGCTGGAAGGCATATATTTTAACTAGATCAGAAAAACCCTTAGATCTGATTCTATGGAACCCTCCTGTAGACAGCTGCTTTATCAAGCATGGTGGGGCAAAACACATATTTCCAAGGACATCAGGTGTGAATGATGGCAAGGAAGTGAAGACAGTGCCTTGCTTTTTGCCAGGGGTGACAGCATAGCTCACAGATTTCCCCATCACCATTCTTTATGTTAGGTATCGTTATTCATGTTAGTTTCCTTTTAAATGACACCATGTTGTTTTGGCTGTTTCCCCTTAAAAGCATGCAATTCCAGGGGATTTTAACACCATTTTGACTTAGAATTATATTCCTGTAACCAGAGCCCACACAAATCAGCACAAGGTGGGGAATTGGGCCTCCCACCCTGCTTCCTGTGAATAGCACTATAGACATGAATAATACTCCCAGGTTTTGGCTTATAAAGTAGGCTCGAATGTGATGAGCACAGAGAAGATGACTCTCATAATGCTGTCTCTTCTCAGGTTTCCACAAGACTGGAAAGGCTTTTGATTTTTTCGTGAGGGTTGGAGGTGAGTGGGAGGTAATAGCATACACATGCTTCTATTGTTCTTTCCAGGAAGTAAAAAGATCAGTAGAATCAGAGTTGTCATTGACAACTCCAAACAAGTCAATCTTAAATTGTATTATAATCATTTTGGCAGGCAAGAATGTTATTATCTACTTGCCGGGAATTTTTTGTTGCTGTTATTGACAACCTAAATGCCATAAATGGATTTCTAAGCAGCTAGTAAAAGCCAACTGAACAGATCTGGTTGTTCACTATGTGGCTTAACAAGGAGGGAGGATAACATATCCACACCCCAGTTCATAAGCACATTTGAGATAGGATAAAGAGGCCACGGAAAAGTCTCTATCGTATTTAATGGGTGGTCACTTTACACACAGTATGTAATGTATGTATGTAATATACATGGATTGCCAATTTCTAAGGAAGTAAAATGCAATAAAATACACTAAAAGTCAGCTAAACCTGACTTACTCATTGATGATTCAGAAATTACTAAAAGACCTGAAGTTACTTAATCATAAGTTACTGAAGGATCAGAAGTTACTAAAGGATGAACTGTCTTCATTTTAAACTTAATGTATCTATGTACTCTACAGACAAACAGCAGTAATGTTGTCTATATCTGCAGTCCCCAAACCCCAGGCCGTGGACCAGGACTGGGCTGCACATCAGGACATGAGTGGCAGGTGAGGGAGCAAAGCTTCATCTGTATTTACAGCTGCTCCCCATCACTCGCATCACTGCCTGAGCTCTGCCCAGTCAGATCCGTGGTGGCATTAGATTCTGCATTACGGTGAGTTGTGTAATTATTTAATTATATAGTACAATGTAATAATAATAGAAATAAAGTGCACAATAAATGTAATGCACTTGAATCATCCTGAAACTATTGCTGCACTCCCAGTGGGAAAATTGTCTTCCTTCGAATCCGTCCCTGGTGCCAAAAAGATTGGAGACTGCTGCCCTATAGGATAGAATGCTAGATAAACCAACATTTGTCATAGATCTTGAAATTTATATATCCAACTATATAATGATGATAGTATTCCACAATACCAATGAACTTTTGGGACCACTTGGTCTTTGATGACTCACAAATAAACCAATCTGAAAGAAGGAAATGCAGATAAAAAGTATTTAGTTAGCCAGATGTTTCAGACCTATCTAGCTAACAATTAATAGTCTGTTATTTTACTGAAAACAAAACATTATATTTCCAGTAAATATTCATTAAGAGACAATATATACCCTAATTAAGACTGACTGAAAATAAACAAAAAGAAAAAGAAAATTGGAATGTTAGGTGATTATTAATCTTGGCTTGTTCTTCTCTCTTATTGTGGGTTATTCAGATTTTGCAAATATAGATCACAGTGCCATTTTTCTTTTTTTTTGGTGGAGTTCTGTTTTGCAAATAGAATGGATTAAAATATCCTGAAATTAAAACTAATATATATGAAGTTGAGGTCTCGGCTTGAACCCACTCTGTTCCCTTAATCTGTCTGGAGGCCTGGTAAGAAGGCTACCATGAGTTTATTTTTACGAGGAGCTTAGGAGTTCTCTGAGGAAGACTTATCCAGAGGAAAGATAGTTCAAAGGTACCTCAAAGGCAGAATGAATCCACCGTGAGCAATGAGTACAATGTCTGTCATTTCTTCTTTTTAAAATTTTTTATTTTTAATTATTATGGGTACATAATAGCTGTATATATTTACAGGGTTCATGTGATGTTTGCTAGAGGCACACAATGTGAATTAATCAAATCAGGGTAATTGGGGTATCCATAATTAAGGCATTTACATTTACATTTCTCTGTAGTAGGAGTATTCCAATTCCAGTCTTTTAGTTATTTGAAAGTATACCCTAACTCATTGTTGACTATAGTCACTTTGTTGTACTATCAAATAATGTTTGTTCTATCTATCTATACTTTTGTACGCATTAACCATCCCCACTTTAACCAATCCTCCTTACTACCCTTCCCAGCCTCTGGAGCCATCATTCTACTCTCAGTCTCCATGAGATCAATTGTTTTTAATATTTAGCTTCCACATATGAGTGAGAACATGCAAGATTTGTCTTTATGTGCTTGGATTACTTCACTTAATGTAATGTTTTCCAGTTTCATCCATGTTGTCTAGGAATTTATCCATTTCTTCTAGGTTCTCTAACTTATTGACACGTAGTTGCTCATAGTAGTCTCTAATGATCCTTTTGATTTTTGCAGTAGGAGTTGTAATGTCTCCTTTTTCATCTCTAATTTTATTTATTTGGGTCTTCTTTCTATGTTTCTTAGTCTGGTTAAAGCTGTGTCTATTTTATTTTTTCAAAAAAACCAGCTTTTTGTTTTGTTGATCTTTTGTATTGTGTTTTTGTTTTCAATTTCATTTATTTATGTTCTGATCTTTATTTCTTTCCTTCTACTAATTTTAGGTTTGATTTGCTCTTGTTTTCTAGTTCTTTGAGATGCATCATTAAGTTGTTTATTTGACACTTTTCTTCTTTTTTGATGTAGGCACTTATTGCTATAAACTTTCCTCTTATTACTGCTTTTGTTATATCCCATAGGTTTTAATATATTGTGTTTTCATTTTCATTTGTTTCAAAAAATTTTTAAATTTTCTTCTTAATATCTTCATTGATCCACTGATATAATTCAGGAGCACATTGTTTAATTTTCGTGTGTTTGTATAGTTTCCAATGTTCTTCTTGTTATTGATTTCCATTTTTATTTTATTGTGGTCATAGAAAATACTTGTTACCCCAATCTTTCTCTCTCCTCTTCTTAAAAGACAATAACTATTAAATTTTCTCTCTTGAGGCTATTTTCTAGATCTTGTAGGCATGCTTTCTTCTTACTTATTCTTTTTCCTTTTCTGACTATATTTTCAAATAGTCTGTCTTGAAGCTCACTAATTCTCTCTTCTGCTTGTTCAGTTCTGCTGTTCAGAGGCTCTGATGCATTTCTCAGTTTGTCAATTGAATTCTTAAGCTCTAAAATTTCTGCTTTTTTTTATTACTTCAATCTCTTTGTTAAATTTCTCTGATAGGTTTCTGAATTCCTTGAAGTTCATTGAGCTTCCTCAGGACAGCTATTTTGAATTCTTTGTCTGAAAGGTCATATGGCTCCATCACTCCAGGATTGGTCACTGGTACCTTATTTAGTCTGTTTGGTGACGTCATGTCTTCCTGGATATTCTTGATGGTTATAGATGTTCATCGATGTCTAGGCATTGAAGAGTTAGGTATTTATTTTAATCTTCACAGTCTGGGATTGTTTGAAGCCATCCTTTTTGAGAAGGTTTTCCAGATACTCAAAGAGAATTAAGTGTTGTGATCTAAGTCTCTGGTCACTGCAGCTGTATGAGTACTGGGGGTGCCCCAAGCCCAGTAATGCTGTGACTCTTGCAGACTCCTGGTAGTACCACCTTGATGAGCTTGGGTAAGATATAAGAGAATTCCCTGGATTAATAGACAAAGTGTTTCACTCTTTTCCCTCATTCTCTGTGCTGGGCTGCCGGAGTTGGGGGAGGAGAGATGTGGGCATTCCCTGAAGCCAGACCTGTCTAACCCAGAGCTGTAGTGACTGCTGCTTGGCTATCTCTAATGTTTATTCAAAGCCCAAGTGCTCTTTAGTCAGCAGGTGGTGAATCCTTCCAGGACTGGTTCCTTCCTTTCAGGGTAGCATGTTTCCTTCTGGCACAGAGTGGGTCCAGGAACTAAGGTCTGGACTCAGGGACCTCAGGAGTCCGCTTGGTATTTTACCGTACTATGGATGAGCTGGTACCCAAGTTGCAAAACAGAGTCCTCTGAAATCTTCCCTTTTCTTTCCTCAAGTGGAAGAAGACTCTCTCTGAGCTGCACTGTTTGTAGTTGCGGAAGGGTTGACAGAGGCACTGGCCTGGCCTCAGCTGCTGGTGTTTCACTGGGTCTTGTGCACCCAAGTCCACTGGCTCTGAGCCAGCCCAGCCACAGGAATTGCCCAAGGACTTCAGCCTTCATGGCCCAACTGCCTACAAATTTAGTCCAAGCCCCAGGCTGCTCTTTTTTTCTGCTGGTGGTTGGAGCTAGTGGGAAAATAGGCTTCGAGGTGGAGGATTTCCCTTTGGTCTAGCTGGTCCAAATGCTCCCTCCATGGGCACTGGCAGCACTCTGCCCTGTGCTGTTTTCCTCTGTGCCAGGGAAGCCCTGAGTTTCAATGCAAAGACCCACAACTACTTCATACTCCCTCCCCTGGGCACCCTCTCTCTCCACTTGTCTTACTGGTGCAGCCCTACTGGGGGATGGAGGGGTGGCATAGGCAATGCAAGACTGTCTTTTCTGTCCTTTTGAATGCCTCTTTCCTTGATATAGTGTCAAAACCAGGTAGTATGATTGCTTACCTGATTTTTTGTTCCTCTGAAGGTGCTTGCATGCATGGATAGTTGTTGAATTAGGTGTTCATGTGGAGTGACAATTGCCAGAAGTTTCTATTCTGCCATTTTGCTCTGCCCTAACTCTGTCATTTTCTTCATTACCCAAAAAAGCCCCAGGGAGTCCTAGGCAAAAATTAAAGTTGAGTAAAATGAATTCCTCATGAATTCTTGGGAGAGCAACACATCCCTCATTTGTAGTATAAAAAGGAAAAGGGGTTGAAGCACATTTTAGAACTTAGGTCAAGTTTGACATTTCCAGAGTTCCAGAGACAGGAGTGGTACTTAATACCCGCTGAGTCAGACACCAGCAGCAATGGCATTGAGAAAGTTGCATCTAAGACACTGTCAAAACATGGTAGCTTTGGAACCACAAAGCCAAGTAGCACCAAAGATAGTGGACAATATTGGATGCAAAAAGCCCAGGTTTAACTTAGCAGGTAGTAGAGTCTGCATTAGAGGTAAAGGCCAATGACCTATGTCACCTATGATTCTACTATGGGGGCTTTCAGAAATAATAGGCTTGGGGCAATTGGCAGAGGCTTTTGGTCTCCAAACAGAGGATGAGGGTAAGCCAAAGAAATCTTATTTTACCAGCAGTGTAATTTAATTTTATATGTCTCAGAGCCTCCACAGTGTCATCCAAATTATACTCATAACATGCATCTATAAAGCCAAAAGATCACAGAAAGGAGCAACATGATTTCTTAAGTGCTCCATTTTCTAGGAAAATGCAAGGCTATCTCTTCTTAATGATTTGTAATTAAAACCATTCAGGTAATTATGTTTAATGAAAAATATCTTTCTACATCTTAAGGTATCCTGAATGAGTCAGAAAGGAAATATTCTTGCTAAAGGTAAATATACATGAGCTTGTGTATGTGTGCACACCTCTCTCCAGCCACCTATGCCTCTCTCCATCCACCTTTTCTTTTTTCTGCCTCCTCCCCAAGGAATGGGTGATTCCATTATTGGCAGCTGATGTGTCAGACCCCCTAAATGAACAAAGGTGCAGTGAAGGCAGCCCTTGTCAAGTAGATTAGACAACCACCAATTCCGTGTTTGTGAGATCACTTTCACCCACATGACTGTTAGTTAGACAAGCCTATTTGCCTGTTCACCTTATATTCTGTGCCTTAAAAACCACCACCAAAACTTGCCAGGCAGCACTTTATATGTGGAACCAGCTTTGCCTGGGCTCCTCTGAATGTGTCCTCACTCCCCTGCCTTTTCCAGAATGTTCTCCTACCTTCATTACTACTTTAGGAGAACACTGGGATCCATCAGCCATAAGACACTCATTTCCCCTAAGAAAACATATAGAAAACAGAGAAGAGATACAAAGCATATTCTGGTCCCCTGAATTCCACCTAATGATTTCATGAAGCCTCTTAGGGATTTGTTTTAGTCTCACATTAATCTTCTCCAGTACAAGAGCTCTAAGCCAATACCTCTGGCCCATGGTACTGCAAAGTCCCTTTTAAGTGTGTACACACGCCTGTTCCCATCATAGGGAGAGCCTTTCTAAAGGGACCTGAATTGATTCTTTCCAAAACTTTGAGCCCCAGATGCTCTCACGGGCCAAGAGCTGTTCTTGGAATTCGAAGGAGAGCTGGTGCTTTTACGGAGCTGACTAGTGGCAGTTGTCCAACTCGACTCATGTGGTGAGGTTCACTGCATTGTGATTTATGTGTCCCCAGTAAAAATAAAAAATAAAAATTAAAAATTAAAAACAAATCTGTTTCTTATTTACCCTACCCAGTAAAAACAATAAAGCACCATAATGCATTTCTAAGAATGTTTAATTTTATGTGCGTGCTTATAATTATTTAAACACTTGCTAGCATTTTTCCAGCAGCCCTTTCTTCCTCAGAAGGGCCAAAACATTATTTTCCTCATCCTGATTGTCGCAAACAAAACTTAATGGATATTTTCTGCTATTGGAAGCCTGGAGGGCGTTTAAGTATGTGGCATGTAGTGTAAGGAAGATTGGAAAGCTGAAATTTTTTTATTCGTACTTTCCAAGAAAAGATGAAAGCAGATCACATTTAAACTATTAAAATAATATTAGGAATACAGAATCGGGAAGGAAGGACAAAGGAAATTCCAGTTTGTCTTCCCCCCAGTTTTTAAATTACTGCACATATTTGTAAAATAACATGTATATATCCATTCATAGGACACTTCCCCTAAATTACACACATAATTCAATAATTCAGTAGCTATTTTTATATCACTAAGAGGAAGTAGCTTTCCTTGGGTCTCCCACTGCTATACCATGAACCTGATGGAAGCAGAGAATTTGGGTCAAGGCTGAGGCAAAACAGAGAAAGCTGCAGATGTCCCTTTGGTCTTTTCTGTGAGCAATTCAGTTCCATAGAGGAGCCCTGGCTATGAAATAGAATGCCCTACAGCTGAGCAACAAAAATGTTAACGTATTGTCAGGCTGAGATACACTGAAGTTTTGGAATCCTTTAGGAAAAAAAGATTGAGACAACAGGGGACTCTTTTTGTCTTTACTAAACCAATTCAACATCAGTTCTTGGTATTTAACTGTAAATATGATGTCTTTGCTGATATACAGAGTACCCCACACATTTTGGGGCATGGAGTAATTTGGAAACAGAAAAAAATCAGATTAATGCTGATTACCTGGGATGATAACAGGAAGCCAATCATAGCTATTGTAAAAGTTATTGTAATGTCTAGGACAGTGGTTCTCAAATGGGGCAACTTTGCCCATAGGAGATATTTGGTAATCTTTGGAGACATTTTTGGTTGTCACAACTTGCAGCTGCTATGGGGTAGGGAGCCAGGGATGCTGCTAGACTTCAGATCAATGAAATTATTATCTTTACACATTTTTCCAAGCTGAAATATTTAATTTAATTAACCTGTATTTCATCATTTGCATAACTCAAGTTTCTTATATTGACCCATCAAAAATTAATTAATTGGATTCAGCACATCAAGCTTAGCAAGGATTTTAGAAAAGCTTTCTTACTATTCTCTATTTTCCACCTAAGACATTTTTTCCTTAAACAGATTTACACATTTCCCATGCAAACCACATATATGTACATTTAGTAGAATTAGAGCAAATTTAAAAACATTTCCAAGTATTTCAAAGCAGACTCACCCCTAACCTATATTAAATATCATCAACAATTAAATAACTCAGGAAAAGAAATGCTACCAAAAATCTGCATATTGGAAGGAAAAAAATGCCAAGAGAAGTCATTGTTTTGAAAATTCTTAGAACTAGAAGAAAGCTGGACAATTTGTTTAGCTCATCCTGTTGTTTTTACGCAAGAGTACCCTAAACGGTTTGTACAAAATGTTCAACTTTATCCTAGGCAACCTATTTCAATGAACAACATTTTGCACCAATGCCAGACAAGAAACTGTTTTTAATACTCACTATAGGCCACATATTTTACACATTTAGCTTTCTAAACAAGTTGATAAATGATACCTGCAAACCATATGTAACAGAAACAGCAAGACGAAATCACCAACAAAATATTGGAACACAGCCATTGTCAACTTGAAAATAATGTCAGCCACTCAGCTTAGGGTGTGCTCAGAGCAACAGCTCAGCTGTGGAAATAGTCACGGTTGCAAACGACTTGATGGACCCAGAAATCATTTAGAACTATTAATAATCTTTAGGACATTTAGGTCAACATCGCTTAAAAGTCATTAAAGCAAAGTTCTTAAAAACGAATGGTCTCACCATTCCATCTATTATGATTATTATTTAATTTATTGTCCTGATAACTTAATGTCTTCATTTTTAACAAACTTGTTTTCAAATATGTTGATACTTTAGTTAGTGTTGAATGGCTTTAGTAATCTTAATATGTCTCTAAATCATGAACGATTATATCATTTGCAATTAGTTGCACTGTGTCTGAATGAGAATTGCTATACAGATGTGTATGCGGGTGAACAGGAAAGGCATTAAAAACATCACAGAAGAATGAGGTAGGTTATTGTTTAAAAAAAAATACTTTCAGTGATAAAAAAAGAAAGTGTAAAATGTAATTATTGAGCCCATCCTATTTCCCCTGTATTTTTCTGAAATTCATTTGCTTTTATATTTATTTAAAAAATTTAAAAATTTTATATATTTTCTCAAATAAACTTCATTGATTTTTAAAGTTCTAAATTAAGCTCTTTTTATATCTGTTTTATGAGACCAAAGTATATTTGTCTAAGGTGATTCTTGTTCCTGATCCTCAGTGATAAATATAATCACTGCTAAGGTAAGAGAGGGAGAAAAACTGAGAATAGCACTGTAGGCAATTCGAATTGACTGATGCTAACTTCAAATCCACCCCAACACTGAACATGTGTAATGGGAATAGTTGCAAGTCTCAAGTCACGATTCTAAATTTTAAAAACAGAATTTGAATCATGCTAACCAACAGAGCTAATGAAACACATGGGTGTGTGGAACAATTTGGCTTCAGGAAAGGAACTCTATTTGCTTGGTTTTCTGGCTAAAATTGTCTACATCCTTTAACTATTAGAAAGTTCATATTTTATCTGACAGACTAACAGACTTACGAATGGGATATGAACACCTCAAGCAAGAAAAATCAAACAGTTAACGCAAAACAAACTTTTGATACATTGATGATGTATCAAAAACATAATTGCTCTATCTTAACATTCAGGTCCCTCAATTCCACGTTGATGTGTTTAATGGCAATGACAGATGATAAAATTGTGTCTAATACTTACAACTTAGTTTTTATTGCTTCTTTCCAAAGTGCTTAACAGAGCCAAACATACTAATACATGGTGCTTGGCTCAACTTTTAAGAATGATCTCACGTTGTATTTGTATTAAACCCAAAGATATATTTTAGTGTCAATCAACAACTAATAAAGATAACTAATTTACCTTACAGTAATCTAAGGATAACTCCAATTATATTTTATTTTCCTAGTTTTTGTAGGGCTTGCACTATGAAGCAGCATATAATCCGTCTTCTAGATTCCTAAACTAAGCTTTCCAGGGAGGATTCTCAACATCTCCCTCCATGCCTCACTGTTTACCCTTCGTTTTCCTTTCATGAACCCTTAGTCCACTTAGGCATATGACAGCTAAGGAGAGGAAGCTAAGAATACCCAGCTCAACATAAATTAGAGGTAAAACCATTATCTCAAGTGGAATTTTCTAGAGGCTGCAAGAAAAATCCACTGTCTTCAATTCTGAACAGGTTTATCTTCAAAATTGTTGGAATCAGCAGTATTAGCTTTTACATAGTTATTCATATGGAGCAGGTTAATGAGACATAATTAGGATCAACTTTTCACATTCTGTAGGCTTAACCCTCACCACAGGTATCTATAAAGTAAACACATAATTAAAGTGTGGAGTGTGTGTGTGTGTGTGTGTGTGTGTGTGTGTGTGCACGCGCGCGCACGTGCACGCGTGGTTCATGTTATCTCTTCTTCTTTTCCCCTTCTTGGCCCCTCCCCATCCTGAGCTCCTGCTCATACATCTCCCACTGCACCTGACCTTGACCCTTCTCTTTGTCTTCCTCCTCCCTGCTCATCCTCTTCCTCCAGCCAATTTCTTTCCAAATTATTTTCAAATCCTAAAACATTGACAGTGCAGGATTGGGTGAAATTGAGTCAATATTCATGCATTTAATTGAGTCAATATTCATAGTCCACTAACTACATTAAATATGTGAGGTCTTTAAATTAAGTTGGGACTCTTCATATCACGTAAATTAGCTAAACTTCAACCTTTCCCCTTTATCTAGAGTTTCCTAAGACTGTAGCTTAACAGAATTCCAGTTGTGCTTTGGTCTTTACTTACTCATATAGCTTTAGGGAGCGAACTATTTCAACAATTCCCTCCTTCTGCCTTGCTGATAAAAAGTTGTCCATGTGGAAATAGATTTTTCTACATAGAGGCAAGAAGATTACTTCTTAGTGCTTATAGCTATGAAGGTTTAGTGATACTATTGTTTTTAAAAGGAGGAAAGAACACAAATATGTATTGTGGACTTAATGTGGTCTAGTGATAGATGATCTGCATGTACTATCTCATTTGGCCCTGGCAAAAACTCTCTGAGGCTGGTATTGTTACTTACATTTTATAGATGAGTAAATTGAAGATGAGAGACAGAGGAACCATTGTCGGAGCAAATGCAGGCCCATCGTTCAAGGCCAGTGTTCACTATCAACGTTAAGCCCTCAGGTTTCTACTTGAAAGTTCCTTTGCTTTCAATTTAGTCAATAATTTCATTGCTTTCTGGAACTATTTCACCTTACAGTGATTATTTTTATACCTCAGGCTAAGTTTACAAAAACATTTTTATATATGCATTTAGTTTTTCAAAATATATTTATTGTGTCATATCTATTGATTATATCTATGCTATGCCAGGTACTGTTAGATGTTGTAGAATCGAAGTAAATAATTCCATTGCTACCTGGTAAGTCTCCTGCGTTATGGTAAAGAGGCAGGCACGTCACCAGGTCTCTGCAGTGAGATGCTGTGAGGGTGGGGGTGGGGATGGGGGTACACCTGGGCAGGACGCTGGCTCAGGCAGGAAGGCAAGCTCAGCAATGATGAGTAGCATCAGTGCTTCAAGTACACATCCATATTGGATTACTGTCTCTCTGAGAAATTCTGACCCAGTTCCTACACACATTCCTGGACCCCAGATTTCTGGACTTTTCCCTATAATCCATTTCCTGCTGTATCAACTGTTAGCTTCCTTTCCTAAGGAAAGGACAGTAGTCTAGACATCAATGAGCCAACCTTGTGGCTAGAAATCAAACAGTCTCTCTGTTTCCCTGGCTTTGATTTCCTGTATAACTTCAGGCTGTCCATTTAACCTTTGTTGGCCTTGCTTAATTATTTGCACAATACAAGGTAATAGCTACCTTACGGGTTGCTGTAGGGTTTAATTAATTAATGCTTATAACACCTTTGAAAATGTAGCATTAAAGGTACTAAGTAAGTGTAAATTATTATCATTATTAACATTATCATCATCATCAACCATTTCACATATAGCTAAAGGCTGTCTACAAGAAGTGAATCATAGGCCGGGTGCAGTGGCTCACGCCTGTAATCCTAGCACTCTGGGAGGCCGAGGTGGGTGGATCGCTCAAGGTCAGGAGTTCGAGACCAGCCTGAGCAAGAGCGAGACCCTGTCTCTTCTAAAAAATAGAAAGAAATGATCTGGACAGCTAAAAATATATATATAGAAAAATTAGTCAGGCATGGTGGCACATGCCTGTAGTCCCAGCTACTCGGGAGGCTGAGGCAGAAGGATCACTTGAGCCCAGGAGTTTGAGGTTGCTGTGAGTTAGGCTGATGCCACGGCACTCACTCTATCCCGGGCAACAGAGTGAGACTCTGTCTCAAAAAAAAAAAAGAAGTGAATCATAATGGTTTACTTCAAGCTTGGCTCCATCTTCCAAGCTTGATTGCTAGATCTGAGAGCTGAAACATGTTATTTCTGTTTGGAAAAAGACAAATCATCCTCCCACTTCCTCTCCTCGACTCTGTTTCTATTGCTAGTTGTTCGACCTTTCTCTTGATCCTCGTGCAATTGTATCTATAAACTCTTCTAGACAACAGACTATTGCCTGGATCCTCTGAACCATCCTGACATCTCCTTCCTCTAGTTGTATAAAGCAGGGAACTGAGGCCAAAGAAAGTAAGCCATAGATTTGAACTCAAAGCATGAATGAGCCACCTTTTGTTTAGCAGTTGAGGCCATGCTTGTACATATAAGTCTGTTTGGAAAGAGAAAAACTACATTAAGCCACATAAACATTATTTTGAACACAGTTATTTAGTAGCTGGTTACTAAATAATTATTCAACTTATTTAAATCTGTTGTTTCTAAGAGTGCTAATTATGACAAAAATACAATTCTTTTTAATAGTGAAAAGAGTCATTTTTAATGATAGATTTCCCTGTGCCTAAAACAAATTTTTTTCATCTCTTTTTCCCAGACAGCTCTTACATATTCTTCCTGATCCACCTAAAATTTTTCTTCATTTAGGAAAGTTCCCTAACTTGCTCTAGCCTATCATGAATTTTCCTCCCTTCAATATATAATAATACTCATCTACATCATTTATTTGGTGATTATTTATTTCTATTTGATATCTCCCATTGTTTTCTTTTACAGCTTTCCAAATATCTATGCGTATTAAATCACACAGCCCTTTGTGGGTAGTAAGGAAGGGGTGTTTATCTTTGTAACCCCTGAAATGCTTAGAAGTAGAATTCAACAGACATTTTTTTCTTTTTCTTTTATTCTTTTTTTCAAAATTATTTGGGAGACTATCCGACATCTCCAGTAAATATTATGAAAAGACTGCCATACCCTTTCGTTTTTCTCCCAGGCACACAGCTAGACTACATTTCCCAGTCTCTCTTGCAATTAGACTGGGCCATGGGATTGGGGTTGGTCGATGTTGTATGGTAGACATCATGTATGCCACGCCTAAGCTGGCCTATAAAAATCTCATGCACAAACGCCCCTGCTTGCACACGCTCTCTTTACTCATTGACAGGCTGAATGGAAAACAAAAACAAAAACAAAACCCAAGGACTTAGAGAAAGGCAAAGCTACAAGAGGAAAAGATCCTGAGTCCCCATGCCACTTGAAGAAGAGCTTCCCAGGAGAGTAAGTGGCCAGGAAAACCCACAGTGAACTGACAAGTGAGTGAAAAATAAACTGCTATTCTGAGAAATCACTGAAAATTTGGGATTCTTTATTCCAGAATCCTAAATTGATTCATAAAATTATCTCACAATCATCGCATCCATAACAGATGGAACTCTTGTTTCCTTTCTTCTTCATGCCCCAAATCCAGTGCTTACACCTTATCTAACCACCCTTCAAAATATAGCTCAACACTCAACAGATCTGTCCATGTCTCTTCATTTTTCTGTGTCACCTCCATGAGCGTACACAAGCCTGTCATCATTTTGCACCAGGGCTTTTAAACTGGTCCTGCTGCTTCCATTCTACTCCTTTTCTCTTCAGTCTACGCTCTCCACAGCAACCACAGTCATTTTTTCAAACAAGACTTAAACCACACTATTCCCTTATTTTAAATCCTTCAGTAGCCCATTGTGGCACCAAGAACAAAATCCAAACTCCTAACCTTGGACTGCAAGGTTGTGCATATTCTGGCCCCTGTTAGCTCACTGAACTCATCTCAGGTCATTTTTCCAATCACCTGCAAACTCTAGTCACCTGGAATTCTTTCAGTTCCCTCACAATGTAGAGTTTTATCTCCTCCGGGATCTTTACCCAGGAAGACTGCCCTGCTTTGAAGGTTTTTCTTCTCTCTCTTCACATGGCCAGCTTATTTCTACCTTTCATATCATTATTTAAATACCCCTTCTTCAGAGAAGTTTTTCTGATCACTATATCTAAGAAAAGTATCCATCCTCTGGTATCCTTTGTTGCAGTATCTTACTCTTTTCCATGTTAGCAATTAGCAAAATTTTAAATTATACATTCACGCAACAGATATGAACTTCAGGTCACATGTTCAGAAGTTCAAAACTGTAGCTTTATTTCACATAAATAGATACAATTTCCTTTTCTATCCTATTTCAAGATCCCATTCCATGTGTATATTGATTAAGACATGGGTTCCAGATGCTATAACAAAAAATCAAATAAAACAGTGGCTAAGGTATCTTTGTTAAGCACAGGGGGTCTTCTATATTAAAAGTTTATTTCTTTCTCCTTTAACAGTCTGAGGGTAAGCAGCCCATGGCTGACAAGGCCATTTTGAAGTGTCAAGGTTCTAAACTCTTTTTATATTGTCATTTTGCCATCTTCAGCACGAGGCTTCTATACCTGAGTACAAGATGCAAGATTCACTGTAATTTGGTGTGGCAATTAAGAGCAATGAATAGTTCAGGTAAAAGCAGGGTAGAAAACAACTCTTAGATGCTGATTCCTGTGGCCAGTGAATGCTCTTATATAAACAAGGTCATTAAAGGTTTCCAAACTAGGTGAGATTTTAAGAGAACATGACAACCTCTTTTGGTAGAAGGTATGTAAAAGGATGAAATAAAGGAGAAGTTGACTAAGTACATGGCCAT
>NW_012148620.1:2741497-2743413 GCF_000956105.1 Propithecus coquereli
ATGAAACCACAAAAAAACCTGAATAGCCAAAGCAATCTTGAGCAAAAAGAACAAAGCTGGAATACTACAAAATATATGACAAAGCTATAGTAATCAACACAGCATGGTACTGGCATAAAAACAGACACATGGGCAAATGGAAGAGAAATGAGAACCCAGAAATAAATCCATGAATTTATAGTCAATTGATTTTGACAAAGGTGATAAGTATGCACAACGGAGAAAGGACAGTCTCTCCCATAAATGGTATCGGGAAAACTGAAGATCCACATGCAAACGAATGAAATTGGACTTTGAAGTCACACCATATATAGAAATCAACTCAAACGGACTAAAGACTTAAACGTAGGACCTGAAACTGTAAAACTAATAGAAGAAAATGTAGGATAAAAGCTCCATGACATTGTTCTGGGCAAAAATTTTTTGGATATGACCCCAAAAGCACAGGCAACACAAATGAAAGGAGATAAATGGGGTTACATCAAGCTAAAAAGCTTCTACATGGCAAATGAAACAATTAATAGAATGTAGAGACAACCAACATGATGGGAGAAAATACTTGCAAATCATATATGGGATAAGGGATTAATATCCAAAATACATAAGGAACTCCTACAAGTAACCTGATTTACACATGGAGAAAAGACCTGAATAGACATTTCTCCAAAGAAGACATACAAATGGCCAACAGGTTCATGAGAAAATGCTCAACATTACTAATCATCAGAGAAATGTTAAATAAAATCTCCATGAGATATCACCTCACATCTGTTAGAATGGCTGCTATCAGATGAAGAAAAGCCTTAGAATTTGAGAATTTTAAGTGCTGCAGAGGAAACTTGTATCATAAAAGGTTCCATAAATTCATACAAGTGCAATTTGAAGATGCCCAATGGACAACATATTGCATCTCTTGAGGAGTTTTTGTTTTTCTATGCTGTTTTTCTATGTTTTCATTGGCCAAAGAGAGTGCTCATGTCACCAAGATACCATTTTACCCACTGCTCTGTTTGGTTACCAGTCTCTTATCTCTCTTCACCAGTGGTGGGGGGGACACTTTTCCCTTGGTCAAGAGAAATCCATGGTTTGTTGTGTTTTCCCATAGCAAAAACGTTGGAAATCCAGGAAGCAAATCTTTTGCCATTGGCACCTTTCACCTCAACCACATAAAAAGAGCCAGATGTCTCTCTGTTGGTGATCACAACAATTCTTACCCGGTCAGCACCTTCGGTCACCACAGGTTCCCAGTATTGAACTTGATGAAACTGGTAATCTTACCAGTCTCTAAAGCTATCTGGGTGGCCTCATTCAACTTGGTGAGAGAATCAGGGTAGCAGATGGAGTATACATCTTGGATCATCAGATGAGGGACTCCTTTTGTGCCCACAAAGATCTTTCTCACTCTGTACAACTCGCACTTGTCCTCCTCAAGCATAACATAATGAGCAGCAAAGCTACCCTTGGCGTCATAGATCAGATGGATATTTTGTTCAGTCTTGTCAATGCTGATGAAGTCCATAAAACCTGCAAAGTACAGTCTGTCAATTTGGACTTTACCATCAATCATAATAGACCATTTCATGCATATCTTTACTTTATCTCCTGTCAGGGCACACCCGAAGTCTGTTCCTTAAGGAAATATTGAACAGGAGACAATCTCTCGGCTTGTGGGGACTGGTGCCTGGAGAAGGAGCAAGTACACTGGTTAGTTGTCCAACATCCAATGCTTTAGAGTTGCTGCATGCTTTGGATACTTCTCGAGACCACAAGCCACAGCTGTGCTAGGTGCAGAATGAGCTTGAGGAGTTTTATACAACCTTTGGGAAAATCATCAAAGAGGAAATCATTTGCCTCAGTGATTTCCAAAGTAGATGAATGGTCTATTTTAGGAAAAGTTATCCAGTAACAATATGTTA
>NW_012148620.1:2747078-2748718 GCF_000956105.1 Propithecus coquereli
AGTATTCTGTTTTATGTTTTCATTAGATTTTTTATAAATTTCTGTGTGGGGATAGCTGTGATTAAAGTGGTAAATTGGGATTGAACAGAGGGTAACTCTCTTTCCTATCCCTCCCATCCCAATAAACTTGACTACACCTTGTTTCACAGGTTGATCTGCAAGTTTTATCCCAATGAGACTTTATCTGTGGTTTAGGAAGACTCGCTGTGGTACATTCTAAGCTCCCAAAGTGCCTGAAAGATGTTGAAGCTTCACTGCTGTATCCCTAGTACCACCTAAGTGCCTTCACATGGTAGTCACCCAATAAATAGATATGACAAGGAGAGAGGAGGGGAGAAAAGGATGAAAGAGGAAGGAAGGAGGGAGGGAGACAGGGACGAAGGAAGGAAGGATTCTATATCATATGCACATTGTGGCAAAACTGGGCACTGTTTATAGCTCAAATACTCATAGATCTCTTTCTGTGTTGTTGGTTGATTCATTCTGTTACTAAGGTGACTACAGTGAACAACCTGCTACTAGGAAGCCAGTCATCATCTTAAAGATTGGATCCCAGGAAATATATCTACCCACCTATTTTAGTGCTATATACTCCGTAAAATTTGACATTTGGGACATTTGAACTTCTCTACCATAGGCCATTTTATTTTAATATTTCTCCTTAAAAAGGACTATATCCTTTTGACTACTAAATACTAGGTAAGTAACACCCAGTAGCTTACGTGTTCAGAGTAGTTTGATGGTTAAATCCTGGGTTCAGTGAGAATAGTGCTTATATCATGTTGCTATAACACACTTGTGCATGAAGGCAGTCCCAATGACTGAACAGATATTAGGAAGAGAATCTAATTGTGAGAACACTAGAGTGCTAAGGAAGAGAGCGACTATAAGATGTGTGCCTCTCACTCTCTGCTCTCTTGCTGCAACCACTGAGGACTGTGTGTAGCCCCCTTCTCCTTATTCCCACCCCAGGAAGCCCATCCACAGTTCTAACTGCAAGTAAGGTTAGTCAAGAACTCACGTCACTGTGAGTTATCATGTATTACTTGAGCACACACCGTAAGCACTTGCTAGGCTCCATACTCACGGTAGGAGTTTGAACTGGTGCTGGCCACGCTCATGGTGTTGCCAGGAAAGATCAGATGGCTTACTGCTGAGTGGTCTCCTGGGGTGGCATTTTTATTTGTGAATTCTCCTTTGTTGAGCGACTGGTCTTCAAATTTACAATTTCAGAAAAGTAACCTTGCTAGTTTTTCACAGTTTGGTGGACTTTTTTAGAGGATGTTGATGCATGCTAACAAAACTTACAAGAAGATAATATACAAAACATCACTGATCATTATATACAATGAGCAGTGTGACTATCACATGGGCCAAAGGACCAGAATATGTAATACATAGAAAAGCAAATTGCAATCAAAACTGTGCTTGATTAGCATGGAATAAAAAACGGGGAAGTAGTTGTATGATTCACGGGGCTAATATCTTCCAACTAACAGTACCAGGTATATCTATTTCCACAACATGGATGGATGGATGGAAAGATACAAGAAGATAATATACAAAACATCACTGATCATTATATACAATGAGCAGTGTGACTATCACATGGGCCAAAGGACCAGAATATGTAATACATA
>NW_012148620.1:2748768-2750111 GCF_000956105.1 Propithecus coquereli
CCCCTCTTCCACCCCACCACACTCCACTCTCATCAACCACTAGTAAATGAAGCTAAAATTTGAAAATGTTTTGAGTGTCACATCTTTTGACAAAGTAAAGTAAAATATCACAGATTATGTATCACGAATGAGATTTTGTTTGTGGCTACACAACTCAAAGATAAAATGGTTTGTTCCATTTTTGCTCCAAGGCTCTTATTTGTATTGACCTCCAAGGCACATCTAAGTGAGGGCAAAGAAAAAATACATTCCCAGGAGAATTCTTCTGAGGATTTAAACCAAGGAGCCAAAGGATAAAAGTAGAAGCCAGATTCAAAAGAAACAAATCAGGGAGAGATGGAAGAATGTTCTGAAAAAGCAATTGAGAACTGTGATCATCTGAAGGCTACACTAAACAGTGGGTATGAAGCTGACAAGTAGCCCACATTGTGCAAGGGACCAAATAAATGCTGCTTTGCAAACAAGTGTCATTCATCAGTAGTTGCAGGAAGCTCCAGGTCTGAGTGGAGATGTTTTAGGCATTAGGCCACTTTTCCATGAAATGATTCTAGCAGCTTTCAAGATGTGAGAAATGATATATTATTTTTATATGGAAGCAACCTCTGATTTATTAGGGAGAGTATAGGTTGGGAAATTGACCACCCATGTTTTCTTCTTTATCTTCTTTTCCAGATGTATCTTGTGTTTATACTCTGTTGCTCTAGTGAATTAGACAATAATTTTTGTGAATATCTGCCCTGATAATTACGTACAATTTTATACAAAATTTTACCTCTAGTAACCTTAAGACACCTTACAGACCTTAAATGATAAATTTGCATCAGAATCTAATTAGGAAAGAATGATCTTTGTCAATAAATAATAATTCATAAAATTCTTTCTAGGAAAGTGTTTTCTTTTTACTGAGTCTTACCTGCTTTTCAGCATAGAACATTTTAATTTATATTCTATAAGGCAGGAGGTTAAACAGTCACAGACATATTAAATAAGTTCAAATAAGGCCAACATGGTTCTGAAGTTTGGTCGGTTTGATTTTTGGCTACTCTTCAATTTAGTTGAAACCACAGTTATCACTGATACATTCTGTTGCATAACTCATTCTACTGAAGAATGTTTGTCTCTCCCATGCCACACAAGTAGAGCTGGCTGGACTTTCCCAGAATTGAGGGTGCTGAGGACGTAACATGAGCAGGGTCAAGGTCTAGGATAACACAGTTCTACCAAAGCATGTGTCACAAGAACAAAGGTGGAAACCTTCTGAACTATTCCTCAGAATTGCTGTTGTTAAAATGTAATTGATATACTATTTTATTGAATATGTACCTTAGAGAAAGGTACATGTT
>NW_012148620.1:2755866-2757644 GCF_000956105.1 Propithecus coquereli
CTGGGGTAAGGAAGCACACCTTCACTAGAGTTATTATATTTTAAGCATGGGATGGACACACAGTTGGTAGAAAACTTACACATTTTATAGAAGATTGAATGAAATGACCAGTGGGCCCCTTTTACCATTAGACTCTGTGATTTTCTGGTGGTAAGCTAAAGTTTCCTATTATCTTCAGTCATTCTTCATGCCCATCCACTATCTCGAGCAATGTTTTCTAAAGGCAAAGAATGCTCCAGGACCTGAGCTTTCATCCTTTTTTTTTTTTTTTTTTCCGAATTGCTATAGTGGTCTTAGTTTTTATGGAATTTTTAAATAAAATTTAAGCACTTAAATGTGCTTTTGGCACATCTGCTGTGGATCTTTTGTCAGACAGTTCTCAGTAGCAGAACAACTACAGAACTGTTCACACTTCATGTGCATGTTCCTTCCCTTCATTTTCCAAGTTGTGCCAACTGCTCAATGTGTTGGGGCTGCTGATGACATGTTGTTTGCTATTTCAGTCCTTTGGTTTTGTGCATGCAAAGAGCATACTAATAGAAATGAAAAACAAATGAAAAGTAAAAAAGCAAAGAATATGGAGTGCAAATGCAAGCAGAAAAAAACCCAAAAACCCCTTCCTTTGGAAATGAAGCTAGAAGTAATTTGATGGAGGAAGTCAAAGCAGAGAATTCCAAGCACGATGCAATAGAGGAAATCTAAAGTGAGAACAGATCATAACAGAGGAGATTCAGTTCTCAAGAGGCATTGGTAAACTACAAGCATGAAGCACCACTAAATTTTAAAATCTTGATTGGCAGATACTAAAAAAAGCTAAAATATAAATAGTCTGTATAAAAAACAAAGCAACACAATTGTCCAGGAGTCTTCCTGAAGATTTAACCAGAGATGAAAAGCAATTTACACCTTTATGTGCAAGTTGGGGTTGGTTATATCACTTTGAAAGATGGCATGCATTTTACCAGCTGTCAGTGGATACCTGGAACACACCTTCTGTTTATGAATACCGTTGAGTATTTCTGTCTTTATCTTCTATGAGGCCTTTCTATATCCATAAAGCTGCCCATCTTTTTAAAAATAGATTTCTGACATTTGCAACAAAAAAGTACTAGTACTGAAATTGGCAAGCTGTAAAAAAGCAAACAAACAAACAAAATCTCAGAAGAAATATAGAACTGACTCACGAGTGTCAAAAGCAGAGAGTATTTGCCCATTTCAGCAAGAAAAGCTGTAAGTTTTTGGTAACAATTATCTGATTTCTCTTTTGGGATCAGATATTGTGCTGTTTCGAGCTGAAAATTTAAGAATTTGGTAGTAAATTGTTAGATTATCAGAAATTTCTGAATGTTTCTGTTGGCATCCATTAATATATTTCAAGAGGGCAAGAAGATCCTGTCCAAGGTTACCTTGTTGAAAAATAGAATCAGAAATAACAGGGTAAGTACATGGCTTTGTTGAAGGAAAATATGGAACCAATGATCAGACAATCATTGGTTTTTTGAGCTACAAAATTAGTATGTTTTAGCATAGACTCTGCCTTTGATGCTGAAGGTGTGGTTTGAAATGGAGATACACAGACAAAGAGGTGAATCAGAGAACTCTGATTTCATTGTTCCTATTACCCCACAAAGCACTCCTTGCTAATAAGAATAGTATATAGTTGTGGTTGAAAATTAACCTTGGGTTAGGATCAGTCTAGGGCTGTGCTGTCCAATATGGTAGTCATTAACCACATGTGACTATGTAAATTTAAATTAATTAAAATTAAATTAAATTAA
>NW_012148620.1:2759039-2760741 GCF_000956105.1 Propithecus coquereli
ACTTTCCTGTGTGTTTTCTATGGAATATTAATGATACCAGGCAGGGGGGAAAAAAAGAAAAACTTTGTTGGTCAGATCTGTGTTTACCAAAGTTTGTTTGCAATAAGACTTCTCATAATATTTAATATAATAATGCACATTATGAATCTTCTAGAAAGACCTAAATATACACAATTTCTTTAATTTCTTTGATCTCAGACTGTTGTTCCCAAGAAGCCTCTCACAGGGCAATGTTTCTGTGGGTCACATTTTTTTCCCCCATGGAACACATCTTGAGAAATGTTGGGTAAGATCTTTTAGGAGATCTTTTGCTACTCCAAAATACCGTGGATTTCATGATCCCAACCTTCACTGGCTTATGCCACAGCCCAGTGGGGAGAAAAGCTTGGGCCTACACAGTTTGAAAACAGTCCCTCATTTCAGCTGGAAATCTTGTAAGGCACCCAGATCTGTTGCTTGCACAGTGCCAAGCAGACAGCTTGACGGGATTTTCGTTCAAATCAGGCGAGCCTGCTGGCATTGAGTAGACATAGAGAATGTGTGCATTCCTGGGCTCCTTTTCCATTAGCCACGCAGCAGCTGCAGCCCATGGCTGAACTGTTCTTCATCTTAACCTGGGCATGTGTCCAGCAGCACTGAAGAATATGGAAGGGAAAGAGAGGGGTAAAATACTCCCTTTTAGGATTTGAAGGACAATGAGCAACAGCCTTATCCTTTACTAAAGGGATCTTAGAGTGTGTACCCAGGATTTCAACATTTCAAGAAATTTGAAAGGCCATCTCATCCAGCTACTCGATGGACACTTGACATCTTACTGCCACTGTCTTAGACATTTCCATTGATAAGAATCACAAAACTATGAAGCAAACCAAGGTACCCACAGAGATCTGATAGGTAGAAAATTCTCCTTTAATTTTGGGTTAAAATGTGACTCCATACAGATTTCATCCCTTAATTTAGTTCTTCCTTCTGGGTTCATTTGGGATAAGCCTAATCCCCCTACTCACATGATAGCTCTAAAATCAGAAGCTGAATCACCTGTAATTGTAATAAAATAATGCCAAACTGCTTTGAAAATCTTCAATAGTATAACAGACAATATAATATTATGTTTAGCATGTTTGACAAGCTTTTGTACCATCTTCAGCTCTCAAAGCTTGTATACACAATTCTTGCCTAGGTCACTGGATAACTTAATATTAAAAGAATATCTCTATAGCTAAAATATGCAATATATGTAACATAATGCTTTGTTAGCATATGAATAAATATTATAATTGACATTGAGCAGTCGGATAGAAATCCCTGAATATATCTGCAGCAGCTGAAGTAAGACATACGTTGGCACTGAGTTATTGTCTGAAGGTGAACCATATAATGAACTCTGTAATGGTCCCTGGGTGAGACACTCAGGGGAGGGCTCTAGCAGGGATTTCTTCTAGGGCAATGTTTGATCTGTGGCCAACTTGGTCACAGATATCAATTACAGCAAATTCTATGAGATATGCATATCATTAACTTAGTAACATAATATTTTGGTCTTTATGGTGTTTCTTTGGAGTGCATAAATGTAACTATAACATGTGTTTCTGCCAGTGAGAAAGATTTTTTTAGGTGAATCACCATAAAAGTTGGGGGGAGTAAAGAGCTTTCAAATGTTCTAACTACAGAAACTAGATATGCATTAATCAATCCTTTTGAA
>NW_012148620.1:2762826-2763216 GCF_000956105.1 Propithecus coquereli
CTTAATGATAATCACCATAATTCAAATAATGCTTTGCACTTTCTTATCAGTTCATCTGTGGAAGAGCAGGTCAACTTTTGAGTGTTTATTGATCCAGTTTAATTTTACTCTTAAGGTAGTTGGAAAGAGTTCAGTTATTTCAGTTATTAAGATAACTCTATAGACGATATTCATGGTTAACAATATTTTTTAAAAACTAAGTATTTTAATTTATCATCTTTGTATTTAATCTGATTTTATGAATAGACACTGTACTAATTTAAATTTCACTCTAATTTCTATTCATAGTAGAAATACAAGATCTACTTAGGTAAATTGAATACAAAAATTTCTCAGAGATTATGGAAAACTGCTTTAAACCCATTAGCACAAAAATTTAGAATTCATTCA
>NW_012148620.1:2764499-2765510 GCF_000956105.1 Propithecus coquereli
TAGAATTCTTTTATATTACAGAGAAGAATTAGGCGATTCCATAGTAAAATTCAAACATTTTTATTCCTTAATCAAACTTGCGAGGAGAGTTAGTTAGTTTAGGGTCCAGTATCAATGCAATTCTCTCATTTGCTTTTTCCCCACTTGCCTTTTCTACTACCTCTCCCAGACCTAGAGTCCACCAGTTTTTCCAGTTTTCTCATTGAATTATTATACTCCAAGATTGCTTCCTTCTGTATCATTCCAGGCCTCATATGCAACATCTGGTCATTCTCTCAACAGAACCAGTTACTGCTACCTGCTTTTCCACCAACGTCTGCTAAATTTTACCTGGAGATTCTCAAGCTTGATCTGTAGTGATCATTCACTGCCTCAATCCCTATATCTAAATTGTTGAAGATAACTGTTTCACTCTGGAGATATGTCTCCAGTGTGTACATTCCCGGAGCTGCTGGACCGACAGCAACCACTGAACAGTCCTTGGACAGTTTTCTAGCCACCTCTTTGGTCATTTCTTCATTGTTACGTTTCTCATCCTTCATGCTCCCCTTTAAATTCCTATTTCTCCTCCCTCAGTAAATGATATTATGTTCTATTGCAGTTTCAGGCTTAAACATCTAAAGCCATTGCTTCTATGCTTTTAAAGTCATCATTTTCCTTGTGGTTTCCAAGGTACCTGTTTCTGATTGTCCTTCCCAATTTTCAAGGAAAAGGGACCCTCTCCTTGTTCAAGCCCTGTCTTTCCGTCTGTATCCCTACTTCCTTCCCCTTTCCCTCTAAAATGGAGACCTGTCCATTGGTTATATTCTCTCTATAATTTACCTCCTTTCCCTCCACTGACGCTTTCCCCATCACTTATAAATATGCTTTTCTCTTCTATAAAATGAAAATTCCAAAATTTTGCATCACTCTCTAGCTACTACCTTGAGGTTTACTTCTGTTCAAACTTCCATTTATAAAGGAACAGTCTACACCAACTGTTTTCTCCTTAGCTTCCTTTTGCTCTTTTTA
>NW_012148620.1:2768036-2769061 GCF_000956105.1 Propithecus coquereli
GCAAACTACATGGGAAAAATCTAAGGTCCCCATTTGATGGGAATTCTTAACTGTTTTGCAAGTGGACACAAATCACATTAGAAAAAATTTCTGTCCAAGCACCAAAAAGCAAGAATGTGTGAAAATATGACAACTTGGAATTAAAATGTGGAAATCACAGATGTTCTAAGGCTGTTTGTGTTTAGCCACGACAACATGAAATTGATTCAGAAACATTTTTCATTTTTTTAATTCTCGTCTGGCTTTCCCCACCATCTAGCACTGAGCCCATATAGCTGTGTGCTTCCTCACGTGCAGTCAGAGAGTGCAAGCTTACTTGAGCACTGGCCTGAACAAACAAAGTAAGGAGGACAAATAGATTTGAAGTAATCTCACACGTTATATTCCAACTCCAAAGTAAATTGTTTTTGAGTTATTTCTTTCCCTGGCACAAAGAGTTGTGAGTTGATTAAGTGCAGATAGATTTTCAAAGGGCAGCATTACCTATTTGAAGCTCTTTTGAGAAACAGGAGATAACGAGAACATGACTCTTGATATTTCAACGCATTCACCTGCGGAAATTCTGCATAAAACCTCATCCTTCAGGTCATCTTTCTCCCCCTACAACCTTTGCTAATCAAATCAGTCTACCTTGAAATCTCTATCCTCTCTTCCTCTGGCACTTAACGTACATGTCTGGATTTGTTAAATGATCATGTTTTGCCTTATTCCTCTAATACGTAAGTTCCTTAAAGACAAGAAATCTTTCTTATGAGTTTTCCACATCCTTCATTAGACCCAAAACTTAAGTGCTGCTCAATAATTACTTCCTGGTTGAAAGACTGATTCTTCTTCCTACTTTGCCTGTGGTAGCATCATTTCTATTCAACACGTAGTAGGGTGGCATAACTGTGGGTTGTTGGGAAACAGCAGCAGCAGCTATACCAACTGGAGTCCTGAAGTCAGGGGTGGGAATGGCTTTTAAGCAAGCCTTTATGCAACTGCATTTCCTAAGAAGAGAATCATAGAACAGACAGAAATAGGTT
>NW_012148620.1:2769111-2769761 GCF_000956105.1 Propithecus coquereli
CTAGGATTACAGGCGTGAGCCACCGTGCCCGGCTACCATACTATCTTGATTACTATTGCTTTATAAATCTCCATGTCTACAAAGCAAGACCACTCCTCACGCACACTTTCTTCTTCAAATATGCCTAGTTCATTCTTGACTCTTTGCAGAAATTTTTTAGAATTATTCCTAGCTAGCTACTTGATACTTTTGATGTTAAAGTAAATCTTTCTTTTAGAATCTAATTTATCTATTTTTGCTGGCATGTAGAAAACATTTCCTTTTATATACTGTTGGTATAGCTACCAAGCTTGATAAAATATCTTATTAATTAAATAGGATCTTTTGGATTTTTTATGTACATAATCATGTTATCTGTGCATAATGATAGCTTCATTTCTTCCTTTCCAATCTTTATACATTTTATTTGTTTCCCTTGCTTTACTAAGATGTTTAGAACTTACAGTTCAATATAATAGCCCTGTTATGGGGTAGTATTTTTGTTTTAAACCCTGAAATTTGGGAATGGTTTGTAACACAGTAATAGATAGTGAGAACAGTTACTTCTTTTCCGAAGAAGTAACTTTGGAAGGTTACTTTGTAAATTCTAGTGTGAATCCTTAACTTATTTTAATCAATAACTTTAACTTCCAGACAGGGAAAAAAAAAAA
>NW_012148620.1:2773263-2773794 GCF_000956105.1 Propithecus coquereli
GATAAACCAATTTTTCATATTTTTAATGTCATAAATGTATTCTTTTCTTTATGGTCTATAGCTTTTGTGTCTTGTTTGGGATATTTTCTGCTTCCAGATCATAAAGATATTCCCCAGTATTATCTTCTAACAACTTCTCATCTATTGTTTTTTTTTTTATGTTCAAACCTATAATCTTCTTACAACTCTCTATTGTGTATAGGTGACACATTGCAACTTCTGCCATCCATACGAATATCTGATTTTAGCAGTATTGCTTCTTTAAAAGATCGTTATCTCCCCAACTGCTCTGAAGTCCCAACTTTGTCATATATTAAGGGTCTGTATATGTGTGGGTCAGCTTTTTAGTGTTCTATTCTGTTCCTTTCAATTATTTGTACATTCCTATACCAACACCATACGAATATCTGATTTTATCAATATTGCTTCTTTAAAAGATCATTATCACCCCAAGTGCTCTGAAGTCCTAACTTTGTCATATATTAAGGGTCTGTATATGTGTGGGTCAGCTTTTTAGTTTTCTATTCTGTT
>NW_012148620.1:2782642-2783920 GCF_000956105.1 Propithecus coquereli
TATGAAAAACTTTAATTTTAAAATTCACCCTTACAACAAATTTAAGAAGTCTGGGGAAGCTTTTCCTTTCCCCACCCGAAGTGTTTATAAACATGTACAGCACAGTAAACTAACAACACTGTTAAAAAGGCAAAGATAGTATCCAAAGGCATGCGTTCAACCTCTAAGATATAGTGCAGTCCTCAAGTGATCAGAATACCAAGATCAGCAAGGTTGCTTTAAGCACCAGAATTCATAGCTTAATCCCTTCATATAGATTTTGCTACAAAAATTTTGTCCAAGGGAAAGACTTGTTCCAAATAATGCTCCTGAATAGGTGCCCAAACTTTCTCCTTGAGTTGATGTTGGGTTTTTGCTTCCCACTGTCCACTACTTCTCACTGTACACATCATCCCGGAATAATCTTATCCAAATTCTTTAATTAATAGTCACAATATAATAACTCACAACGTTACATATCCATCTTAGATATATTTCCTACAACTCTAAGTCTACATATTTACTTTCCATTGGGTATTTGAGTCAGAATATTAATATCTCACAAATACTTAATATCAACATGTTCAAAATGGAGCTCATCCTTGCTGCTCCCCCCACACACTCTTTGCTTTATGGCAATCACATAAATATAGTAATTAGAGCTAAAGACATCTTTTATTGTCAATTCATTCTCTCCTGCCACACCTTAAACCCATTAGCCACTCAGTCCTATGGATTATACTTCTCAAGGTCGTCCCTTATTTTCTACCTGAATTTCCTCATGTCCTTCCACAGTGACCATTGCCACAGTCTTCCAACTGACTTCCCAATAGGGTGACCAATTGTCTTGATTTGCCTAGGATTGGGAATTTTCCCAGAATGTGTGACTTGCATTACTAAAACCAGAAAAGTTTGAGGCAAACCAAGATGAGTTGGTCACTCTACTTCCCAGCCTTCAATATCACCCTCTTTTAGTGACTGAAAGTGAGATGTGTGTTATAGACCTTCTCCCCAGGAATAATGTATAGGCACACACATTTTGCAGTTAATTGCAGAAGTTTAACAGATGCTCTGAATCTATACATCAATTGATCACAAGTTCGAAAGATTAAAATTTGAGTTTTTAACCAATCTTCCATATGGTGACTTTTGGAATGATCTGTTTTAGACCACAAATATGACAATGTTATTCTCATTCTAAATGTTTTCCAATGGCTGTTCATTGCTGCAGAATAAACACAGAATTCTCCATATTCTATAAAATATATGAAAGATACTTTGCGATCTAAGGTTTGCCTT
>NW_012148620.1:2783970-2785219 GCF_000956105.1 Propithecus coquereli
GATTTGCTATTGTTCTTACCAGTCTACTGGGTCTCTTACAGTTCAGGATCACCTCAATCCAAAGTCAGAAAAATTTTAAATGGTCCACAGGAGTATTGGGTTACCCTTACCTTACCACAAAATTATAGCCCTTTGGCTCTTCTGTGTGTGTATGTGTGTGGGGGGGTATCTTCTGCTTTTTTCCCCCATCTTTCTCACCATCTAAGGGTATCAAAATTAAAATTAACAGGTTCGGCAAATGCTCTTAGAATAAACTAGTTAAGGACTCACGTATTTCTCTATTTCTCTTTACTTTTGGACTAATTTTTTCTTACTTCACCTCTTGAATTCTTTTAAAAAGACTTTTTTTGAACCCACATTTTTGTAATTGCTGTTTTTCAATAAAAGGAATGAACAAAATGACCTAATATTTGCTCTTCAAGATAGGCGAAACTCTCATGTTGTATCATTTGCTCACCCTCCTTTTTGGTTGATGGTCTTTTTGATTTGTAAGAGTTATTTTCAAAAAGAAGATTGCATATTTTTTCTAAGTTGTTCTTATTGTTTGGATGTGGTTTGTCCCTGCCAAAACTGACATTGATATTTCATTGCCAATGTAACAGTGTTGGGAGGTGGGGCATTTAAACAGTAATTAGTGTGTTAATATGAATTAATGTATTTCTCGTTATACTGGGTAAGTTCTCACAAGACTGCTTTAGTTTTCTTAGAGCAGGTTGTTATGAAGCTAGGTTGTTTTCCGTGTTTTGTCTGTTGCAAAGATTCCCACCATGTGATGCTATCCACCGTGTTATGAGACAACATGAGGCCCTTGCCAGACGCAGTTGCCCAATCTAGAACTTTTCAGCCTCCAGATCTCTTTTCTTTATAAATTACCCAGTCTCAGGCACTCTGATATTGCAAGAACAAATGAACTAAGACAGTTGTTATGTTTTCCCATTTTATCATTTGTCTTCTGATTTTCTTTGTGGTAGTTTGGTAAGGATAAAATATCTTAATTCTATGTAGTTGAATTTGTCAGTACGATTTTTATGGCCTGTTTATTTGCATCACACATAGAGTATCTTTTATGCTCTGAGATTATAAAACAATTTATTTCTTCTTTGCTTTTACGATTTTGTATGTTTTATAGTCGAACGCTTTAATTTTCTTGAATAGTTTGTTTTAAGTGATGAGATGTGAATCCATTTTTGTCCAGATGGCATCACCATCGTCCAAATACCATTTCTTAAATCATCCATATTTTCCCACA
>NW_012148620.1:2785853-2787387 GCF_000956105.1 Propithecus coquereli
GATTTTAAGAAAAATTATACCACCCTAATTAGGTCTACAATTTCTAATGCATTTTTAACACACAATTCATCAAATGCCAACGAAAGTAAATTTGTAACTGTGTAATTCTGATGAGCTCACAGTCTTCTCAGGTTTCATTCTGGTGAGTAGTGTTAGGATTCACTAAGGAGCTCTTTACAATGTGTTGCTCGTTGTCATTTGCTTACAACTCCAGGATGCTCATGAAACAAGTTGGAAAGTAAAATAGCTGTTTATTGGTCCAGTTTCCTTCTATGATGAGACATGCCTGGCTTCAGGTTGGCAATGCAAAGGGTGAAGACTTGGGTGCACATATGAATCACTGGGAAATACTCACTGCACATCAGGATGGAGGGCAAATGAGAAATGGGTGTTCTCAAGGAAGGGTTGAGAAGAAATTAGCTACTAGATGTCAAGTACAAGTAGGCAAGATACACATTAAGAAACACAAGTAAAAAAATCACATGTTAAGAAGCAAGAAGACATTTGGGATCAAGGGCACAAAAGGTCTGACAGGTAAAAGGATGAATATGCAATGTCAAGACTAAAATCATTAATTAGAATGCCAATTGGCTAAAACTCAGGTTTTCTGCTGTGCTCCACAAGTTCAGGAGTCATAGGAAAAGTATGCTCATCAAACTCCACTGTCCACTTAGCATTAAACTCTTCTCCCTTAGATGGAGCAGGCTTCAAACTAGCAGCCTGTGATAGGAAAGGAAACATGAGTGGCTTTACCTCCTCTTCCTGCTCACCTCCTTCTGTACTTGCTGGCACTTCATTCTCTTCAATATTGTTGTAAGAGAAGAGAAATGAGGACAAGCAATGGGTTGAATGGCTTCCTGCTCTTTCTCTGACACCCGGTTAAAATGCAGACCTGGAAGATGATTTCGTCTGACTCTTTCTCTTATGTGTGCTTTCTGTGGGCTATTTGAGGGTTCTGCTTTGTTGCTGACCCAGGAAGATGTAGCTCTACTCAAGGTGATCACCTGCAACTGTACTTCCCATCTGAGGATACACCTCCAACCTCTTTCTGCTGAGTTTGGGTTACCTCGCCTGTCAACAATGTTGGTTCTGGAACTATGCAAGATCTCTCTCCCATGACACTGCCCTTTTCTACAGAAAGACTTACAGCTTCCTGATAAATTCTGAGAGACAAATTGATTCCCATGCTACTGCTCTATTGAGTCTACCAAGACAACAGTTGGCTGGTAGAAAACAGACTCCAATCTACGCCTAATTCAGCTTTCTCACATGTAGATCAGACAATCGTCTTGTGTCTCCCAGTGGCAAGAAACATTTACCATGGCTCTCTGAGGATACCCATTGAAGTCCCTCTCTCTATGTGTGGAGCACACGTTTCTTTCACAGAGGGGAGATGAGAACTCCAGCACGGTATTAGCTCTCTCCAAAGAGGTCTTCACTCACATTCTGCTAAATCTTTTCTCTGTCCCATGTTTACATCTTCAAGTTTTTCAGGAAAATGGGATAGGCTCTGGAAGTCATTTCCTTTGTAAAT
>NW_012148620.1:2789432-2792596 GCF_000956105.1 Propithecus coquereli
GCCTTATTTCACTTGGGATAAAGTCCTCCACATTCATCCACATTGTCAGAAATAACAGTATTTCCTTCTTTGTTACGGTAGAATAATATTCTCCTGTATATGTATCCCATTTTCTTTATCCATTCATCCATCAATAGACATTTAGGTTGTTTCCATATCTTGGCTATTGTGAATAATGCTATAATGAAAATGGGAATTCAGATATCTCATTGATATACTGATTTCAAAACCTTTAGATATATACAGAAATAGGATTGCTAGATCAAATGGTAATTCTATTTTTAATTTTTTGACAAATCTCCATATTGTTTTCCATAGTGGCTGGGCAAATTTACATTCCCACCAACAATGTACAAGGGTTTTCTTTTCTCTACATCCTCCCTAATGCTTGTCCTTTGTTTTTTTTGATAATAGTCATCTTAAAGTGCTATCTCATTGTGGTTTTGATTTGCATTTCCCTGATGACTGATGATGTTGAACAGTTTTTCATATATCGGTTGGCCATTTGTATGCCTTCTTTAGAGAAATGTGCATTCAGGTCCTTAGCCCATCTTTAAATCAGGTTTTTTGATTGTTTGCTGTTGAGTTATAGGAATTCCTTTTGTATTTTAGATATTAATTCCTTATCAGATATATGGTCTGCAAATATTTCCTCCCATTACACAGGTTGCCCTTTCATTTTGTTGTTTCCTTTGCCATGTGGAAGCCTTTTTAATTTGTATGAATTCCACTTGTCTATTTTTGCTTTTGTTGCTCATGCTTTTCAGGTTGTATCCAATCATTGCCCAGCCCAATGTTTAGAAGAAGCTTTTTCCCTCTGCTTCCTTCTAAGAGTGTTATTATTTCAGGTTTTATATGTAAGTCTTTAATCATTTTGAGTTGATTTGTTGAAATGGTGTGAAATGGTTTCCAGTTCATGCTTTTCCATGTAGATATGCAGTTTTCCGAACACTATTTATTGAGGAGACTATCTTTTCCCCATTAAGGATTCTCGCCACCCTTGTTGAAGTTCAGTTGACCATATATGCACGGATTTATTTCCATATATGCACATATATGCGTGAGTTTATTTTTGGAGTATTTTGTTCCATTGGTCTACATTGGTCTATGCACGTGTGTGTGTGTGTGTGTGTGTGTGTGTGTGTGTGTGTTTAATTATTTTTTTAGAGAGACAGGGTATCACTTTGTCATGTAGGCTTGAGTATAGTGGTGCAATCATAGCTCACTATAACCTCAAACTCCTGGGCTCAAGCATCCTCTCACCTCAGCCTTCCAGAGTGGTTAGGGCTACAGGTGAATGCCACCATGCCCAGCCAACTTTTTAATTGTTTTGTGGAGACAGGGTCTTGCTATGTTGCCCAGGCTAGTCTTGAACTCCTGGCCTCAAGTGATCTTCCTGCCTTGGCCTTGTGAGCCATCCTGCCAGGACCTATATGTGTGTTTTAAGCCAGTACTATACTATTGTGAACACTGTAGCTTTGTAATATGTTTTGAAATCAGGGAGTGAAATGCATTCAGCCTTGTTTTTCTTTTTCAAAATTGATTTGGCTGTCCAGGGTCCTTTGTGGTTCCAAATGAATTTTAGGATTGTTTTTTCTATTTCCGTAAAAAAAAAAAAAAAGACATTGGGATTTTGATAGAAATTACATTGAATCTATAGATTTCTTTGGGAAGAATGGACATTTTAACAATGTCAATTCTTCTAATCCATGAGTATGTTAAGTCCTTCCACTTATTTGTGTCTTTTAAAATTTCTTTCATGAATGTTTTGTTGTTTTTAGTATACATGTCTTTCACTTCCTTGGTCAAGTTTATTCCCAAGCGTTTTCTTCTTTTTGATGCTATGATAAATAGAATTGTTTTCTTAATTTCCCTTTTGGATAGGTCATTATTAGTGTAAATGTTTAGTGACTTTAAAGCAGGTTTATCTCCATGTTCACACATTGCATCTACACATTCATTTACTTATTTGTTCAATAAATATTTACTGAGTGCTTTCTATATTAACTGAACAACCATTAATTTCTATTACTTTTGCAGCAACCTCTGAGGAAAAACAATATTCCAAGTCTAATCATTTTCATTTATTTATTCACTCTCACAGTAAATTCAATTTAATAAATACCTATCATGTACCACATAAACCTATATAAGAGGGTTTGCAAATACTTTCTCTATAGATATAGCAGGATGGCCATAATGAGGAAAAGCTCTAAGGTGTCCATCAAGCCATCTGACAACATCACACAGGCTAGACCAAGAGGCAACGTTTCCGTGAGCAGCACAGCATTGTGGATCTGCTATTCCTGGGCAAAGTAAAAGAATGGGTTTGACTACAAATTAACTCATTTATTCAAGACTTATTATTTTAACTCTCTGCAAGCACTATTCTAGGGGCTTTTCACAGTATAAGTTATGCAAGATGTTGCCCCTACTGTTAGGAGTTTCGAACCCAGTAGATCTATTTGTCAGACTTTTTCTTAGCATTTTGGAATTTATGAAATATTTTCATTAATTACTTTATTTGATTCTCAAAAAAATGTCTGAAGTAGGCATGACAGATATTGTTTTTCTCACTTTACAAACAAGAAATCAAGGTTGCAAGAGAATAAGTGCCTTGCTCGAAGTAGCTAAGAGTAGAAACCAGTGTGCTATTTACTGCGTACCCCATGTACTTACTTTAGCCATCCCTGCATTTTAGTGTAAAAGTAATTGCACCTATAGTTGGCTGGTTAATTGAAAAAGCCATATAAAGAGAGAACCACAAAAGTGATGTGTACATACCTTAAACCACTTGTTTCAATTTCATAAATGTACATTTATTTGCCCATCTTTTTCTTATAGATCCAGGCCTTTTCTTTGTACTCAGGCTGCCTGACTGAAGCGTTATGTGATCTTTCTCAGCTACTCACACCCATAGTGCATCATGGCGCAATGTATCAAGCTTGTTTCCTTTAAAACAAGGCCAAAATCATAGAGACATGCAAAGCAATCTGAATCAAGAATCCTTCTAGATGTTTAAAAATTTTCCCAATGTTTTACAGTTATCTCGTCCACATCTAATTTAGGAGAAATATTTGTAATGACCTTCTTTTTTAAGGCTTTCCAAAACATTCAGTTTAGGTTTCAGAGAAACTGTAACTCTCCTTTGGGGCTCATATTTT
>NW_012148620.1:2793306-2794557 GCF_000956105.1 Propithecus coquereli
TGTATTGGAGAAGGTAGATGCTTGTCTAGATCATTAAGGAAAATTTCTTTTGATCTCCATTTAAAATTTTTAATAAAAATATCAACTTCACTCATCATGTAATTATCTAAATACTCTGACCCTTGAAATCATTTTTTTTAAAAAAAAAATAAGAAACATCAGCACAATTGGCAATTCTAGACTGTCTTTATTTGTTAAGCTTTTGGGTCACCGCCTTCCATGGAAAGTTGTGTGGGCCCATCTTATCATCCTGGTTTCTGTGCCCCTTTAGTGCAGAGGCAGTAGGAGGGTGTGGTTTTTCCCAATAAATCTTTCATTGGACTAAAGTCACTTTTTAATTTTCACAGCCAGGAACTTTGTAATAATAATTCTTGTTTGGCACAATTTTAGTCAAATTCACTTGAGTCACAATTTCTTGATTTCTCTAAGGAGTGAAAAATCAAAGCTATTCTTTTGGGACATTTAAGGAATAGGTTTTCTGCTTTCATGCTAAATGGGATTTAAGTGACTAATCCAAATAGAAATAAAAGATGATGCAATATTACAATTCACAGCAAAAGAAGAATGACAAATTCACCCCGTGAAATGGTTTAACTCCTCCTCCCTCTTCCTTGTCTTTTTTTCCTACTTTTCCTTTTCTCTTCTCCCCTTCTTTTTCATTTGTTCCTTACTTTCTCATTCGTTCTTCCTTGAATATTTTCTTCTTTTCTTTCTGGCAAAAGCTTATCCAGAGGGATGGCCAAGCTTCCACAGGAGGGATGGTTCTCAATGACTGATCAAGATTCAGAATTGGGACAAAAACAGGAAGAAAAGACAAAGATAAGGGATCAGGGGCTGGACTCATTCTCAGAAAGAATAAGAGAAAAGAACAAGAGGAACACGGCAGGAAGGCAGAAAGATCAGCAAGTTTGCTGTGGGTAGAGCTGGGATGGCTGGACCACCCTTGTTTTGGGTGTAGGCCTGGTAATTAGTAGGTGTGTGAAGCCTGGAGAGAGGTCTGAGATCAGCATGAGTCATTCCTTTCTATCACTCTTCTTCCTCATTTTATTCCCATACTTGCTCTTTGCTTTCTTTCTTTTATTCCTCTATTCTATTTTCTTCATGAAGATATCCATAAACATGATGAAGATTAAAAATATTTGGGTATAGAAACTATCCATCCCTTCCTTATTTTCTGATTTTTTTTTTCATCTCAAGTGGTTATTGCTTTGACATTACTAAATACACTAGAGAAAAAAAGGTGAAGAGAAT
>NW_012148620.1:2794677-2795993 GCF_000956105.1 Propithecus coquereli
GTACATACCTTAAACCACTTGTTTCAATTTCATAAATGTACATTTATTTGCCCATCTTTTTCTTATAGATCCAGGCCTTTTCTTTGTACTCAGGCAGCCTGACTGAAGCGTTATGTGATCTTTCTCATCTACTCACACCCATAGTGCATCATGGCGCAATGTATCAAGCTTGTTTCCTTTAAAACAAGGCCAAAATCGTAGAGACATGCAAAGCAATCTGAATCAAGAATCCTTCTAGATGTTTAAAAATTTTCCCAATGTTTTACAGTTATCTCGTCCACATCTAATTTAGCAGAAATATTTGTAATGACCTTCTTTTTTAAGGCTTTCCAAAACATTCAGTTTAGGTTTCAGAGAAACTGTAACTCTCCTTTGGGGCTCATATTTTGTTGCTTTACATGCTACTTAGTTAAAGGAACAAGGACAGCGGTATAAACATAGTTGGGAGCAAGCATAAATGACATTGGGTAAGCCTACAGCACAATGGTGCAGTATCAGTTCATAGTATTTACAAAGCAAGTGAAGAGAGTTCATTAATCTGGAGAGAGGGTTAAATGGGGCTCAGTTAAAAAAATTCCTATCATAGCAGGCAAAGAACAAGTTGCCCTCAAAGTGTGCGTGAGCACATCTTGCACCTGCGGTGGCAACATGGTAGACTCTTTCAGTGGTTGCTAAATTACATCCACAACATTTGTCAGCACTATGATGGAGAAGTCCATTTTAACTGGACAATCTCCTTCTATGTTTGATTTAGCAATGATGCTACAGAGAAAATTTTCTCGAAGTAGCTTTCAAGAGTATTTGCCCCATTGTAAATGTAAAATTGATCTTGATTATGGTTTTGTACTTAATTAAAAATATTTCTGATTCTTAAAATATGGATTCTATATTGGAATAAAAGTCATAATGACAACATTACCTAACTTCATGGTAACTGTCTCGAAGAGGAGAGGAAGTAGTATTTCCCTACTTCCCAGCATACGGTTAATAAGGGCTAACTAATAGCATAGCTTGTGCTCAATGTGTATTTGCTTTAACTGCTTTAACAGACTAAAAGCTGTCTTTGGAATATAAAAAATACGATTTGTTGGAGCTTTTAAAGTTAGATTATTCTTCTTGTTTGTAAAGACCCCTGTTCAGTCAGTTCTGTTAAATGTAGCAATGTGGAGAGAGTAACTTTTTTAAGTAGGAGATGTATTGGAGAAGGTAGATGCTTGTCTAGATCATTAAGGAAAATTTCTTTTGATCTCCATTTAAAATTTTTAACAAAAATATCAACTTCACTCATCATGTAATTATCTAAATACTCTGACCCT
>NW_012148620.1:2797563-2811310 GCF_000956105.1 Propithecus coquereli
GTACCACACAATTGACAAATTTTAAATAAATTAGAGACATAATCTCATTTGCAGTTTAAAGATTAGCCTGAGAGTAGCATTTATGGATTTAACAAGGCAGGATTACAGGGAAAGAAAAACAATGAGAAAGCTACTGCAATGGCCCAGCATTCGTACTCTAGCTACCAAAAAAAAAAAAAACCCCAAAACAAAAAAAAACTGAAACTTGAACTATGGTGAGGGCAATGGAGTTGGAAAGGAAAGAATATATTATCAGGATATTCAGCAATAGATGCTGATGGATTGTCTTCGTCCATTAGGGCAGGTATAACAAAATATCTTGGACTGGGTAATGTATAAATAGCATAAATTTATTTCTTATAGTTGTAGAGGCTGGGAAGTCCAAGATCAATGCACCTGCAAATCCAGTGTCTGGTGAAGACCCATTACTCATAGATAGTGCCTCCTTCGATGGGCACTCACATGGCAGAAGGGATGAACAAGCTCCCTTAGGCCTCTTTTATAAGGGCGCTAATCCCATTCATGAGGACAGAACCCTCATGAACAAATCAGCTCCCAGAGGCCTCACTTCCTAATATCATTACCTTGGGGTTAGGTTTCAACATATGAACTTTGGGGGAGAACAAAAACTATTCAGACCATATCATGGACCTTGTGATTATTTTGATGTAGAAGTTGAGAGTAAAGAAAAATTAAATAACAGAGAAATATTATTATATAGGGATATATGGGATGCTATGCTATCTTGATAAGCTGTTACCTCCAAATATGGGAATTCAAAATAAATCTCAAGTCCTTATAGATTCAATCTAGATAGATGTCCCTTTATTTATAATATAACTAGCTTTGCCAGCTCCTCTGAGAAATACAGATTAAAAATATTATACTTTGAATATATTAAATAAGCCTAGTGTTATTATTATAAAAAGGAACTTGACTTTAAAGGTGAAAAGCAGAGATGGATATGAATATGCTTATACTGGGACAATGATAACTGTTTGGCTATGAAAGGCATAGCCTACACCTCATGGTCAACACCTGAAATTCTTCAGAATTGACTGTGTCGCAAATTCCAAATAAACAACCAAGACCCAGAATGCTAAGTAATTTGGCTGAGGGTACATGTGATGGTCTGAATTATGTGTGCCCAAAATTCATCTTTTGAAGTCCTAACTCCCAGGACCTCAGAATATAGTTGTCATTAAAGATAGGGTCTATTAAGAGGAGATTTAGATAAAATGAGATCACAAGGATAGCCCCTGATCCAATTATGACTGATGTCCTTAGAAAGAAGAAGAAATTGGGACACAGGGAGTTACAGAGGGAAGACCATGTGAAGATACAAAAAGAGCCGTCTAAGCCAAGGAGAGAGGCCCCAAGAAGAAAGCAACTCTGCCAAAACCTTGACCTTGAACTTCTAGTCTCCAGGCTATGAGAAAATAAATTTCTGTCGTTTAGACCACCCAGTTTGTGGTGATTTGTTATATCAGCCCTAGCACACTAATACACTACATGACTCATAGATGGTCTAGGTTGGACTGGGACTCTGGCTCGTTTGACTCCAAAATCTGCTCTTCTTACCTCAGTCTTCAAAAAGCTTTACCTGACCCCTTCTCTACCCCCTAGCTGAAAAGAGAGTGATTATTGGCTAAATCATCATGGCTCCTGCTCTCTGATTAAGGTCTGTGTAATGCCAAGAGCTTTCCCTCTGGTAGATGAGCTGCTACTCTAGACTGATTGTGATCTCTTTGTTTGTGATGACAATGACTAAGGCAGAGAGAAAGGTTTAAAAATGCTATACTATATTAGGGGAATAAAATGGAATGTCATGACAATATTCCAAAGCTTTTGAACTCTAGCTTCCAGAGATGACTGAGAACTTACTCAAAGGATAAGAATGATATTTTTGGATTGCCCAACTGATAAAGAGAGATAGAGAAAGAGAACACTATTTGATACAGACAAAGCTTTGCAATGAACTAAAGAAAGGCACTAGCTAAGTTTGATATTCACTTAAACCACATCAATTTGGCTAAGCCTGAGCTTCTTCTATTATAGAATGAATATTATATTTCTTATATAGACACAGGATTTCTGTATGATTTATAATGATGTGATAGTTTTGCCTAACTAGGGAAGTTGCTAATCCACCAACAATAACATCACAAATCAATTTAGTCTATTCATTCATAGCACCTAAGATTTTCCTTTGCAATATGTGAATTTCCTATAACCCAGAATTTATGAAATGGAACCAAACAGGAACTCCATAATTTTCCCATTTCCAGAACCCTATTTTACTAAAATAATTATTTTCCAATAGTTACTTAAGAATTTTTAGGTTAATCATGTTAAATGGATGTTTATGAAGGAATTTCTACTTGGTCTGAATGAATATCCATTTTCTTGCTTATTAAAGCATGCAGTATTAAGGGAAATTATAATTTCATCATATCTCATAAATTTCTTAAGATTTTCATCTCTGTAGTGTTTTTACCCTATGAAGAATTTACATATTTTTATCTTGACTTCCCAGTAATAAATTTAAAATTTTAATTATCTTTTTTAAAAAAGGATATTTGAGATTGTTTCTAAATTTCTTTCTGTCCTTTCCTTTTCATCCTCAATACCTGGTCCAGGATTTTATCACCCATCCCTAGATTATTGCCACAGTTCCTTAAGCTGTTCCTCTGCCTGTGTTGCTTCCACAGTCCAATTCATCATACACATTGCTGTCAGATTGATAATCCTAAACCAGATCTTTGACTCTGTTAACTCCTCTGGGCAGAAAGTATCAATAGTTTCCCATGAACTGGCTACAGGATAACATCCAAACTCCTGATTTATCCATAATCTGTCCCCACCCAACCTTCCAAACCTTCTAGCCTTATCTTCTAACACTCCCCCACTGTGAGCTAGCCAAACTGGTTTCCTGAGATCCTACAAAACTTACTGTCTACAATATTTCTTCTTACAATTAATCAAACATAGTTTTGAGCCATCAGTTGTCATCCAAGTTCTTTGGCTAGATACTCAAACACCTTAAATGTTCCTTCTTAAATTGAATTATTAATTTCTTGAGGGTATAGTCAATGCTGTTTGCTTCTTTGTACACTTCGCAAAGGTTGATGTAAATGATTAATTCTGGTGTTTTCAAGAGACAATTTTTAAGTTCCCTGCAGAGGACACAAAGGTGAGTAAGACATGGTTCCTGCCCTGAAATAATTCACCTCTAGAAGGCAGAAGAAATGGTACAAAGATAAATATAATGCAATATGAATGCTCTAGTTTTAGAGGTCTGAACAAAGGACAGTGAGAGCAAAAGCTTGTGTAGGGAAGGAATATTAGCATAGGGAGGAGGTTTTCTTATGACAGGAAGTCACAGAATGACATTTGAATTGGACATCGGAGGAGAAATATAATTTTTCCCAACCAGAAAGGAAAGTGTGTAATAAAAATTCTAGTATTTTTACTTTTTACTTTTGATTTTTTAATTTTATTTAGATTATACATCTATCCTTAGGAAATAATCACTTAGGAAAAAGTTTGAGCAGTTTTTTATTTGCTCCTACGAGGAACCTACAGATTCCTCTGTTATAAAAGAATATTTATGTTAATTTCTCAAGTCAGGCCATCTCCACCCCAATTTGATTAGTGGAATTTGAGACATGTGCACAGCTTAAGGTAAGAGTTCAGATTTCTCTGCGATAATTTTTTTTTTTCAACCCATGGCCAAAAGGCAAGTGGTCACTTCTTAAACCACCTCCCTGAGTCTTTCAGTGGAGGTTTTACAGACTTTTCCAAGCCTTATGCAAGGAGCTCAGTTCTAGTTCCCCACAGAGCATAGGTTCTACAGACCCAACCCTGTACCTGTCTGCAAGTGGGCATTAAAACCCCAGCCCAGTTTTGGAGACTTCTGAGGGTTTTTGGTCTTCAACTCCATTAGATTTTGAGATTTTGTTTCTATAACTGGGGAATTTTTCCTTCTGGTTTTATATATTTGTTGTTATTTTAATGCAATGTTTTCATGTTTCGAAGATGAGAAGAATATACTTAATGTGTGTTATTTCTTGATGAAGCCAAGAGTATGGTCTACGCCCCATCTCGGGAGAGCCCAACCACTGAGCTGCCAGCCGCCTTCCACTGGGGCTATTCCATGGCTTGGAATGAATTATCCAAATGAGGATATTAGAAAGTCCAGAGGGAAAGCAATCCTCAAGAGGATAGCTTCCACGTATAAAGTGATTTTATTTACTTATTTATTAATTGGTGCCACAGATGCTCTGCCTTGGTGTTCACATGAGGAGAAAATTCTCAAGGAGAAAAAATATATATATGCTGAGAGTCAGGAACAAATTGGAAGCGACGCTGATCTCAATAGCAGGCGCTGGCAGGGGGTGAAATTATTTTTCAAACACTTTTGCTTCTCCTGGTAAAGTAGTTAGTGTTGTATTTTTATGCTAGAAGGAAAAAGTGATGAAAAGTTTTTAAACCCAAAGAAACAAAACCCTTGATTTGCATCCAAATGTTTTTGCAAAACAGGATCCCATATGGCCGGTGCTGGTCTTAGTAGGTCTGAAATAAATTGGATGGTGCATATTTTAGATTTGGCTTTTCTGTTTTCCCACATTTCCGCTAGGACTTTGCAGCTCAGTATCCTTATCAGCCTTGCTCTGGGCAGTGGTTAGGGGGGTGTATGTGGCGGGGGAAGCGGGGAAGGATAATGTGCATTTCATAACATTTTTAGTATCTGTGGTTCCAAACTCACAAATGTCCAGTCTGGCTATGTAAGGGGGTGTATGTGTGTGTGTGTGTGTGTGTGTGTGTGTGTGTGTGTGTGTGTGCGCGCGCGCGCGCTCGTGCAGTAGTCAGAGGCGGTGTTTAAACTACAGGGCCAGGATAGAGGCAGAATGTAGTATGTCATGATGCATCATACTGTACCAAGCCACACCGCTGCTCATCGTATCACATCATGCTGCACTTGGAGCAGTTTTTCCTGTGCTACAAAGCAATAGAAGACTGTTACCAGGTTTATGCCTATTTAGGCCTGAAGGACCAGCAATTCCAATTCCAAACTCAGTCACGGTCTTTCTTGAAGGGAAGAATTCTAGAGAAGGATAAAGGGAGAATTTTCTCAGCAAGTTTGTTGCTTATGCCCTCCCAAGTTCAAAGAGAAAATTCTGTCTCATTAAAATGACTTCTGGCATTGCCTGGGGGAGTTTCAGGCTTCAACAGTTAACTTTTCTGGAGTTATAAGTTTTGTGCATTTCTCTTTTTATTGGGTAGACGTTATGATTGGTTTTACAAGCAAAATAAACAGCTTAGGAACAAATGAAAGACTTTTTTATTTCTCTTTTAACTGTAAATTCAAGAGCTTGAAATGAATTGGCAAATAACTCATAACGCTGAGGAGAGCTGTGGCTGAAAGGCAAGATTTCCAAAAATTCTTGAAAATCCAAGTAATACCGGGAATAAATCCCAATTTCAACTTGTTGAGTCTTGTGTCTGTCTTAGAACACTCTTTTTTCTTCCCTCAAAAAAAAAAAAAAAAAAAATGGAGAAATCAATCACAGAACTCCTGTTGTGCTGTCTCTTTGCCACAAAATGCAGAGCTGTGCTCCGACCCGGGGCCAGCTGTTCTTAACACAGCCACTGGGAGCAGGGCAAACGTGGTTTCCAGTGAGTGGAGGAAGTCACTCCTGCATGTATGAGTTAAGGCCTCCTAAAGTGCACTTTAGGGTTAGAAGTATCTAAATTTGTTCTTTATACAGCTCATATTTATTGCATTATTTTTCTTCTCCTTTTTTCTTAAGGTCAATCTTGAATTTTTGACCTGACTGATATATTCACCTTTGACTTTTTAAATAACTACATTGTGTAAAATCAATCACTGAAAGAAAAAAAAAAAAGAACACATTAATATGTACCAGGCAGAGGATACTTCTTAGAATGGTCTTTCATTAAAGGCCCAATTCAAATCCTCTTTTCTGCAAAAAAATTCTTTCTTAATCCCTCCCCATCAAAATTATCTACTGCATCCTTTAGCTAATTGGTGTCACTGTTCATTGAATGACACTATGTGTCAGGCATTGTAACAGTGCCTACCTTTTACATACTTGATTTTTAATTCTCCAAAGATAAGTTTGTGTTACGTGAGGATAAAGCAGCTGAGGCCTGGAGGTTAATCAACTTCCTCAGGAGACAATAATGGAGCAGATTTTTAGTGTTTTTATTTTGTTTTTAGTTTTTGTTTGTTTTTTGAGACAGAGTCTCACTCTGTTGCCTGGGCTAGAGTGCCGTGGCGTCATCCTAGCTCACAGCAACCTCAAACTCCTGGGCTCAAGCAATCCTCCTGCCTCAGCCTCCCAAGTAGCTGGGACTACAGGCACACACCATGACGCCCGGCTAATTTTTCTCTTTTTAATAGAGATGGGGTCTTGCTCTTGCTCAGGCTGGTCTCGAACTCCTGACCTCAAGCAATCCTCCCACCTCGGCCTCCCAGAGTGCTAGGATTACAGGTGTTAGCCACCATGCCTGGCATGGAACAGATTTTTGAACCCAGATTGTTCAACTACTATAATCCATGCTTTTTCTACCATGTTCACTTTGCTACTCTGTAGCACTAGTTTCTACACAGTATTGCCACTCACTAGTCAGCTCCTTCAGAATAGGAAACAGGTTTTGTTATTCTCTATGCAGCCTTTAGCAAAAATTCCTGGCAATTCTTTCAATAAATTTGTTAAAATAAGTTTATGACCTGGATCTTATAAACTAGTTGAATAATTCTGCTTTCACTAAACATGATATGTATAGTAGGGTTCAGGGGATGTGGTGCCAACGGAAGTCACATTATTTGGCAGGTGGTATATCAAAATCCACGTGATAATCAGCAACTCCAGTAGTGGTAGCAGTAAATCACCACTACCACATTTTATCGAGTAAGTTTTAGTTGTGAATCTTTCTCATTAAGCACTTTACATTTATTTTTACAAATTAACTTTGGTATAATTATGGGAAGTTATAGGGAATAATTATTCCCCATATTGTAGTTGAGGAAAGTAAGGCTCAGAAAAATAAAATAACTTGCCTAAAATCACATAGTCTAAAAGAAATATCTAGCCGTGCTCTTAATATTCACATTCTAGGATATAAAGCAGCCCCACTCTGTGTTGCCAACATGATTAGAACATGGGGCAACAGCAAGATCTGAAGTCAGTGAAGAGGACCCTTCCACACAACGGATGTTCAGTAAAGGCTTAGAGAATGACAGGGCTCAGCAGAGAGTTTCTTCTGTAATGGCACTAGCTGCGCCAAATCCCCTCATCAAAGCCCGGGTTACCCACTGATTTCTATACCCTGCTGAAAACCCCAGGAAGAGGCGTAGGGAGAGCGCACATGATTTTTATTTTCAGTACCCTAGAAATACTCCTAAAAGTCAACCCTTTGGAGCAAAACAGTATCAATACCAACTATTGTTTGAAAAAACATATATTTTGTCAACTTAGAAGACTTCTTGGTTTACTCTCCCAACGCATTGCCTTTTTATATTTTTGGTGATCATACAGTCATACTACCAGATATTTTATAAAAAAAAAATGAAAAGACAATACTATATCATTCACTTACAAAGGCAGTACAGTCTGCTCTAGGACAATACATGTTTCTGATACATAAATTTGTGAAAGACTATTGGGAAGTAAGAGGATGGTATTAGAATACTGGGGAAGTATTGCTATTCATATATAATTTTTTTTGCAGCATATTAATACAACATGCCAAGTAGTCACAGAATCAATGCAAAGTATACCAAACCCGCTCAATGCAGCCAAGCTTGAAGGAATGTGGCAGGGTCCCCCATGTCCAGGCATTCCACGCTCTTCCTCCTGGCTCAGTTTTGGCCACATGCTCTGTGCTTACTGGGTGACTCTCCCTGGTTTTTCTGCATTTGACTCTTGTCTCTGTAACTCAGCACCCTTCTTCCATGCGATCTCTTCCTTTGTGTTCCTTTCATCCAGCTCCCTTTTACCTTGTTTCTAAAGTCCAGTATTTTCCCTGGTGTTTATTTAATATAAATTCAAGATACTTGTAAATTTTGCTTATGTTTTCTTAGTATTATTATTGTTTTTTTGTTAGTCATCTGTTTATAAAGGTAGATAGGTTTTGACCGCCCCACCCCTACTTTCTCACGAAAAGGAGCAATTTCATAGAACAAGAAGTTGTTTTTTGGGTTGCATATACCACATTATGGAGAAATACCTGCATGGGCCAACTACATCAACCATCTAGGGAAATAGCAGGTGAAGCACGAGGAATGTGAAATAAAGGTCTGGAGCAAATTAGTGGTGCTTGTGTACTTTACACAAAGGAGAACTACGTATGCATTTGCTTTGGACCCCATTCCTGCAGACACATAAATGAGCATATACAGGTTACCTGTCCACCTGAACCTCTGCTTGTTCACCTGAAAATCAGGGCTAATAACTCCTACTTCACAAATGGGTAATTAGGACTATATGAAATAACACGCCATGCATCTAGCACGGTACCTAGCACACCAGAGGTGCTTATTAAGGGTTAATTCCTTTCTTTCCCAATAATCTGTTGATGCATAAGCAGATAAAATAGCTAAGTAGGGCTTTTGGAAGTGATGATCGAATTATTCATCTTTTTAGTACTCAATGACAGCAAGAGAGAAACACAGTAAAATGCAGACACTGAAATTTAAAAAGTACAAAAACCTAGGACAATCAAAGCATGAGAAATAGTCACCCTCTGACAACATCATGCTATTATAACATTATTGCAATGGCTCTGAGTCAAGAACATGAACAATTATGCCCAAAATATCATCTTTCTGAAGGTAGGAAAATACGTGATCTATTTTAAAGAGGTTTTCAACAAAAGTTATTGTTTTCCAGTTTTGGTGTATGAATTAGGTGGCTAACCAGCTCAAACACTTCATTCTCCAGATTATATTTTGAAGAGCTTATACAATTCTTTTTATCTCATGATTGCCTCTCTTTCAAAACTGATGGTATAACTCTGAATTTTGGAACAACAATTAAACAATGACTCCAGAATGAAAATGAAGTCATGTAGAATAGACAGTAGGTACCAATTATTACTGGTTTCCTTGGCTAAAAAGATGCATGGAAAAGGAATTATATTGAAATGATAGGAAGAATGACTTTAATAAGGTAGATTTGAAAAAAGAAAGACAACTTTTGGATTGGCAATTTCCTAAAACAAACTGTGAAGGTAGTGTTTACTTTTCTTTAAGGAAATAATTAAGGATAGACAATTACTCGATTTGTAGACCATTAATTTGAATGTTTCTTAGGTTATCACTACACTAGTTTCTGCTGTGGATAACTCACTGAACGACTGCCCATTTTTGTTTTAAAATGAAAAATATATCAGGACCACTTTGTCAGCTGAGGATTTACACAGCCACTCAGTCAATGGCAGCGAGGTAATACACAGTAATGATTAAGAGCTTGGGCGTAGGAAAGCCTCAACGGACGTGTCAGATCCACGCTTTGCTGCTTATTGGCTCCTTGAACTCAAGCTGATTACTTAAAACTTTCTCTGGCTCACTTTTCTTCTCTTCTGAAAAATGCCATTAATGTTGCCCATCTCCTAGAGTTGTATTAAGGCTAACAGTGGACGTTTGCAACTGACAAGATGCCGGGCACAAAATGATTGTTACCTAAATTTTAAACTATTATACACACACATATAGCACTTGTACTAAACGTCACACTCTTTATGAGGGACTCACAATGAATGACTCTATTACGTTTTGCTTCTTCCTTTTTTTGATTATGTCATCATACAAAATCACTAAGGGAAAATGAACAAAGAGATATAACTAAAACATAATCCCAGAGTACAATATAACTTGTGTCTGAACACTAATAATGATGAATGGCACTTTGTACATCACAATATTTTTCAAATAGGCAATTACACATCATGAAAAAATAATTTTGACATTTATATCATCATCAAGATGTAAAAATTAGTTTGATGTCAAATTTTATATAAGATCATGAATTTGTAAAAAATTATATCAATGTTTTAAAATGTTTAAGAAGAATTAAAGTTAAATGAAAATATTTTTGACTAAAAGCTGTATTCTGCTTTATATTTCCAATTTTCTGTGATATTTTAATTATCATATTTGGCTGGAATTGCTTTGTAATAGGCATTTTATGTCACGCCATATACACAAGACTTCATGTAATGTATTTTTGGTCCACTTTTGACATTTCAACCAACCTTTTCAAATTCAAAAAATTCCTTTTCTTGTTTCGATACAGATTACTAAACGATTCCTGGGATACGGTGACACCTTTTAACTCTAGACTTGGCTTTTAACTTAATTCTCAAGGGTAACTTGGCCTTCATTTTTTGACGTCTTGCAAAACACAATACTTGTTCAGTGGTTAACTNAATATCTACAAATGGGAAAATATGCATTTGGCTCTTTAAAGTTTTTAATGCCCTTGGTAAAAGAATCTCATGAACTAACAATTGCTGTCTCTTGAAGCACAATTTTGCAGTTTTCCTAAATAAGAAATCTAGTGGGTATTTTCTGGAGTTACAATTATGTAACTTTTACTGCCATTGCTGCAACGGAATACTTTTCACAATTAAAAGGCATGCAGTCATGCTTGGGCTAAATGGAATAAGAAATTAAATCGTCCCTTAGTGGAGGTATAATAGAGCTTGCTTGGTTGCTCTGGGGAGAGAAGAATGTTTTGACTGTGTGGGGTGGGGAGAGGGAAGACTCGATAAACAATTTGTTTTTCATCACTCATTTTAAAGCCAGCTCTGAATCTCAAATAAGAAGTCAATTGCAATTTCATGAAGGTACGTCAAGTGACATTTTATCCTTTTTGTAGATCTAGAGAAATAGATTTGAGGATGAGAAATGGCTGACTTTAGCAAATAGATTAAAAATAGAACATTACCTAAACATTGAGCAACTCAAATTTAAAAAGCACACAGACATTCACATGTAAAACCAAAGTTTTTTGGCTATTGTGAAGAAAGGCTGTGACCTGGCTTCTAGCCTGTCTCCACTCTTGACCTCCTTTCTTTTAGTTCAAAGAGATTAAATCCATTTTCTTGGGCCTGCCATGGATGAGAACATCATGGACACTTTGGCTTTGAGATAGAGAAGGAAGAGATGGAGGAAAGGGACCATGAGGTAATGGGTCTTTTCCATCCCTGTAGCCTGGGCTTCTGCCATTCCTTCCCACGCAGCCCAAACTCCAGCCACACTGGCCCAACTCCGGCCACACCATTCCCAAACACACCAAACAGTTAACCAAGTACGCCTTTGCACATACTGTTCTCTCTGCCTCTAATACCACCACCCCCACTCCTGTTTTGCAAACTCCTACTCATCTGTCAGGAGGTTTCACCCACTCTGTGAATCCTACCCAAATTCACAAGCAGAGCTAATCGGTCTTTCCTGTCAGCTTTCATATCACTTTGTTTATTCTGACTCGCCTTGCACTCCGTTTAATTGAAATGTGTCTTCTTAAACTTCTTTTCCCTTTACACTCAGCTATGGACTTCTGAAAGAAAGGGGCTGAGTCCTTCTCATCCTTTTTGCCCAGTCCCTTACAGATAGCTAGTAAACCATGAAGGCTGGTACATGCACACTGCAGGTGGATAGACGGATGGTGATATAGACCTAGACACAGAGACAGAGACAGAGACAGAGACAGAGACAGAGATAGAGATAGAGATAGAGATAGATGGAGATAGTGCTTCAACTGCCTAAGGGAAAAAGCTCAGAAACAGGATGGCACAAGATCTTTTTGCATGCGTTTATTCTGAGATCTTTAACTGGGCTAAGTGGGGAAAAAAGAGCAGTAACTAAATTTGTTATTACACTGCATGAACACCGTATGCATCTGATAAGGGTTGGGCATAGGAAATAGCAATGTTCCCATGTTCTTAGAGTTAATTCATTAATATTTGAATCAAATTTGGTTCTCTTTAAAACTGATTTCTGAGTCCTGAGTAGAAAGCATAGAGAGTACATTTGAATAAAGTGTAAATGAAAATATCTTCAACAGAGGAAAAGCAGTTTGTTTTTAAGTGAAGCAGCAGAAGCCTTTGTTATATGAAACTGGATGGAAACAGAACCTACATTACAATTATGTCAAATATACAGTCCAGGAAGAGGATGGGCTTCAGAAACAATTGAAAAATGGGAAAGTAATCTAAAACTCTCCCTTTCCACATAAAAATCCACCTGCTATAGATACGAACAAAGGAAGAAATGAGAATATGGGAGTCCCTTCTCATATGCAGCTCAAACACATGATGAAAAGATAATTAAACTCATTCAGTACCTGTTATGGTTGAGAAAGCCTTTAAGATGAAAAATTAAGACATATTCACCACTCAACACCAACACACCAAAGCACATAACCCAGATGACCTAATCTGCAAGACTGGAGTAAAAATGAGCTAATGCTGTTTAGGGGATTGTATGCAAAATATGGCAAGACATCAATAACAATTGAAAGGAGGAGGAGGAAAAAATGCTGCTCAGCTGCTAGCAATAAAGAAGCGGCAAATTTGCAAAATGCATTAACTGTTTCAGTAACTGATGGGACAGTGCAATTAACCCCTAAGACTAGTACCTTCTTCAGCCAGCCAGCAGGAGTAGTGGCTAGACAGATCATACATCTATGTTTCTGGGCTGCATTTATTGGGGTTTCTCTTCCCTTACCTTCTTTTAGGGGAAAGGGGAGTCTGTGCATGGAGGAGGAGGAGTAGGGGATGGGGGATTTTCTTGTCTTTTCTTTATTTCCCCTATAGCTGCCTCATAAATGCTACCTCCACCATGATAAAGAGGCATGCGTAATGTTATTCAGGCTGGTAGTTGAACTGACAACACATTTTATATGTTACTTAAAATGTTGAAAAAGAAAATTCGCAATAACCTAGCATTCGTTTGCAAAAGCATTAAGTTGGCTTCATCAGTTAAGAAATTGAATTTGTGAGCTGTTAAATGTCAGAGCTAACCCCTGGGGGATTCTGAGGTGGGATGATGTGGTGAAGGGCAGGCTTCAGGTCTTGTTTTACACAAAAAGCTGAATTGTCCTGGCGAGGAAGCAGAAGTGACTCACTGAGCTGAGTGGTCTCTATCTCCCAGCACACATTTCAAATAGGGGAGGACAGCGTAGCAATAATATCTTAAAAAGCACTGGACTAGTTCCCTTCGATCTTTTAACTACTACCATCCACATTCATTTGTTTTGGACACAGAAGTTGAAAGCAGGCCAATGATAGCAAAAAACAGTGTCTTTGTCACCCTTTTGAACCCATACAAACCTTTTCACTGTGTTTAAACAAGGCTTTTTTTTTTTTTTGCCAGAGAAAATTGCATGCCTTTTCTGAGCTATTATTGAAGAACATTAAATGGTTTAAAGAATTGTAAAGTCATCATGACACCAAGTTCATGACATGGTATTTTCCAGTTGTATTTTGATTATTCTCTCAGAAACTTTCATCCCATTGAGATATGACTATTTTCCATTTGACATCAGAAGATCATTCACAGTAATTTCTTAGCCACAAGACTTAGATGCCGGGTTCTTACATCACTGTCAAGGGCTATGATAAGCTTGGGTTTGCTAATCACAGCACTTGCTGGTCACCTGCCGGTCTCTTCAACTACTCTTCTTTGGCCACTCATGGTGCTAAACAAACTTCAGTC
>NW_012148620.1:2812130-2813890 GCF_000956105.1 Propithecus coquereli
ATTTGATCCTACCATAATGGTGAAGTTAAAGTGATCAAAACATGGCAGATGTTTTTTTAGAATCATCTGGAAGTGTAGGAGGCCATTTTCATTGCCCAGATCCAAAGCAGAGAAATAGGAGTGGAAAGAAGTCAAATTTGCTAAAAATCCTGGTGGCAGAATTCACAGGATTTGGTAGTGGATTAAAATAAGGAGTAATAAGGGAGCTGAATGAGTCAAATATCTGTCAATTTTTTGCACTGGTAAAGTAAAATAACGGGTTTTGTTTTGGTCAAAATGAATTTGAGGCACCTATGGTTCACTCATGTGAAGCCCTGCTGAAGGGAATTGAAACATAAGATTAGAAATTTGGAGAAGTCAAGGCTAGAGTATGTCAGGGATGATTTTTTTGAGGGGTGTTTCCCTGGTTCTTTGGCTCCTGGCTTGGAAAAATCACAAGCCAGGCCTGTGCCACAGTGAGGTGAGAGATGCTAGCATTTCCACACAAGCAGCTTTTATGGCAGGCTTTTCAGTATAGAAACTGAAAGCAAAGTACGGTTCCTGAGGGGAAAAGGGTCTATCTCCATGAGTGGAGAAGATGCTGGGTCTTAACCACACTTCTACTTTTATGTCTATGCCTTATAATATGCTAAATGGTGGGTGGAATATTCATTATTTCTCTGGGAAAAGGGTGGAAAGTTCTTAGAACTAAGGACCCTCCCCAATTTTATTCTTGTAGGGTAACTTCCAGGGGTTGCCATGACAACTGTGAATTGTCATGGTGTTGATGGGAGTGATTTTTACTATGCTAATATATGTTAATAGGGATAAGATTACCTCTGGACATGAGCTCCTAGTTTCTGCACACGCTGGCCAGGAAAAGTCCCTAACCTCAAGTTCCTACTGTTAGGGGTTAGGTTCTAAATGCTCATTGCCCTCCTCATTTTCACCCTTCTCCTCTTTTCCTGTAGTTAGCACTGCCAACCTGCTCCTGTCCCTAACAAGTACTAGAGTCAGAAGTCAGCAATATGAGTGTGGCCATTGAAGTCTCGGGAAAGTGTGAGCTCAAAACCAAGAACAGGTAGGGTGAGAAAAAGAGAGAATCAACACTTCTAGTCAAGCAGAGAAAACTGAAAAGTTGCAGTTACTTCTGACCTCTCCTGAGATACCACCAGAACAACAGCAAAGGGATTAAAAAGAAACCTCTAAGCCCACAAGGACAAAGAACATTTAAGAAAAAGAGAGCAAATGAGATAGACCAAAAATATTTTGAAAACTAGAAAGCAGGTTACTTGCCTTCCAGTGGAGGTTACTTGCCTTCCAAAGTGATTGAATAATACATATTTTCCTTTTGAAGTATTACATGAAGTTGTTCTATTAAGTTGAAGGTTAATTCATGCTGCTAATCAGTTATGGTTCTTCTTGAAAGAGGCAGTCGTTTGTACTTTGAAACGTTATCAGGGTCTAAGCAACTTACAACTTCGACAACGCATTCTTTCACAATTTCCACATCATTGAATGGCTTCATCTTTTTCTCCAAGTATATAAACTACTTTATAAATTTACAATTTGTTTCAGTGGTATTATTCCAGGTCTTATTGCTGCTTGAAAGAATTGTCTTTGTTTTGCTTTTGTCTTTTAATTTCTGCAATACTCCCTCTAATTTAAAATGTTTGTGGTCCTTATGAGTGGTATAATGCTGATGAGCATTGAATTTCTTTAATGTTGATATTACAGTATCACAAAGCAAGCAAGTCATCTTATCTTTAGCAGAAACAAGA
>NW_012148620.1:2814980-2827715 GCF_000956105.1 Propithecus coquereli
AACACATAGTTTTCTATGAAACATGAAGCAAGAACAAGAAGCAATAAAAAGAAACATTTAGAGAATTAAAAAGATATCCCATGGAAATTAAAAACCTATTAGAAGAAATAAAAATTGTAATTGAAGAGCTAGAAATTAAAGAAGAACCATCTAAGAAAGTAGAACAAACAACAGATTAAAAATAGGAAAGACTGATAAGAAAATGAGAAGATCAATCTATGAATTCAATATATGACTAATAAAAATTAAAGAAATGAAGAGGCAAAACAACAGCTACTACACAAAGAAACAGGAATAATTAAAGAATAACTCAGAAAATTTCCTAAAACTGAAGAACATGAAGTTCTAGATTAAAAGAGTCAACCAAATACTCAAAAGATAGAGGCAAAAAGATCCATAGTAAGGCACATCATCATAAAATTTGCAAACACTATGCACAAAGAAATGTTTTAAAGCATCTAAAGATAAGAAAAGATTTCATAAAAGATTTGAGAGTTGGAATGAAATGAGTCTTCTCAAAGGCAACAACAGAAATTAGAAACAGTGGAGAAACACCTTCCAAAACCCAAGGGAAAATGTTTTCCAACCTGCAATTCTCTACTCCACTAAACTCTCATGTTTAGTAGGATGTGAGAATGAAGTTTGAAGCATGATAGTTTAAAAAATATGTCTCTCACATGTCCTACAATAGGAAACTATTGGAGAATATGCTTCAACAATAGTAATAATAGCCACTACTTATAGAGTTCTATTTTGCCATGTACTTTTCTAAATGATTTACATATTTCATTTATTTACTATCAGGATATTAAGTATGAAATGTCCAATTTCCTTAAGTACCGACAGTTGATATCTCCGACATTTCACTTTGATACTTCTTGTTTTATTTTTATTGTGAAAGTACATCCTCATTCTTTCAAACATGCAGTTTGGCTTGTGATTATGTTTCAAATTTTTTTTCAGAGCGATATTTGTGAAACCATGGATAAGCCAAAAATTCATGTTATTTTTGAATATGAGTTCCATTGTGGAACCAATGTGGTACAGACAGTTCAAAATATCAACAAAGTGTTTGGGAAGGATGTGACTAATGAATGCACAGTACCTTAACGGTTTGAGAAGTTCCATACAATCTGAGACCAAGATGGATAATGATGAGCTGAAAGCTATAGTGGAAGCGAATCCATCTCGACCTATGCATGAATTAGCAGCAAGGTTTGATGTTACTATTCGGACAATAATGGACCATTTGAAACAAATCAGCAAGGTAAAGAAGCTGGATAGATGGGCTCCACATGAATTAAACAAGCGTCAGAAGAGAAATCATCTCTAAGCTTGCATTTCTTTGTTGTTATGACACAAAGACAAACCATTTCTACACTGTATTGTTATGTGTGATGAAAAATGGATTCTTTTTGACAATCACAAGCATTTAGCACAATGGTTGGTTAAAGATGAAGTGCCAAAACACAGTCCAAAACCGAATATTCATAAAAAAAAAAAGCTAATGGTGTCTGTGTGGTGGTCCAGAGCTGGTATTATCCAGTACGGCTTCATGAAACCTGGTCAATAGATTACTGAGAATGTCTACTGCAACCAGTTGACAATGATGAAGATGTTTGCCATTAAGCAGCCGAGATTGGTTAATAGAGACCGACCAATCCTCTTTCAAGACAATGCTTGACCACATGTTGCACAAACAACGCCGCTCAAACTACAGAGGCTGGACTTGGAACTCTCTGTCATCCACCGTATTCACCAGACTTTGCGTCAACTGACTACCACTTCTTCCAGGATTTGGACCACTTCTTGCAAGGAAAAATATTCAACTCTCAACAAGCTGTGGAAAACACCTTTCATGATTTCATTGCCACTTGCTCTCTAGGCTTCTTTGCTGCTGGCGTAAGCAAGCTACTGTTAAGATGGCAAAACTGTGTCGATAGTTTAGGCGCATACTTTTATTATTTACACTGCTTCTTGTTTGAGATATAATAATAAACTAAACTTTTAATTCAAAATCAGACATTTCATATAATGACCTAATAACACTCTATTATGATGGAAAATATTACTATCCCCAATTTACAGATGAGAGAATTTGAGACTAGAGAAATTAAGTCATATGCCTATAATTAAACACCTATTAAGTAACAGCTAGACTCAAGCCCAGAAAATCTATCTCCAGGGTCCATGCTTTTAAACAAAACGAGGGAGTAACCAGCAGGAGAAAGACATGAGAATCCAGAAACTGGAATTCAACACAGTAGAGAGATGAGGAGAATTCCCATTGATGGAGTTAACAGAATATTGGCTGTGCAGCAGTGCCTGATCACAAAGACCCAGATGGCTAATCAAACTCAAAGGAAACACAAGAATTAGTAATGATTGAAAAAGGACACAAGAAGGGAAGCACAGCCTCTATCTTGTCAATACCTGGGAGTCCCCAAGTCCGTAAGACTCAACTTCCTGTGCCTCTTATCCATTTTGGTTGTTTTGGGACAAGTGCAAACTGTGTTTGATGCAAGCTAGCACAGGGAAGCTGCTAAGTTTTGGGATCTCTCAGCTTATAAACCTTGTTTATCATTTAGCTGTATTTTGACTACATGACTAATTCCCATTACTCAGTGCAGCTGTAGTCCATTAATCTATAAATTGCAGGTTTATTTATAATAAAAATTCTAGGTAGATCCTGTTGAAAGCATTCCTATGTCTGTAATGAATATATAGTAATTCCTCTAGAATCTTCATATGTCTTTTAGCTATATTTATATTTCAGGCATTATTTCAAGGTGTTTCTATCTAAGGAAGGTCAAGCTTGTCCCAGGTGTCTCTGAGATGGGAGGTGAAAGTTACAGACCTTCTATTAACATTTTCCTTCCCAGACAGCCTAGAGAACAACCAGTACAAGTTAGAACAGAAGAACGGATGGCTCCAAGACATGTCTTTAAGAAAAATAATGCAACTGAAATATTAATTGATTTGTTTGAGCATATTGAAAGAAAATTTCAATTTCTGGCAGGGAATGTGAGATTACATTAGAATAAAATGTTCTATGTTCTAGTAATAAATAAATAGCATAAATTGTGATATAACTACATTGGGAAGATAAAAAATGAGGAAATACATGTGTAAATCAGATGAAAGATCTAATGCCTCATTTTTCATAGTACAGATCCAATAGGTAATATCAAAATTAAAAAAAAAGAGAAATGGTCATGTACACAAACATGCTTGTTATTCATAAATATAGAAGAACTAAATAGCATAGGAAACATCCGAAGGGACCACAAGTCGTTTCTCCTGATGAGCAGTAAAGATCTAGGATTTGGAAAGACATGGATAATTACTGTTTTTCATCATGAGCCTTTTAAAACTATTTATCTTCTCTTAACTCGTGTCTAAATATCACTTCAGTAAAATAAAATTTTGATTTTTAAAGAGTTAACATCATGAACTTATATTTTATAAAATAAATAACAAAAAACAAACTTAAAAAGAGAGAATTAAAGAGAAATGAAGCCAATAAGAAAGGAAAGAGGAAATTCTGAAGAAATGAGAATTGGACCAAGAAATGGTGGAACCCAAATTATAAGAGGCCAAGAAGTGAATAAGAGATGAGGAAGTTTGGAGATGCAGAGCCAAGCACATTGGCACTCAATCATTGTTCACTTTTCATAAGAAAGGTGGGGGTTTGGGAAGAGGCTGGGAGGAGAGTGTCTAAATGTCAAATATAAGATGCAAAAGAGAATTTTTTTAATGATATGGAAGGTTAGAGTGCATTATTCCTGGGAAAATAAAGCAGAAGACACAGGTTGACAATCCAGAAAAAAGGGAATTATTTATCAATCAAGGGAACAAACTAGTGGTTTCCCAGCATGCAGATAAACCAGACAATTCATTCATTCAGGCCTTTGGTACCGCTGCTGTGCGCCAAACTGGGGGCTAGAGTGAGTGTGAAATACAGATAAGAATAAAATGACATCTCTGGCCTCAGTTGCTCACAATTCTAATAAATACTCATAACCCGATGGAGGGACAGAGGGAAGTCTAAGATGCCAGCTTTGCACTCAGGAGGAAGCTAATGACTTTGTCGTTGATAAAGTGGGGCACAGCATCACAAGGACCTGGGAAAGCTGCACTGGATCAGGCCGCCGCCAGCCTGGCATTTACTTTAACGTTGGAAAAGACTTGCTGGAGATTGTAAAAGTTGCTCTCTCTGCTGTCATCATCAAAGCTTAGGAATGTGTCCAGAAGAGTCTAAGCTTCCCTTCTTATGCCTCCTTCTTCACTTCCGCCCAGTGTTTCTTTCTCCACCTCACTATTCCTGGCAAAAAGAAGCATCAGTGTAGATGAGTAGCAGCCAGAATCATCATCATTTTACTTCCAGAAAATGACAAATGATGTCGTCAGCCTTTGCAGGCAAGCACTGTAGTGTAGAAAGAGTATCTGTTCTGGAGTGCATGGTAAATACTCAATTTTGGAGTACAAATTCTTGGGTTTTAGTGATATTTTTGTCGAGTCTTCTTTTGTCACTTGTTTGCCAACGACTCCCTGAATATGTATCTTCAGTCTTCAATAGTCCCCGAGTTCTCACAAAGTTTACCTAGATACGTAACAATTTGTATATCTGTCTCTAAGATAGTGGTTCTCATGCTTTATTTCTCTGTCCCATCATTCACTTGATCAAGAAATCTGAATCCCCTCTTGATAGATATATAAGCCCATCTTCCAAGATGACCACTGGATATAATAAACGAGTCAGGGAGCCCCAAAGTCCTCCCACGTGAAAGAATCTTAGATTCAATGTGGGAAATTATAGATGTAGCTGAATTATAAAATAAAATCTGGGAAAACAGAGCATAATTTAAGGATGTAGGAGCAACCAGATTGGTATCAGAATCAAATAGCCTAAATTGAGAATCAGCAAACATTTTCTGTAAAAGGCCAGATAGTAATTATTGTTACCTTTGCAGTCCGTACAGCCAATACCGCAACTATTCAACTCTGCCCCATAGCAGGAAATCAACTAGAGACAATATATAAATAGGCATGACTGTGTTCCAGTGAAACCTTATTTATTTTGAATATTCGATCTTCATATAATCTTTTATCACAAATATTCTTTTTCTTTTGATTTATTCCAAATCAATTTTAAAATATAAAAACCATTCTTAACTCATAGGCTGTGCAAAAACATGCCATGGGCTGGACTTGACCTGTGGGCTGCAGTTTGCCAATGCCTATCTAAATAAAGGCAAGACTGGAGAAGTAACAAAATGTCACCATGAAGAAGCAAGCAGAGAGACGAAGGAGAGAAAAAGGTAAAAGCTGGGCTGGGTGTGGTGGCTGACGCCGGTAATCCTAGCACTCTGGGAAGCCAAGGCGGCAGGATCCCTTGAGCTCAGGAGTTTGAGACCAGCCTGAACAAGAGCAAGATCATCGCTACTAAATAATAGAAAAATGATCTGGGGGTCTGGTGCGCATCTGTAGTCACAGCTACTCAGGAGGATCCCATGAGCCCAGGAGTTCGAAGTTGCAGTGAGCTATGTTGATGCCACTGCACTCTAACCAAGATGACAGAGTGAGACTGTGTCTCAGGAAAAAAATAAAAAATAAAAAAAAAAGCTGGTCAGATGTAATTAAGCCTATGAATGATGAATACATGTATTTCTTTTATACAGGCCTCAACGGAGGCACATTAGAGAAAAGAAAGGATAGCTTCAATTGAGCACTTTAATGAACACATTACAATATTTTCTGCATGTAGTAAATTTTGAGAATATAAAAATTACAAAAGCATTCTGGTAAATATATTTTATGGTAAATACTCAGTAACTGTAATAAAATGCAATATTTTATTTTGATAACTAACTTCTCACAGGGGCTTGAAAAGTCAGTTTTCTGTTTATGGTTACAGACTTGAGGTATTATTTAAGTACTCTACAACAGGTTACTTTTCTCATGTCTTGTGTGTCCAGGAAGAAAAAGAGCATCTATTTTTTAAAAGAGTGAAAGTTTAAAATTTCTAGTTTTACAACTTGAAAGGAGTTTACACAGTCACTCTGAAGAAATATTGCTGAGTTGCTGGGTAAAAGTAGTGAAAAATAAGACAATCATCCAAAAATAAGTTATCTTTTTATCTAAGTTTATATAACTCTTGGAAAAAAAATGAGTTAAAGCCAAATAAATATATCATTTAAAAATTGCAAGAATTTCTCTTTTCCTATAAAGTCCCTTACATCGTAAAAATAATTAAAATATACAAATGTGGAAAACATAGTTAATAGGAGACTCTAAACATTTTAAGACTTTCCATTTAATATTTAGTCCATATATCTTGACAGATCACTGGCAGAGAAGAAAACATGCCTTAAGGAGAAAAAGCACTAGGAAAAAAGGGTAACACTTTCTCTCCCATTGCAGAGAAAGTCACATGTATGAGCCTGAGTATCTGTCTTTGCCACCCATTACCCTGGTTACCTCAGTTAAGTGTTCTCTTTTAGTCTGAAGGTTTTGCAGAATGATGGGATTAGACCAAATCAGCAACTTTTTACCCATTCTCATCTTATATTCCATAAGTTTTAGAGAATGTGAAATTAAAACCACTGCTATGGTCTGGATATTGGTTTTGCCCCAAAAGTCATTTTGGAACCCAGCTGTAGTAAGAGGTGGGGTGTTTTGGGACATGATTAAGTCATGAGGGATTCCCCCCCTCACAAATGGGATTAGTGTCCTTATACAAGAGGTTGAAGGGAGGTTCCATGTGAGGACACAGCAAGAGGCGCCATCTTGGAAGCAGAGAGCAACCCCTCACCAGACACCAAATCTGCAGGCGACTTAATCTTAGACTTCCCAGCTTCCAGAACTGTGAGAAATAAATTTCTATGACGTATAAATTACCCAGTCTAAGCTAGTTTTGTTATGGCAACCAAAATGGACTAAGATGTCACTTTTTATGATGACCTCTTTAAATAAAAGTAAGACAAGGCGACAAAGGAATGAGCTTCTATAGCACAGACCCCTGTAGCATGGACAGGACTCAACACAATCCTGCTCTTCCAGGCTCCTCTTCTTGTACTTGCTAAATAGTCTCCATGGCCCCTATCAGAGCAAAGTCACGTGTACATTCACACACAGGGCCTTGTGCTGGGAAAGACAGAGGTCAAAGACAGGGAGAAACTGTCAACTGCAGAAAACAGTCTGAATATCACTTGTAAAGCAGTGGGTGCAATAGGGTTAGGAGAGAGAACTGCTATACTCCTTTAAAAAAAAAAACAAACTGTGTCTGTTCCAGGGTTGAGAGTAGAAGATTTCTAGTCCTGTCCTAAAAAATAGAGGCCAGTTTTCATCATCTGTGTAACTCCAGAACTACAGAAAATACTTTAAAATATCAGAATTAATCATTCTGAGGGACAAACTACTATGCAAAGCTACTGGCATAGAAGCATATTTTATTTTACTTTGCTTTGGCTGGAAAAGCAGTTATTATAACAATTATACAATTTTTTGTTATTAACTTTTATAGTACCCCCCTTCCCACTGATGAGATGTGTGTGTAAACTGAGAGGCAGTCGGAGTCACCTGTTGGCCTCTGCTTAGTCACCAGATATTCCCTCAGAGTAGGATTCCCATTCCAAGGGAATCAGGAAGGACAAGATGAGACAAAGTTCATACTAACCACATCTGAATCAGAAACATTGCTTCTAGAAGTTCAGACAGCTTTTTCATGCCTCAGGGGAGAGAAATGTGTTTCATTATGTGCATTAACCCCCAAAGCCATTGCTGTCTGCAGCAAATACAATTGAAGACTGTAATCAGTTCAGGGGTTCAAGGAGAGAGGAATACTATTTTGGCTGCACAATCAAGGACTTGAGGAAGAACTGTAACGCCTGCCTGGATCACAAAGACCCCTCCTGCTAACATCCAAGGTATGGTGGGAAGAATCATGCCCCCCTCAAAGATGTCCACATCCTAATCCTCAGAATCTGTGAGTACACCATGTTACACAGCAAAGGATCCAAGGTTGTAGCTGGAATTAAGGTTGCTAATCATGTGACGTTAAAATTAGGTGATTATCCTAAATTGTGGGGATGGGTCCAATGTCATCCACAAGGGTCCTTTAATGGGAAGAGAGAATTAGAATTAGAATCCAAAAAGGAGACGTGATGTCAGAAGGAAGGTCAGAGTGATGCATTTGTTGGCTCCCAAGATGGAGGGAAGGGGCCATGAGCCGAGGAATGTGGGCAGCCTTCAGTAGCAAGAAAAGGTAAAGAAGTGGATTCTACCCTAGAGCCTCCAAAAAGGAACAGAGCTCTGCCAACATCCTGATTTTAGCCCAGTGAGACCCATTTGAAACTTCTGAACTAGAGAACTGTAATACATCTGTGCTGTTTTAAGTTCCTAATGTGTGATAATTTCTTATGATATCAATAGGAAACTAACGCAAAGCATGTCTGAGAAGAGAAAAGGAAGATTAATGGTTAAGGAAGGGTAACATGCAGCAGATAGCCTGGCATACCGTGGGAGGGTCGGGTTCTGACAGGAAGAGATGAAGCCTCCAGGATGCTTTGTTAGGTTTTTAAAAGTACGCCTATACTTATTGACCATCTCCTATTTATAAGGCACATTTCAGTTCTTCCACAGATGAGAAAAATAGACTCAGTGTTTTAAGGAATTTGTAGTCTAAGTAGCGAAGTAACACATAAATCTATTTAAGTATGTCTTTGTTCATTCAAGGTTATTTAAGAAATGTCTACAATAGTCCAAGAATTGTTCTAGATGTAGGGGGTAATGGGGAACTAAGAATGGTGCCAGACCTTAAGTAACTCAAGTACCTTAGGTAGATATATAAAGAAACGCACACAATGAAGGTCATTGTGCCATAAAGAAATTAAACATCACGAGAGCAAAAAAATAAATTCTGCAGGGCAATGTCCCACGCCACTCCATAATTATCACCAAATGACGGTTACAGTTCATGAAAACTGAGTTCTCAGGCGGGTGAACATCAGAGGCATCAGGAGAAGACACAGGATTATGGTTTGCTAAAATGGAGACCAGCATTGTGAGACTGAGAACTGGGACAAGCAAGGAAAAAAATGTAAAAAAGAAAAAAAAAGGCAAGATCAAGGGAATAGTAATAATAATAAATAAACAAACCATTTTGCATGCTGCATGCAATATTGAGATGAAGTGGGGGATATGGGTGGACAGGTGGGTTGGCATTTGATTATAATGAACATTGGTGTTGGAACCATGTTCTTTATGTATTTGTGGTTTTGATCTCTGGAACAAGATATCAAACAGATATGAAATATAAATTTGTCTTTTGGGTTTGAGTGAACTGGAGGAAAGAGAAAGCAGACAGATCAATCAGACACTTTCTGTATTATTGTACACATGAGAAGAGAAGAATCAAAACTTCTTAGTCGGAATAGAAATGGAGAGCAAAGAAGAAACAATCTCGGGAAGGAATGGTTTGCCTGCCTCGGAGATAAATTTTAAAAAATTAATTCAAGAATTTAGCAGAGGCTTTTTTCTTTTGCATAGCTCACTTTATTTCACATTCTCCCAGTGGGTCTTCCATTTGATATTTGTCCGATACAAATATATTAAAAGTCAAATACTAATAGATAATCTTATACAAATAAACATGAGTTCACTGTTAAAGGAGAGGAATTAGTTGTCTTTATTATCTTTATTATACTTTGTTCAGAGATACAGCATGTTCTCTTGCTTTCGTGATGCCTCCAAGAGCACTAACATGAGTGTGTGTGTGTGGTAAGAGCACCTAAAATCTCTTATCAAATTTTTTCAGTATACAATACAATATTATTAATTATAGTCCTCATGCTGTACCTTAGATCTCTAGATTTATTTATTCTGCCTAACTGCAAATTTGTACCCTTTGAAACTTTTTATTTTAGAACAGTTCTAGATTTATAGAAAAATTGTGAGGATAATATTAATACCATGAGTTCCCATATACTCCAAACCCATTTTCACCTATTATTAACATCTAAAATCATTATGGTATATTTGTTATATTTAAAGAACCAGTATTGATACATTATTCTTAACTGAAGGTCCATACTTGATTCAGATTTCCTTAGCTTTTAACCAATGTTCTTTCTCTGCTCCAACATCCCATCCAGATATCACATTACATTTAGCTGTCATGTCTCTTAGGCTCCTCTTGGCTGTGACAGTTTCTCAGACTTTCCTTATTTTTGATGACCTTGACAGTTTTGAGAAGTATTGGTCAGGGATTTTGTAGAATGTCCCTCAATTGGGATTGCTCAGACGTTCTTCTCATGATTAGACTGGGGTAAAGATCACAGAGGAAATGTTCCATTTTTTATCAAATCATATCAGGAACACATACTATTAACATGACTTATCATTATTGATATCACCTCGATCACATGGCTCAGGTAATGTTTGTCAGGTGTCTCCAAGTAAAATTACTCTTTTACTCCTCTTCTCATACTTAAGGAGGGAGGAGTCATACATCACATCCCTGATGCCAAAATATCAACATGACTTATTTGAAATCCTTTTGCATGGGAGATTTGTCTATTCTCCCTATTTTTTAATGTATTCATTTATGTATATCAGCCCAGGCTCATGGACATTTACACTTTAGGTTATTGCTATGAATTTTATTTATTTATTTATTTATTTATTTTGAGACAGAGTCTCACTCTGTTGCCCAGGGTAGAGTGCCGTGGCGTCAGCCTAGCTCACAGCAACCTCAAACTCCTGGGCTCAAGCGATCCTCCTGCCTCAGCCTCCCTAGTAGCTGGGACTACAGGCATGCGCCACCATGCCCGGCTAATTTTTTCTGTATATATTTTTAGTTGTCCAGATAATTTCTTTCTATTTTTAGTAGAGACGGGGTCTCGCTCTTGTTCAGGCTGGTCTCAAACTCCTGACCTTGAGCGATACACCCGCCTCAGCCTCCCAGAGTGCTAGGATTACAGGCATGAGCCACCGTGCCTGGCCATGAATTTTATTTATTTTTTAATATTTTTTGTTCGAAAATATCAGAAGGTACAAATGTTTTTGTTACATGGCTGAACTGTATATTGAAGTCAGGGCGTTTAGTGTGCCTGTCACCAGGGTAGTATACATTGTATCCAATAGGTAAGTTTTTATCCCCTTCACTCCCCTCCACCCTTCTTCTTAGTTTCCAATGTCCTTTATACCACTATATGACCGTGTGTACCCATCATTTAGCTGCAAGTTCTTAGTGAGAACATGTAGTGTTTGTTTTTCCCTTCCTGAGATGCTTCACTTAGCATGATGTTCTCCAGATCCATTCAAGTTGCTTCAAAAGACATTATTTTGTGACAATAGTCACATTAGTTCTCTTGTATTTTATTTTATTCTACTTTTATTTTTTTCTTTTTCACATTAGTTCTCTTGTTGAATTTATAACTGTCAATTTGTTTTATTAATACCCATAGGATATTTGGGCTAATTAGGTTTGGTTATCCTTGATTCTGGTAGAAAATGCACCCAGAGCGACACCAGGAAGTGAGCATATTATTGTGAGGCAGTGAAGTGCCCAAGGCGGCTGTGTGTGCTGCTCCTGTTTCCCCTTTTTTCTCTTGACCATCCTCAATGCTCATGTCCACCACCTGGCTTTCTCCTCCATTCAATGCATGCCCTCATCTCTAAAATTGAGACTTTGGCTACTATCTTGGCAACTTCTCAACTGTGGTAACACCGTTAGAGACTGCTTTGAGGAACACCATATTCCAGTGCGGTCTGGCCTTCAGGATGGGTCAGGGAGCATCTCTCTTGGACACCTCCCCCTCCCCCAATCCCCACCTGTCCAAGCCTTATGGGCATATCAACTCTAAAGTTTCCTTTTAAGCCAATCCAGTTATTACTGCTCACACTAAGGAACCAGACTTCAGCCCATCGTATCAGCCCATCATGCTGCCTGCGTAAGAAGGATTTCCAGGAACAATCCCTGCAACAAGACAATTAAAGGCATTAATTATATTTCTGTATGTGCCGATACGACGTCATATTTTCTCCCTTCCTCCTTTATCTTCACTCTCATTCTGTGGACCTGCCTTTGATCCCTGTCCCCTCATGTACACACTCCCATCCTTGGTTCTCTAAGATGTGGCCGCTGACAATAAGAGTAACAATATTGGTCAGTGTGAAGAAAATAAACGGAAAGGGAATGAACTACCACATGTGCTCATTTTTCTTCCTATTCCTTAGCCCAGAAACTGGTTTCTCAGGTAACATCCCTAATCTTGGATCCACTTCTCCCAACTCAAGTAGTTTGAAAATTAAGATCAATCAGCCTTTATTCTTTGTGCACTAAAAGACTTACCATAAAACTAATGTAGACCTTTATCTTTCCCTATCAGATTATAGAAATGGAAGGCACAGAGGTGAGAAGATAAGAGGAGAAAGTCTCCTACCAACACCCCCAGGCATCTGTCATCTTCCAAAGAAAATGACAAAAGCCTTCTAAGAGTTAGATGCAACAAATCTTTATAAAACACCAATATGTGACTGGCCATATTTGCCATAGAGCTTAAAAATGAATAAGATAAGACATTGGCCTAGGCAAAGAATTTATGAAGAAGACCCCAAAGGCAATCACAGTAACAACCAAAATAAATAAATGGGACCTGATCAAATTAAAAAGCTTCTGCATAGCCAAAGAAACTGTCACAAGAGCAAACAGACAACCTACAGAATAAGAGA
>NW_012148620.1:2828473-2845244 GCF_000956105.1 Propithecus coquereli
GACGGGTATATGCATACACAAAGAGTGCAATGTACACCATCCGAGACATGGACACGCTTGAAGCTCGGACTTGGTGGGGGAGAGGGGCAAGGGCAACATACATAACCTAAACATCTGTACCCCCATAATATGCTGAAATTAAAAAAAATGAATAAGATATGAAACCCCCTTTCAAGGAGCTCATGGTCTGCTTAGGAAAGATGAGCACTTAAAACTAAAATACAATGCATCATGATAAGTGTTGCAGCTTAAAAATTATACGGAATCCTATAGAAATCCAAAGGTTTGAAACAAAAAGGAGTTCTTTGCCGAGCTGTCAGGGCTGTGTGTATATGTGTATGTTCCTTTTCAGGAAAAACAGACCACAAAGTATAATGGAAAAAATTGGGGCTTTGGTTTGAATCTTAGCTCTGCCATAATCCAAGTAACTGTGGGAAAGTTATTTAAACTCTCTAAGCTTCCATTTTCTTATATGTGAAATAAGGATAATAATACCCCATTTATATCTTACATGGTTATTATGAAAATTAAATTAGACAACGTAAATAAAGCTTCTAAAACCATTTCTGAAACAAAATGGAAGCTTCATAAATATGTGTTCAATTTAAAGGAATCAATTAAGTTAATGCTTAACATGAATTTGTTCATAGAAATATTGATATATTTTTTGGTTTGTTGAAAAGGACAACTATTATGGCTAATGTTCATGTCCATTAACTATCCCTTAAATCGGTTTGTTGAATGGGTTATGTACATTACAACTATTTTAGACATTTTATATATTTACTGAGTAATTTCTAAACAAATGATTTAGAGAAAAATTTTTGAAAAACAAGATGTCTCAGACATGCTTATATTAAAAGGCTGCCTTGAAGTGTGATATTGTCTTCCAATGTGGCAAAATTATTTCCTCCAAAAGAAATTAGACCTATGTTTTTAAAAAGATGTGTAGTATAGTTCATAGAGAAATAGAAAAAGAGATTAAATTAAGTCTTATCATAGTAAATAAGCATGTTACTAAGTCTTCAGATTATAAGCTTGTATATTTTTTTAACTTTTAGAATTTTTTTTTCCATCATTCTAATGCCAGACCACCAAGTCTCAATTTAAATGTGAAATTGGTGCTATTATCCCCATTTTATAGATGGGAAAACTGAGGTACATAGAAGTTAGCTTGCCCAAAGTATCAATGCTACTTAGTAAAAGATTTGAGGTGCTAAACAAAGCATGTTTTTAGGGCCTGTGTTCTTAAACACTATAGTGTATAGCTCAGTATGTGGAGAGTTTGAGTTACAGTTGTTGCTCTCCAATGATTTCTTTGGACATTGTACATACAACCGAAGAACAAAGCGAGATAAAATATATTACATTTTCAGTTTTGTAGTTTTGTAAATTTAATGAAACAAATGATTGAATAAACACTTCCCACCAATAATTGTTTCAAAAATTGATTCTCAAGAGGAACAAAAATGTAGTTTATGTTTAGTTAGCAGCCTGCAACTCATTTGTATTCTGCACACTAGTGATTGGACTGATTGACCATCATATATGTATTGAGTTTCCACTGTATACATAAAAATTTGATGGACTCTAAATGAAAAAGAAAATATATTCCTGACCTACTCACACAGCTTAAAGTTTAGAAACAAACTATTGGAAATTGAAATTTAAAAAATACAATTTGCCATAGCATCAAAAAATTCAAAAACTTAGAATTAAGTTTACTTTCCACAGTTACTACACTTATCTCCTAATGATAATGAGTCCTTACTGATTATCTACTGTATACTATCTTCTTTTGAAAAGCTTCTGTTCATGTCTTCTACCCACTTTTTAATGGGGTTGTTTGATTTTTTCTTGCTGATTTGCTTGAGTTCTTTGTAGATTCTGGTTATTAGTCCTTTATCGGATGCATAGCATGCAAATATTTTCTCCCATTCCGTGGGCTGTTTGTTTCCTTGGCTGTACAGAAGCTTTTTAATGTAATCTGGGCCCATTTATCAATCTTTATTGTTGCTGTGATTGTCTTTGGGGTCTTCTTCATAAATTCTTTGCCTTGGCTGATATCTAGAAGAGTTTTTCCAACATTTTCTTCTAGAATTCTTACAGTTTCATGCCAATGAAATATATTCCTAAGTATTTTATTTTCTTTGTTGCTATTGTTAAGGGTATTGAGTCTTTGATTTGGTTGTCAGCTTGACTATTTTAATTGGAGAATTGAGACCATTTATATTCAGTGTTATTATTGGTAAGTAAGGACTTATTACTACCATTTTGTTGCTTGTTTTCTAGTTGTTTTAAGACTCATCTCTTCCTTTCTTCCTTTCTTACTGTCTTACTTTGTGATTAAATGATCATCTCTGATGGTATTTTTTAATTCATTTTTTTATTTTTGGTGACTCTATTATAGGTTTTTACACTGTGGTTATCATGAGGCTTACAAAATTATTTTTTCTAGATCTGCAAAAGACGATGGTTGTATTTTGGTTGGATTGCATTGAATCTGGAAATCACTTTGGGTAGCATGAGTATTTAAACAGTGTTGATTCTGCCAATCCATGAGCATGGTATGTTTTTCCATTTGTTTACATCCTCTGCATTTTCCTTCCTCAGTGATTTGTAGTTGTCCCTGTAGAGGTCTTTCACCTCCTTGGTTAAGTATATTTTATAGATACAACAAGTTGTTTCAAAGAGATGAAAATTTATTTTAAATCACACATATATACAAAAGAATAGAAACAGAAACTAAAAAACCACACAAAAATCTACACTTCAACTCCATCCCCCAATCATTTTGACTTTTTGTTGTCTCAATTTATATATTTTTATATTACCTGTCTCTTAACAGGTTGACGTAGCTATTATTCGTTTTGATAGATTTGGTTTTTGGGCTTCCTGCTAGACTTATGAGTTGATTGCACTCCACGAATATAGTAATAAAATATTACGGTTTTGTCTCTGTACTTAATTTTGCCAGTGAATTTTATACCTTGAAAAGTTTTCTTTTGCACGTTAATACTTTTTTTCCTTCAAATCGAAGAACTCTCTTTAGCATTTCTTATGAGATGGGTCTGGTGGTGAATTCTCTCAGCTTTTGTTAGTCTGGGAAAGACTTTATCTCTCCTTCATGTTTTAATGACAATTTTGCTAGATACAATATTCTTACGTGGCAGCTTTTTTTTTGAGCACTTTGAAAAATATCTTTTCACTCCCTCCTGGCTGTATGGTTTCTATTGAGAAATCTGCTGTTTGGCTCATGGTTCTGTTGGCTGAAAGATTCAAGATCAGGCATCTGCTGAGGGCCTCAGGCTGCTTCCGCTCACTGAGAAAGGCAAGGGGAGCTGGTATGTGCAGAGATCTAATGACAGGAAAGGAAGCAAGGGAGGGGTGGGGTGCCAGGTTCTTTTTAACAATCAGCTCTCATGGGAGTAGGAACTCATAGAGTTCCTCTCATAGAGTAGGAACTCACTCACTCCCCACCAGGCAGGGTATTAATCTATTATTCATGCATTGATCCATCTACCTACCTATCTGTCTATTCTTCTATCTATTTCCACATATCTATCTAGGATATTTACCAAATGTTAACAGTAACTAGTTTGGAATGGAGAAATTAGGGTAATTACATTTTTCCTCCATACATTGAATTTTTTTCTATTATATATTTATATAATGTATGTGAACCATTTTTACAAAAAAAAAAAATTAAGATTCTTTTGAAGGGTGCAGTTAAATTGATCAGCAAACGAACTTTATATGTCAACTAATAGAGGAGTTAGTGTTATGGACTGAATTGTGTTACCCAAAATTCAGGTGTTGAGTCCTAATCCCCAGTGTGACTATATTTGAAGATAGGGCCTTAAAGGAGGTAAATTAAGATTAAATGAGGTCATAAGGGTGAAGCCCTAATTCCACAGGACTGGTGTCCTTATAGGTAAAGAAAGAGGCACCAGGAATGTTCACACCCAGAACAAAGGAAGCATATACAAGCCAAGGGGAGAGTCCTCACCAGAAACCAACCCTGTGGCACTTTGATTTTAGACTTCAAGCTTCTGGAACTGTAAGAAAATAAATTTCTGATCTTAAGCCATTCAGTCTGTAGTGTTTTGTTATGGCATCTCTAGCAAACTAATACAGTGAGTAAATTCATTTATGTTGTCATTAACAATAATAATTCAAATATATATATGTTGACATAGAAAATGTCTTTCATTCATTAATAAATAACAAAAGCAAACTTCAGGGTAATATACCCAGTATGATCCAATTTCTGTTTTCAAGAAAAAGACAGCAAAACATAATAAATTACATGTGTACATTTTTTATGAGATACACGCCACATAATCAGACAATTGACATTGTTTTTCTCAAGATTGGTACTATTGAGGGAAAGAACCAACGTTTTTTTCTTTGTATATTTCTGTATTGCTTGAAATGTTACAATAAGCATGCATACTTTTGCAATTAACAAAATACAAGATTAATGCAACCTTATATTTGGAAACATAACAGAAAATGTGCTTACTTAGTGCTTGTGTGGTATACACATATCGATTTCCATCTATTAATATATGTCATGAACCCACCAGCACTTTGTCAGAGATCCTAAATCTTTCTATGGAGTTATCCTTTTTCTCATTAATGAAAATAATGTAATAACGCTTCCTCTTGTGTTTCTAGCAATAATTCTCAATTTACTTAATCACTTCTTTGTTTTCAAAGAGTGATTTTTCTCTATATTAGTTCTCATAAGATTTGTGCAAGCATGTGTATTTAAGTGGGCAACATAGGTGGTCAACAAGATTTACCTTTCATTGTATTTTAACTCAGAATTGGCTATGGAACAACAAGAAAAAAATGGAAAGAATCTCTTTTATAGAGACTTGCCAGGGCCTCTATTAGATGTTATATTCTCTATACTGCCTAATTATAGGTAGTAATTATATTAGACAGCTATAAAAATAACTTAAAATGAGAAATCCAAGGGGTAAAATATTACTGACAGACTCTTTTCTTCTTCTCAATACAAAATTCCCAGCGTGGAGAACTGGTAACTTACCTAAAACAAGGTTGATGAAACACATTAGGAAAAGCTCAGCATTGAATGGTTGCCTGTGGAAGGCGAGATGGAATTTATCAAGGAAAACGGGAGCAGGGGTCACAGGGCCAAGAATTAAAAACAAATGCAAATCTGTGAGCTGTTATTTTAAAACCAAAGAAAAGTAGGTTACACAAGCCACTTCCATTTTTAAATGCTACCCCTCTGGTGGTGCGGGGGAAACCTTTGCCCACTTGTCTTTTTTGCTAAAGATGCTGTTTATCCACGGAGGCAAAGAGTAATATTTGAGGAAGAGGTTTTACAGAGGCAATTACAGCAAGACACTGGGGCTTGGGTCTGCACGTGGGTAAACACGTGCTTTCTCACCCAGAGAAAAGTTTAGCTTGGCAGCCTTTGCTATAAAGCATGACTCTGATCCTAGAGAAAGCCAAAACTAAAGAAACCCAAGTCATCTCCAAAAATAACATCAAAATTAAAGCCTCGAAACTCCTCACACTTGTCATGCTGTGAGCCGTGATGCTCAGGACCCACAAAGCTACAGAATCCTAAGCATTCTCTTTGTACATTGACTTCTTTGGGCATCTCAGCCTCTAGAAGAGGCTCTGTTCTGGACTTGAGCTTTGAGTGTCAGTCGCTAAATGTAAATACTTCCAGAAGCATCTAGGAAAAAACATAGAAGAGTATCTTTGAAACCTTAACTAGACCGAGATTTCTATAGGACAAATAATTGATAAGGTGAACTGCATCAAAATCTATGAAATTTTCTGATTATCGAAAACGTACTCTGAAAGACCCTAGAAATGCTAGCCACAGAATGGGAGAGAATATTTGTAATACATCTATCCAAACTCTAACTTATAGCTACTGAATATTAAAAATTCCTACAAATTCAACTATTAAAAAGACAAGTTTTTAAAATGTTAAGCAAAAGATTGAGTGACATCTTCATAAAGGAAGATTATAAAAATGTTCAATAAGCACAGGAAACATGAAAAATGCTCAGTGTCATTAATCATTAGGGAAATCCAAATTACAACAGTAATAAGATATCACTTTATACCTACTAAGGTATATGGCAGATAAGCCCAAACACCAAATATCGGAGAGCACGTGAAGCAATGAAAATTCTAATAAGTGTTGTTGAGGTTGTAAAAACTGTGCAACTACTCTTGGAAAAGTATTACTATTTTCTTATAAAGTTGAAAAATATACTTATTGTATGATCCTGAAATTTCACTTATAGGTATTTACCTAGAAGAAATTAAAATATATATCCACATAAAGGCTTATATACAAATATATATAACAGCTTTTTTAATAATAGCAAAAAACTGGAAACAACTCAAACATTCATTAACAGAAGAATAGATAAGCAAATTATGATATATTCATAGAATGGAGTACTGCTTTGGGTATTAGAATGCTATTTCTCTATCTTGATTTGGGTAATAATTACACAGATATATATGTTTGTCATAATCAATAAACTTTACACTTACAACTATGCATTTTTCTATATGTAAATTTTACTTCAATTTAAAAAATTAAATACATTGCCCTACAATCCAATTTAACCACTTAGAAAATCTCAATATGCAATCAAGGATTGTGGGGGTAGGAAGAACAAAAGTGATTATGGATACTATTTTCCTTACAGCACATCATTCTATTTTTCATGAAAATTAGGATTCTTAAATTTTTAAAATTAATTGATATTAATTGCACATATTTATGGGGTATATGTGATATTTTGATACACGCGTACAATGTGTGATGATCAAATCAGAGTATTAAGGATATCCATCATCTCAAACATTTATCATTTCTTTGTGTTGGGTACACTTTAAATCTTCTGGCTATTTTTCCAATATTTTAAACAAATGGAAGTAGAAAATATTCCATACATGAATAAGAACAAATTTTATTTTTCTGGATTTCTGTAAGAGAGCAATACAGGGATTCACTGGGTCCTGGATAATTGTTTATTATTTAGTCTAATAATTATTTAACATTAAGTGTTGTTATGGCAGTCTACATTAAGGGCCTAATAATGTCATCAGACTGCACAGAGCTGTAGCTAGAGGCATAGACAGCCCTCGCATCCAAGCATTCTCAGGAACTTGTTCCGCAGAGAGCATTGGGGTGGCAGATGAGGTACTGGGTCTGAAACCTTTGAGCAGTCTTCTAGTCCAACCATGGAGGTCATTCCTGCAGGTCACTCATTAGGCTGTGCATGAGGAGAGAAAGACTCTTCTGCAGCTCCTCCTGTGACTACTTTGCAGGGATCGCCTTTATGTACCATTTATAAGTACCCTGAGATTGATATGACAATGCCACCCTCAGGGGGACTCTCCTTTTCTCCTGATGCATTTTATCACAAGTTATGTGAACCACTGACTGAAAGTTGACAAGAAACTCATTATGGTAGAAATAATTTGTTCACTCCAATGACTGTGGAGTCTGACTTCACAGGAGCCAGTTTCTTCCATCTGTAAGAAAGAGCTGAGCCATTATATGGGATCAAGAAGAAGGGCTGGTGAGCTGCTCTGTGGCTGGAGCTTGCTCAGGTTTGTAGTGGGGCTGGGACCTGGGGTGGGGTGGAGGCGAATTTCTAACCAGAGGAGCTGCTATGTACTTGCCTTGGTTCAGCTATTTGAACCTGGACAAAATACAAGCCTCCTATCCCCTTCCATATAGCTCCTCCATCATGCAATTGATTTCTGCAAATGAAATACTGCTCACTTAAACAGAAATTGTAGAGTGGATGTTTGTGGACTTCTGAGGAAAAATTTTCAGCCAACTCCTCAGTTTACAGAAACTTGTCAGTTTCCCTAAATATTAATGGAAATCCCTGGCAGGCCCTGGAAAGCTAGTATTCAGATCTGCAAACACATTTGTGTTGGAATTGAAAACAAAATTGGTAATCATGTGGCTTGTGTTCAGCAAGTAGACTCATGACACCGCCACTATTTTTGGCAGTTCTGGAAATGCTGCCTGGGGAAACTTTAGCACTATGGACTGCATGAGTTGGATAGAACAGCAGCATAAGGTCGGACAGGTAGGTTAAAGGAAGCTCCAAATTTATGTCCTGTGGTAGAGTGTTCTTTATTCTGTTCAAAGAGAAAGTCTCCCTGAAAAACCAGCACTTCAGAAATGTACAGTCTTTTCCAAAGGTAAAGTTAAATTTCCAGGGGAAAAGTTATAATTTTGAAATATTAATAACTTGAAGACTCTATTTCCACCTGTGTGAACACCTTGAGACTCTGAGACACAAGATTGAGAACCACCAGTTTAAACACAAAAGCCATCAGCATTATGAGTGGAAGAAGGGGCAGCTCATGAACTCTCTGGGGACATGAGCTTCTCTTCAGGTCAGGGCCAAGCACAATTACTATTGCAAAGTGATGCTTAATCTGTATATGTTGAATTTAACTGAGCTGAGCTAGAACTTGAGCTAAGGTCTTTTAACTAGAAAATCTTTCCTCTGCATTAAACTAGTGATAACGGTTGCTGTCCTCACCACGCAAGTTTGTTGTGAGCATTTCATAGAATAGCACTTTGTAAACTACAAAGGATTACTACATACCTATCAGGGATGATGATGATGATGAATGTGCTAATGATGAATGTGATGATGACAATGAGCACAACAGTGATGATACTATTATGAATATGTCCATAACTAAGTAAGCCTCAGATGTGCTAGCCACTCAGTAGGATATATGTAAGGGTAAGGTATTTGTGCGTGTGGGGCAGGGCAGCTGGGTAGTGAAATGGACTCGAGAGAGGTAGAATGCATCTATTTACACATACACTGACATTACCATAATTTCAGACCACAGTTGAGTCTCTGCCAAATTGATCAGAAATAAGACGCTATGCCAGGAACCTCCGACCTGGGGAAGACACCAATGGAGGATATTCTCCTCTTTTGGTGCAAATGAAGAGAAAACTACAGTTTTCAGGGTTGCCAATCAATGACATTTTGTCTGCATCCCAACTTGCTTTTCCTTCTGTCATTTGAAACTTTGTATATTTGCATGTTATATTTGAAAAGAGCAGACGCCATTCCTAAAAAAAATATCTACTGTTGGATGAGTTGCTTTAATCCAGTTGGCGCAAATGACAAATGTCGAACAGTAAGGTTCATTCTCATTGCACCAATCTGGCTTGGCTAATGTTACATAGTAGGCTCTAAACTGTATCAAGTCAATAAACTAGGGAAACTAAGTTTTTCCTCCTCTTTCTTTTATGTAAATGTTTCTATTTCCCAAATCACAGAAATTACATAAAGAGCCAGAAGGCATCAATCTCTGTATATGCCAATGTAAAAATAGAAAAGCAATTTTATAGTAAGATATAATCCCTTATATTAACTCGTCATATTTAAATTTTCAAAAAGCCTCACAAACACTCTGAAGTAGATATGTTGAGTATATTATTCTTGTTTTTCAGGGGGAGGACTGAGGTCTTAGTATTTAAGGAGCAATTCAAAATCGAAATGATGTCATAACAGAGAAAAGCAAAACTAAAGCCCATATATTTTGACTAATAAATAGCACTATCAGCTTTCCTCTGAACCATGAAGCTTTTGAAATATCAATCCAAATTAAGTAAAATCTTGCAAGAAAGGCAATGTTAATTCTTATTACCAGGCATCAATGGAAAGCCTTATTTTAGTGGAATTTTAATAATATTTTTAAACTTTTAGGTTGGAATGTAAAGGCCATTGTGCTGAATGCAAAATAAAAGATCAAAGATGGCTGGATACTTTTCTGGATATGCTCATAAAATCAATGTCAGGCTGTTGCTTTACGTCCAGAAGGGCAGCTTGGTGTGGTGGAGGAAGAATTCATCTGGTAAGTTCTCAGACTCTTAGGCCACCCCAGCTCTTCCTCTGAGGCTCTGTGTAACCTCAGGCAGGTTATATATCCTCTTGAATCTCGAATTACTTACCTGTCAAATGGGAATGCCAATAGCACTTACCTCTCAGGACTGCTGAGGCTGGAACAGGTAATGGTTTTATACACAAATAGGAAGCACACAATAAATAGCAGCTATCAATATTAAAGGGAAAAGAACATTAAATGAAAAGGTTGAAACTTATGTTCCCATCTCACAAATTAGCTGTGTTGCTTTGAGCAAGTGAATCAAATTTTGTGAGCCCTGGTTTCCTTCTTTGCACACTGAAATGCCTATGTTGATGGTTTCTGTGTCATTTAGGTCTTTTGTACTTGTTAGTGACATAAAAATCAACCAAAACATGCCTATTCTAACAGAAAAAAAAAAAAAAACAAACTCTGTAAAAACAATTTAAAGAGGTTTATTCTGAGCCAAATATTAGTGACCATAGTCCCAGGGAGCCACATCCAAGAATCCTTGTTTAAGTAGTCCCAAGGCAATCAAGTTACAGTTTGGTTTTATACACTTTAGGGAGACAGGAAGTGTAGGTAAAATTATAAGTCAGTACATGGAAGGCATATATTGGTTTGGCCCAAAAAGATGAGACATCTTGAAGAGGGGGGGCTTACAGGTTATAGATGGGGTCAAAGATTCTTTGATTTGTAATTGGTTAAACATATAAAGTTTGTCTAAAGCTTGGAATCTTTTAAATTAAGATAAGGAAGTCCGTTAATCCAAGACAAATCACAATATATAGACTCCAGTGATCTGTTAAGCAAATCGATGGCCTGCAGTTATGATTTAACCTTTGCCTTGCATGGCCTTAGGTCCTGTTAATAATTTAGTATCTTATTGTCTCAAAGAGTCTGTTTTACTGGTTTTAAGATCTCTGTTTTAACATTGATGCTAGTCAATCGTATCTAAACTCCAAAAGGGAGGGGGCATAAGAAGGCGTGCCTGACCCCTCTTCCATTCATGGCCAGGAACTCAGTTCTAAGGTTTTTCTGGGGTCCTATTGGCCAACAGGAGGTTTGTTCAGTTGGCAGCAGGGATTAAAATTTTATTTATAGTTTATACCTACATGGAAAATATTTATTGCCTCACATAGTGGAAAATTCTAAGTGCTAGCTTAAGACAATGGCTAAATTCAAGGCTGAAATGATGGCATCAGGACTTGATTTCTATCTCTTTGTTCTTCCTTTCACTGCACTTGCTTCAGAAAGCCAGTATAGCGTAAGAGCAACAGGCATGGCATGGCAGCAGCTTGAAAGTACTTGACAGGTTGTCATGAAGATGAAATGAGTTAAGAAACATAAAGCGCTTACAACTCTGCCTTAGTACCTATTACGTACTCAGTGAGGGGTAGCTGTTAGTATGATTTGCCTGCAGGCTCCACCTGAGGGCAAGATGAGGAATGCAGCTCCAGATTTTACATCCTTTTAGATCATGCATAAGGGGAACGAATATCCATCTCAGTTCCAGAAGTCTCAGAAACATTTTATGGCATGTAATGACTTCTAGAGAACTTGTACACATCCCTGAATATTGCATTTTGATTGGCCAGACCTGCATCATAGTATGTAAGTGAGCTCAGGTCACCATCACTGGTCCCACTGACAACAAAAGTACTACTCACCAGCCTTTTCGAAAAAGGGATGCAGTTTTCAAGAAATGACACAAGTTGTAAGAACCTAAGATGCTAGCATCACACACATATACAAACACACGCACACACACACACACACACACACACACACACAGAATGATACATACATATTCTCAAATTTCAATATAAAGGGCTATTTTTTAAAAAAAGGTCCCATGTCAGATTAAATTATTATTCATAGAAATATCTGCGGCAGGTATAGAATTTCTGTGATCCTCCACAGTCAGGAATTAATTTGGTTATTTTTATTCCTTGATTTTCAAATTTCAGTCTCAAATCACTACCCACACTGCCACTTCTCTGCATAAAATCTCTGATAAATAAAGCCAGGGTTGTTTGGAAAATGCGCAGCGTGAATCGTGTGGAGCCACTGTCTTTTACGGATTTAGCTTTTTAATTGACTTTGCATGCATCAGTTCTGCCTTCCAGTAAGCAGACACAGTTCCCAGGGATTGTCAAAAGATGCCTGTCTCAAGCAGATCTAATCCAGTTGGTGCCATTGAAAAACCTTAAATGGCAGCTTTCATCTTATTTACAAAAACTCTCTGGGTTTAAGTTACATTTTAATCCCAGTTGCTATATCAGCTTTATGGCAGCAGAGGTGGGGGTGGGGTTGGGGGGCTGTTTTTGGCTAAATTTTTGTTTTCTTTCCTTTCATGTAAATTATTACCTCAAGCAGAATCCTGTAATGGAGGGCAGTACCCAGGTCTGCAGGGCAGCCTGGTTTTGGACCCAAACTCCTTACCAGCTGAAAAATAGCTGCAATATACATAAAGTATATGAAGTTTACTGTTCATTTTTTGCGGAACAGAGAAGGCTGCAGCCTGTGGTAGAGAAACAAGTTTATCTGTGCATCTTTTTCTAATACTACGAGGGAAAATTCGATCTCTTGGCTACATCTACAGATCTCTATGATCCAAAGTAAAACTGTAACCACTATTACCATAGTGGTGACGCTTTAGCCCTCGTGGCTCTCCAAAATAAACAATGTACCAACATCACAGTTTTATTTTTATTTTTATTTTTTTTGTATCCAAACCCACACTGGGCTTGTTATCCTTGGATAAAATCTCATTCAGATTCTCAGCTTCCCATCCTGCCATATCCTCTATGGGTATGTCTGAGTGTAAAATGATATCGATCACCTTGAGTTTGGTTCCCCTTCATTTCCCATAGAGGATTTGGTCAGCCCATTGTTGCCTTTAAATGTGAATAAAGGGGTGGGTGAGGGGGAACTACCTGACAAGTACAGAACATGTTCTGTGCTCTATAAACACTGCTTAATTTAATCCACACCGTAACCCAGGGAGTTGGTGGCTTTTATTATTCTCACATTGCGGATGAGTAGACCTGAGGCTTGGAAGGTTTAAGTGATTCTGTGAAGGTCAGACATCTAAAGGAAGACCTGGCTGGGATTTGGTCAGAGATGGCCTTCACCCTTAGACCACATTGCTTCTGAGCCATGAAGATAAAGAAAAGAGCCTGGCTCTTCCTTGCCTGCTTCCCTCACCTCTCAGCCCCCTCTGTGCTTGCGTCTCAGCTATGCCTGGAACACACAGGACAGTCACTGGAGAGTTTAATAACCAGTTACAAAAATCTGTTACTGTTATGTCTCAATTAGATTCTACTTTTACCAAAAGCCATCCTTTGGTAACATGTCATGTGATCTGAGGGTTTCCTGGTAGCACCTCTTTCCTCTCCATAGCCCAACCACACCCAGTGGGTGTCATTAGACATATGCTCTCGGTGCTTTAAGCATTACCTTTCTCAAGGACTCTTCTGCAATACTCGGGGCAACAGGGTGATCAGGATCAGATCATGAGGGATCATGTGCTGCCCTAACAATTGACTGCAATTTCAGCCATCAGAGCTTTACACCAGCAACAAGCTGCCATCTGGGCAGCCTGAGAACAAGGGCACGCCAAGGGCTACAGGGATAGTGAAATAAAAAGTCAAATGAGCATCATACTGGGAGACAAGAGAAACTGGGTCCGAATCTCTGCCATCTGTCCTGGGATGAGTGACGGAACCTCTCAGAGCTCAGTTTTCTCATCTATGAAGTAGAGGTAACAGCATCTTCCACTGTTGGGTGTGGCATAAGATTAAATGAGATGCCAGAGCCCTGGCTTTTGTAGATGTTCTATAAAAGGCATCTCTGATCAATATAACTTCTACCCAGTTCTCTCTGGGGAGAGGATAGTGAGCTTTGTCCAGGCTAGACAGAATCCATGGGCCACTCTGTCAGTCACCAACACTGATGGCTAAGGGCACTCATGCTCCCAATCCTAAAGAGTTTCCAGTGTAACAGGTGAGAAAGCTCAAACACATGAAAGATTTAAAAAGCACTAAAAAAGATATATAACCAAGTTGAGCAACTAGTTAGAGCTTTGTGGAGCTAAACACATAAGTGCCAAGAGGAAGGAGGGAGTAATAAAGTGATCTGACCCAAGAGGGATTGGTTTAAAATGGGCAAGACTTTAAGAAACAGAGGGAAGGATGATAGACGAGTCCTTTAAATCCTTTTTGGTGCAGCCACTTGTCCTGTGCAGTGCTGAGGTACTGAGTGTTGCACAGCCCATCACAGCTGAGCTGTGATGATTCTTACTTTGTGAACAGAAGAAAACCCATTATCCCTAAAAACAGTCCTATGAGCTATATATTATTCCCATTTTATATATAAAGAGACTGAGACTCAGAGAAGTTATATATTAAAAATTCGACTGAGGTCGCAGAGCTAGTACAAACCGCAAGAGAAAACCAAAATTCACACCCAAAGCTGCCTGAGTCCAAAGCGTGTCCTCTTTCCACCAGACAACAACTCTCTGCGGTCATTCTGATACCTAAGCCAAGTATTTGCCTTCAGATGCCCAGGTGTCAATTCTTAGCCTGATATTTGGCCATATGGTTGAATTTCATAATGGAATTTTCTTTGAAACCTTCCTTATCCACCTCCTGGGCCTTCCCCACTGCTAGCAAAATATAAGAATTCAGAATTCCGTAACCACTTCAGAGTGAAGGCAAGTGGCAGGAGTTTAAAGCATTTCACTGGCATGCCCTCCTCCCTTGAAGTAAAATCTGATTCTGTTTTTCACATAACATGTGCGCACACGTTGTTTACCGTGAGAGTGGCTCTCTGGGCCATTGGGAAGACAATCCGTGGTCCTCTGAGGATGCCAGATCAGCCTTTTCCCTTTGTTTAGATAAGGCTTAAACTCTGCTTTCCAAACCCATGCCCACACCCAAGGAAAACTGTGAACAGCTATTCCTCTTCTCCGGGATGATATTCAAAATTGTTAACACCACTATGGGCTAATGGCTGAGGGATGATGGGAGGGTGCAGGGGACCAGGGAAAGCACTTAGAGGGCCCATCATGGAAACTGTTTACTAGCCATTCCAGGAGCACTTTACTATCTTAACAAGCCTCACGGCTATGTTCGTGTGCAACGGCAGAATCTCATTTCTACCATTCTGCCACCTTGCCGATTCTCTCAGAAATACCCGCGCTGCTGGGGCCACTGTGGAAGTTTGTGGATACCAAACACTATGAGAGTTGCTTTGACCACAATCACGATTACGCCCGGGCTTTGCCTAAGTGTGAAGATTTTCATAGTTCTCAAACTGCTAGCAATGGATGGAGCTTCCTTAATAAGCCAAAAAAAAAGGAGGGGGGGCTTGGATTTCCCACCTTCTTCAAACTCTCATTTATAGTGTTGCCTCGTACCTTTGGACATTAGCTATAGCTCCCTCCAACAACACCCACTGCAGTAAAAGCCAGTAATACTTTTTAAAAATACACGATCAGCATAGCTTTCTGAGACGATTCTTGTCATGAAGGCCTCCAAAAAGTGTTTCCTGTTCAGCATCCTCATCTGCAGAAATGAACTGGAGTTTGTCAGCCTCACTTCTTATCACAGCCCCACGTAAACAGAAAGACAAATGTAAGATGGCGTCCTAACAACGCAGCCAAAGATAGCGCAGTAAACCAGGACACATTGCCTTGCACAGCTCTTCTGTGAGAAATGGGGTATTTTCTAATAGACTGACAGAAATAAGCCAGGTTGTGTAACCACCAAAACAAACAAACAAAACCACCTAGTTTAAGAGTACAGGCAGGCCATGCGATAGCAAGTTTGATAGGACTGGGACTCCTCCCCCATAAGTGCAACCCTTTCTAATCTTGGGTTAAGAGGAGTTACTGGAGTGAAGTTATTTGTATAACCCACAAGAAGACCTCCCACCCCACATCCTTTAATTGCATTAGGTCTGGAAAAGTTAAAATGATTTTTAAGTGTTCCATCAAAATCAGGTTGCTTATCACTCTGATTTGGCTACCAGCCTGCATTTAGCTCCTGGTTAATCTCTGGTGCTGAGCCTCTCTCCTGGGGGGAAGGGGAGCTTTTTGGGGGAGGGGTGCATGTGCACACACTCACTGTTGTACAGGAAGACTTGCAAAAGGAGGGGTGGATTAACTCCTGGTGTTCCAATGGTGTCCGGGTAAATAACTCAAATAATATCTAGCCCTTTAAATTCATGGGGGAATGACTATACCTACTGACTCTTAAAAAAAAAAAATTCATAGGGGGAAAAAAAAAGCTCAAAACTTTAGAAATGCCTTAGAAGCCCATGGCTGAGGAACTAATTTATTAGGAAAAGATCTGCTGTGATCTGCCTACTTATCAGTGATGCATAAAGCGAGGAATGTCTTTAATGGCTTTTTTACCTAAAGCTTGCTTCACTCTCTAATTACTGCTGATAGGAAAGGATGCCAGGCAATCTCATAGCCATTTACATTTCTGCATTCAAATCATAGAAATTACATTGGACATTTATGTGACTTTGGACAAAACATTGATCCTCTTTGTATCTCAATTTCATTATGAGAACATTAAAAATATATTTTTCATTGCCTCATAAGATTGTTTCCAAAACTAAATGGTGTCAACAATGCATGACATACAGCAGGTTCTATACAATTGTTAGCTCCATTCCAAATGGTAATTGCAGTGGGCCATGCCCATGGGAATCTCAAAGTGACAAGAAATGCAAAAGTTCTAGGTCCCACGGTACAGAAGCAGGTAGAGGGAAGTTATTTAAGTATGAACAATGAGAATGCCAAAACCTGGAACCCAAATGTTAATCCTTG
>NW_012148620.1:2845294-2854978 GCF_000956105.1 Propithecus coquereli
AAAAAAAAGCTCAAAACTTTAGAAATGCCTTAGAAGCCCATGGCTGAGGAACTAATTTATTAGGAAAAGATCTGCTGTGATCTGCCTACTTATCAATGATGCATAAGGCGAGGAATGTCTTTAATGGCTTCTTTACCTAAAGCTTGTTCAGCTCTCTAATTACTGCTGATAGGAAAGGATGCCAGGCAATCTCATAGCCATTTACATTTCTGCATTCAAATCATAGGAATTCCATTGGACATTTATGTGACTTTGGACAAAACATTGATCCTCTTTGTATCTCAATTTCATTATGAGAACATTAAAAATATCTTTTTCATTGCCTCATAAGATTGTTTCCAAAACTAAATGATGTCAACAATGCACGACATACAGCAGGTTCTATGCAACTGTTAGCTCCATTCCAAATGGTAATTGCAGTGGGCCATGCCCATGGGAATCTCAAAGTGACAAGAAATGCAAAGGTTCTAGGTCCCACGGTACAGAAGCAGGTAGAGGGAAGTTATTTAAGTATGAACAATGAGAATGCCAAAACCTGGAACCCAAATGTTAATCCTTGCTATGCAGGGCACACCTGATAGGGAGGAGGAGGAGGGGAAGATAGAGCCTGGGAGCTCCTAGTGCTGGACTCCTTTTCAAAACTGGCAAATTCCTGGTCCCCAAGGATGCCGACCATTGTCTCTGCTCTGGGCACATTCATGTGAGGGACACCAGGCAGGTGTGGGCTAAGTTGTACCCATCACCTAAGCCACACTCATACATTTAACGAGAGCTGAGGGTAGGACTGATCAGTATAGATAAATTTCCTTTCCACAGTCTTCATATCCACTCTAAACTTTCTCAGACCTCAACCTAAGACCCACTTATACCACCATCTTCCAGTTCCAAAATCAGCACCAAAAAAAAAAAGTATTCTCTTTTATAAATCATAAGTACCCTCCTTAAACAAAGAGTACAAGTTACTAAGGCCTCATACACCTCTATTGATTGAAATCCCTCTTACTCCCTGGAAAATAAGCCTGATAGATCTTAACACAGTATTTTACAAAGAGGTATTATTAACAGAAAGCACCATCAAATGATTCAGATTTCAGGAAAGCCCATGGTAACTGAACTCCTGTCTTTTAAAACATCACCATGAGAATTTCCCCAGGATCCTCAGAGACATCATTTTACCTAGTTAATAGTTTTTCTTGGCAGCTGAAGTCATAACAGAAGAAAACATTCTGTTTTGCTCAAGTTCTCAGCTCCTGAAGCCCACACTACTCACAGAAAGAGAAAAACATTTCCTACTCTGCTGTGCAGAATAACACCCCCCTCTGAAATTTCTACTCCTAACCTCCAAAACCTGTGAATATGTTATCTCTCAGGGCCAAAGGATATGGCTCTTAAAATAGGAGATTATCTTGCATTATCCAGGTGGGCCTAAGCAATCACAGGAGCCCTTAAAAGCAGAGAACTTTGTCCTGCTAAGGTCAGAGTAATGCAGCAGAAGGAGGAGCAGAGAGATGAGGGGGTGGTGGCCAGGTCCCAGAGACTCAGAGTGTGGGAAGGTCTCTGCCCCCTGTTGCTGGCTTTGAAGATGAAAGAAGGGGACCATAAACCAAGGAATGTGGCGGTTCTCTAGAATGACTCCTGCATGACAGTCAGCAAGGAAATAGTGACCTCAGTCTTCCAACTGCATGAAACTGAATTCTGCCAACAACCAGAATGGTCTTGGAAGTGGATTCTTAGAACCTCCTCATAAGAGCTAACACTTTGAGTCTGACCTTCTGAGACCACGAGCAGAGAGCCCAGTCAAGGCCAAGCAGACATTTGACCTACAGAACTGTGAAAAATAATAAGTGTGTATAGTTTTAAGATGCTAAATTGGTCATAATTTGTTATAGCAGCAATAGACTAATATTTCCACCAAGCACTTTCTTCTTTCCATCATGGCACAAGTACAGTCAACAGCCCACATACCCAGGGAAATTTCAGTCCTGTATGGAACCAGAAGCTGGAAAGTCCTCATTTTGGGGTGGAAAGTAGAGAGGAGAAAGAGAAAATATGGGCCCACCTCTGATTGGAAGCTCTCTCAAACAAAAATTATTCATTAAGTTGATCAAGGATCAATACGTAAGAAAAAAGAGAATTTCCCAAAATCGGATTTGGGAATTGTTAAATAATCCTGAAACAAATTAAATAAATAGTGTTATTTCTTTGGTTCCAAATTATGAAGGATGGCTACTATTAAAGATTTAAATAGTAACCTGAGACCTAAAGCATGGAAATATATTTCAATTGAATTGCAAGCCTCTACCTTATCTGACATCAGGAAAGATTCTACTAGAATACATTTCTAATGCTTTCTCTACACATAATGTTCAATAGTTTGGGGAGGTAAGATCTTCTGAAAAAATAAAACAGAGAGGTTTTCATAATACAGGAATTGAACAGAAATGTTTTCTTCCTGGAAAGGTAAACTATAGCTGTGGTGTAAAGGCAGGTGACTATGGCCACGTAAAGTAAATGAAGAGTTGTCTTTACCTATGTGAGGAGTAGGTGACTTATGTAAGAATTACATCCAAAGGGGTCTATAAAGCTGAGAAAATTCACTAACACAGAAAACTCACATTGCAAAAACATGGTTTTGATTATGAGTTTTTGATGATGCAGCCAGTGGAGACTATACTATGACTCATCACTTATGAGGTGTAGAAATGGGTGAATCAAGATGTTACTTGCTGGGGAAAAGGAGGTATGACTTACAGTAAACAAGTTGCTAGATATTGTCTGCATAGTAGCAAAAAAACTACTTGAAACACAGTGAAAATCTTGGTTGGAGACTGGAGAAAACCATGATAGGAAAGGAGTTTTTACTGAGTGCAGACCAAGAGTTCCTCCTTCCTAATTCTCTTGAGAAAAGTAGAGAACACAATACCACACGAATTCAATAGAGTAGAAATGATGACACTAATGATGTCTGGTGCAAATGTGGTCTTGCCTAGGCACTTCACATACAAACATGCAGGCACAAGCCCTTTGAGATAGATGTGTTTGAGGTTTACTTGAGTTTATTGTGGTCATATTTCTTGCTGCAACTTAAACATATGCTATACATTTTCGGACCTTGTATATCCACAAGAAACAGATGCTTCTTGGAATTACAGGCACACAGATTTATTTTGTTCAAGTCAACAAGGTGAAATAAAAGAATAGAGTATTTTGGGTGAAGTCTTTAAAATTTTCCATCACGCCATCTGCATTCCCATTCAGTCCCCAGATTACTTGGGAAAGCAGTAAGACTCCACTTTCAGGCCAAAGTTACTCAAAATCAATTACTTAAACACTGCCCCAGTGGGATTATCTGAACTTGCAGGACCATGTGTGTCTTTTATGTTTACAATTTCTTTTCTTCTTTTTTATTTAAAAACATCTGAAGTATTTCAAGCTTTTAGAAAAGTACAGAGAATAATTTATTGAACAGCATTGTAATCGCAACACAGTTTCATTAAAATTTACTTTTTGTCAAATTTATAATTAGATCCAGTATAAGAATTGCTGAAGCTATCTGATTGGTCCCAGAGAGTGAATAGCCACGTTAGTTTTATATTTTTAAACAAGTATAGAATTTATAGGTTTGGGTTTAGCAATACCTTTGTCCCCTCTGTAATACCCCTTTCTACAGAAATCACTGTTAGTTCATTCAACTTTCTAAAAAGAAAGCAAGAAAAGCTTTGCTGGGGATTTTTTTTAAAAAATATGGTTTCTTTGAATCAGATTCTTAGTATTACATCTTTGTCTCCTTGATCCTCCCTACATTAAGTACTATGTTCTTTTACTTAAAATGAGTCACTCATCTTCTCCCACCCCTCCCCCATATAATGAGATAGTCACTATTAAGGCTGCTAAAGTACTATAATACATCCCCACCTGTCTTGACACCTACCAAAGAATATGTCCCTAGCCTCCCTGGCTTTCCTTTGTGGTCTCCCCTTACCAGGCACTTAATCATTCTCTCCTCTCTCCAATTGTAAGCCACAGACAGATTTACTTTGTCAGTGAACCCATCAATTCCTGAAGGGTATCTCTCTTCCACTCCCCTGCTCCATTTTTCTTCTTATCTCTGCCATTTCTGAGCACATTTTGAATTCTTTGTTGCCAAAGAATACACAAGATAGATCTTTAAAAACAACTAAGAGAATTAAGACCTTTCTTAAATTAAGCTCAAGTATCCTCTTAAAAATGTACACTACTGGGCCAGGCATGGTGGCTCACGCCTGTAATCCTAGCACTTTGGGAGGCTTGGGTGGGAGGATTTCTTGAGGACAGGAGTTTGAGACCAGTCTGCACAAGAATGACACCCCGTCTCTACATAAAATAGAAAAATTAGCTGGGCATGTTGGCTCATGCCCGTAGTCCCAGCCACTGGGGAGACTGAGGCAGGAGGATCACTTGAGTCCAAGAGTTCGAGGTTGCAATGAGCTATGATGACACCACTGCCCTCTAGCCTGGGCAACAGAGAGAGAGTTTGTCTCACAAATAACAATAAAAAATAAAAACGTACACTACTGTGTTTTAATCATTGCTTGTTTCTGTCAATGTCTGATTAGCTTAGCCTACCAGAATTTAGTAGAACTAGCATATTCTATTATTTAGTACCTATTATGTGTATGTATTTTACAAAGGGATGCAGTAGATATCTGTCACTTCTACAAAATAGAAAAAAAGAGTTGGTTCCAAAATTAAGTAGCTCGTCCAGATTCACATAAGTGTAGCGAGGAGTCGACTCCCAGTCTAGCTGCCTCTGAGTGTGCTTTCTATAGTTCTGTGATCCTTTTCTCAATGGAAGAGTTGAATATACACACTCATTCCTCGTAAGAGCAAGTAGCATTTTCTCTCTTCCATGGCCATAGATGGCACCTCGAATCCAGACCAGCTATCTTACTTACAGTCCAGGCTGCTGTCCACAGGTCAGACGGCAGGTATGATAAAAATAAACTAATCACTCACTGCTCGCAAAAGTTTAGAGGCATAACCTATGTACTTTTTCATTCATTTATTTTGATAGCAGCACTTCTTATATATGGTCAATTCCAATGACTTGAAGAATTACTTTACAGTTTAAAAGAAATTCTAAGATGAACTGATGTTAAGCTAGTTTGATTCAGAACACATCTTTGGATATATGGATATAAAGGCTTAAAAAACTTCCCTGAAGATTTGTTTTTAATGCAATGGATGCTTATGAATAACTTAAACTTTCCAGAGGTCGTGGCCTCAGGGATAGGTTAGAAGGAGAATATCCTCTCTGATTCTTTGTTGGTCTTCCAGGCTGTTGACCAATACTGGTAAGAGAAAAGGAATCCAGCCCTCCTTTTCATTTCAGTTTAGGTCTTCTTCTTCTAACTGCAATTGGAATAGAATGGTCCATAATGTGAAATCAGGATTTCTTTTAAAGAGAGAAGGTTTCTAGGACACAGTATTGTGAACTTTGTGAAAAGTTCAATTTGGAGTCATTTTGTTTAGGTGAAGGGTTGGGTCATGTCTCATTTCCCCCAAACTAGTTCATCCATCTCAGCCTCTGAAGCTGAAGGAATTGAATCCTGAAACATGTTTTATTGCTGTTTCTTTAGGATAGTGAAGGAGACTTGGAATTTAACATCCCCCTGAAGCTGAAGAAGTTAAAGGCCCACTGTGTACTCCAAAATCAAAATCATCTGTTCAGGGAGGATCGAGATTTCCTGTGGAAAGTACAAACTTTAAAGTTTTCCATTTTCACTGCTCATCTGAAATAATGCAGGATTTATGATTTCATACTACATGCAAGTAGGAGAGCCTCCCATTCAATGGTAGGTTATCCCCACAGCTTTTGTGAGTGTCGGTCTAAGGGTGGAGGGCAGCCAGTATAGGTCCAGATGTGTGCGGAAACAGATGTGCTTGCCACTCTTGTGGAACCAGAGATTTGGAACTGTGGGTGTAGAGTTTGTTTTTGCACTCCAGTCCCATGGAATTATTTTAAATTCTATTACTAAATGGCTGTTAGCCTTTTAAGGATCTTTACCTATTTCAGTTTATGCATGTTGCTTTTCTGCTATTTTGGATTATGCTTCATTGTGATACAAATAAGTTATCATTTTACTCTGGGGGTCATATAAAATCTATATCCATATTGATGTTTGTTAGTACTTTTCCCTTTAAACTTTTTTTTTTTTTCCTTTGCGTGTGGGGGGCATGGGGTGGGGAACTGTCATAGTCCATTTACTTTTTCTGTAAAGGAAAATCTGAGGCTAGGTAATTGATAAAGAAAAGAGGTCTATTTGGCTCATGGTTCTGCAGGCTGTGCAGGAAGCATGGTGCCAGCACCTGCTAGGCTTCTGGAGAGGGCCTCAGCCTCCTTCCACTCCCACTGGAGGGTGAAGAGGAGCCAGCGTGTGCAGAAATCACATGGCAAGAGAGGAAGCAAGAGGGGGCGGGAATGCCAGATCCTTTTTAACAACCAGCTCTCTTGTGGAAACTAAAAGAGTGAGAAAGTGGGAACTACTCACTCACTCCTCAGCCCCTCCTGCCCTGGGGAGGGCATTAATCTATTCCTGCAGGATTTACCCCCTGACCTAATACCTCCCATTGGGCTTTACCTCCAACACTGGGGATCAAATTTTAACATGAGAGTTGGAGGGCACAAACATCCAAACAATAACAGAACCTAAAGCCGTAATTATATCTGTACTAAAAAATGTCAAATATAATGCATAGCACTTGTCAGTGTGCATACAATGAAGCTTCAGCCACTAGGTTTTTCTCTTCCATTGTTTCAATGACAAACGAGGCATTTATGGAGCAAAATGATGTTGCCGATAAAAACAGTATTTCTGCTTATCTCAGACAAAAAATCTACATTGGGGATAGACCTCAACCTAGTTCCTCAGGTAATATCCCATTTTTTTTATCTCTTAGACTACGTAAACAAAGCAGTTTTCAAAGATAGAAAATATAAATTTAGGATCAAGGCTCTGTCCTTTAAATCACTTTTTCCATTTCCAAGAGGGAATAGATATTTGGAAACTTGGATAATAGAGAGATAGTGATGAAAAAGAGGTAGATATGGAATGCTACAATACCTTTCTCAAGAACTCTTACAGAACCAGGAAGTGTACTCACATAGAGTATGCTAACTGACATTTACATTTATCCTATTTTTATACAATTACTTTTTAAAATCACGTAAGATTACATTAAAATAACATAGGGCCAGAAGTGATGGCTCATGCCTATAATCCTAGCAGTTTGGGAGGCTGAAGCAGGGGGATCCCTTGAGGCCAGGAGTTCAAGACCAGCCTGGACAACAGTGAGATCCTGTCTCTATTAAGAAAAAAAAAAAAAATTAGCCAGGCATGGTGGCATGCCCTGTAGGCCGAGCTACTCAGGAGGCTGAGGCAGGAGGATCTCTTGAGCCCAGGAGTTTGAGATTGCCGTGAGCTACGATGATGTCTCTGCACTGTAGCCTGCATCACAGAGTTAGACCCTGTCTCAAAAAACAAAAACAACAACAACAAAAAAACTTGAACTAAAAGAATGAAATAATATCACCAACCCCATCATCCTAATATACCAAACATTTTATTTTCTTTCTCCTTTCTAGGCTATCATAGTTAGTTTCTACAATTTTTAAATGACATTATATAATAATAATACCATAGTTGAATTTTTCTCTACACTTGTAAGAAATTTTTAATGTTCCTTAAGTCTTTATTATGGTCATTTTAAATAGTTCCACTGAGTTGAAATAACATAATTTACTTAACTATTGTTGAACATTTACCAGCTGTTTGACCTTGGGCATGTTACATTAACTTTATGTGTCCCCTAGTTATGTCACCTGTTAAGTGGTAGTAATAATACTACATCATAAGGTTATTGTGGAAGATTAAATAAGTTACGTATATAAAGCATTTAGAACAGTGCCTGGCACTTAAGAAGAACTCAATATAAGTTTTAAAAATGATCTGCAAATCACAATTTCTTCAGTGAACATCTTCATTCAAGACATTTTCCTTTTTTTGCTTCAACTATTTTTTTAAATAAATTCTCAGGAATAAGACTTCTAGGTCAAAGTGTGTTAGCATTTATTTAATCTATTTAAAGGAAATTTTTTTTCCCATGCAACCGAAAGATCTTTATGAAAATTGGGTTAAATATCATGATAATTGTCAAAGGCATCTATGAAGTTTCTATTCCTGCATGGTGTTGTGTAGAATACTATACCAACTGACTTTTTCCTTGACTATTACATTTCAAAACAACAAAATAGGAGAAATATGTAAGAGTCCCGAGGATCAAGAATGGACTAAAATAAACTAAGGACAATATAAGGCTATATATGATGTGTCACTAGGGCCCTGCGAGCTCCAGGTATTTAAAATTGTGAGTAAAAGACCAAACTCTAAAAAAAGACCTATTATACGAGCAACCAACTCTGAACACTAAGCATCAGAATAATCTCTGCTGGTTAATAAGGGTAAGGAGAAGAACTCAGCCCTTGTCGGACTAGTCAGAAAAGAAAGACTAGGATTTTCCCTTGATGGCTTTAGCCACACAGAAGTGAGAAAAATAAACAATGTGCAAAAGATGCACAAATTGGCCAGGAATCTTCGTTTGTGCAGGCAGATGCTTGGAGTCCCAGAAATAAGAAAAGGAACATGGAGGTGTGACAGGGAAGAAAAAAAAAACATTGTTCATTGATGTCTCCAAGGTTCAATGAACAAGTTTCCTATCAAACTAGCATCTTCCTCACACACCCAGGACTCCTCTACTTCTCTGTGGTTTAGCTAGTACTGTTTCCCTTATCCGAGAGTCCCTTTCCCCTGCACATGGTCTCCCAGCTGAAATCCACCCCCTCTCGAAAAGGTGCCTCCTCCATACAGCGTTCCCTGTTCGTCCCAGGACTAAGGACATCAATTTGACAGTTATTTGTGCAGGTGTGAAGATGGAGGAGTAGGTGAGTTCTCTGTGGGAGGAGAGGAGATGGAATCCACAGGGAATAAAGGAATAGAAGGCTGAAAGGAGGGCCTTGGGAGATGCTGACATGTTAGAGATGGGGTGAAAAGGGGAAGCAAAGGGCAAAGAAAGGGCACCAGGACGGTGCCATACCTCTCAATCGAATGGCCACGCACGTTGCTGAGGAAGATATTTGTAAAGGAAACTGGGCTGGAGTTAGACTCAGCCTAGATCCCCTCTGGACACCTACATTTCCTCACAAAGTCAAAGACCACCCCACAACTGCAGCAAAACAACCCCAGCCCCTTTGTATACTACAAACAAAAATGTCTCTTCCATGTTTCTTAGTTACTGCCCCCCCTCCCCCCGCCACTTAAGTATCCAAGTCAGAAAGCAATGGTTCTATTCTTTTCGAGTTGAGAAAATTCAGAACTGTTTCCAGAGTATTGTAAAGGGTCAATGACAAGGATACTTTCTGTGCCCTGAAAAAATTCCATTGTGGGCATTCCATAAGAAAATGGGCTTTTGTGCCTTTCATAGATTACAGTTCCTTTATACAATGGGCTTGTCTAAGTTTCTTCCTGTTTTCCAATCAGTTAAATTTAGAACGATTGTTTCCATCTCTTATGAGATATGATGTCTAGGAAAAGTGAATGCCTAGATGTGATACCAGGGCCCAGCAAGTCTGTGAAATTCAGCCGTAGC
>NW_012148620.1:2855658-2880595 GCF_000956105.1 Propithecus coquereli
TACTTTCTTCATTGGATTTGTTCTGAGGATTGAATGAGTTAGCATCTGCAAAGTGTAAGACTGTTTTGCACAGAGCAAAAGTTCATAATGTAGATGCCATTATCCTTCTTCAGTCTGGTGCTAAATTTTGAGTAAAAGCTGTTATAATAATATTGTATAATGTTTAAGATTTGGGCATCCAAAACAAAATTTCCAAAAGATCCTTTAACTTTAGTTAGCTAGAAAGTTAACAGCTCATTGGCGGAAGTTAAAACAAGTTATTTTGCAGACTCCTTGAAATGCATGTACTATTTGGTCAGTTTTATGCCTGACCATGGGCCCTTCACCATGGGCCCTGGCTTCCACAAGACAACAGTTTGGGCACCTCGGTATGACTGGAAGACTGGGTCTGTTCCTGCTCCTGTGCCTGAATCAATGTGGTGCAGGGAAGTGAACTGATTCTGCTTTGCTATGGGCTATGCTGAGTCCCCCTGAAAGTACAAAAATCTCTGCCAGTTATGGGGGCATTTGTCCAAGGATCAGAACAATGTCACATGAATAAATACAAAACAACAATGTCAGAGGTAAAGAAACTTTACATTAGCTCTGTAGTCTCAGTGGGCTCCTACATGGCAGCCTCACAAAGAGTTTTTCTTATGAATTTGAATTAGACTCTTGTAGACAGTGGCTGGAAAATTCCAGTAAAAAAAATAATCAAATCTTGAATAAAACTTTAGATCAAAACCTACCTTTATTTGACTTTGGCTATCCTTGCTCCAGTCCCAAACAATTGAACCAGAAATACTGAGAACTCTTGTGAGTTTATAATCATGTTGCTTTTTCAAAAAAGGTAAGTGAGTAGGGTGGGCTTAATGCCTTTGTCTCCCTTGTACCTTTTTGATTGTATGGAAAATCATCCCTCTTTGACTAGAAAAAAATAAAGAAACTTATTTTGTTATACATTGAATGACTTGTCTTAAAAAATACTCTGGCGGCATTTGATATTCTAATGAAAAGCTTATAATTGTTCTCACGCATGAAGCATTCAAACTAGAAAAGGACTATATTGTCCGGCACAGTTTTTGCTTTACTGGTGCACAGTGTTTGATTTGCCAGTGCTGAAGCATTGTTGATGCCCGTGAATAAGATGCAAGCAATACAAAAGTCAGAGAACAGAGCAGCCCTGCTCTGCAAGGCTTAAAGAGTTGCAGCCCACAAATGACAGGCAGAAACATTCACACAAATATTTTAGATGCATGACCTTATGGTAGAAGGTTAAAGTTCTTGAAATGCATCAGAGACAGGTTGAATTACGGTAAGAAATACATTTTCCAGTGGGGCAAAGGTAACTACTCGAGGGCATGGACACTAAAAAGAGAAAAAGCCTCCCTAAATGGCTACTTACAGAGATTATTTTGGTCTCAGTGGCTGTTGTAGCTTCTAGGTGAGATTGTGGTGCCGTGAACCTGTTCACTGCAGATCTAGAATATGGATCAACACTCTAACTCTATTTTTATTAGGGACCTATGATTAAATGCTGGTGGCCTAGAGCTCTCATAAATTAATTCACTCATTTAAAAGCAACTCTTCTAAGTAGCATTGGAAATATAAAGATGAGATAGGTATTCCAGCCCTTAAGGGACACAGATGAGTAATAGAGAAATTAAAATATGGGGCAATAAATACAATTGGCAATTGCTGAGATATGGAGTCAACCTTAGTGCCCATCACTAAGGAGTGGATAAAGAAAATGTGGTATATATACATCATGGAATACTACTCAGCCATTTAAAAAGGATGAAATAATGTCTTTTGCAGCAACTTGGGTGGAACTAGAGGTCATTATCCTAAGCGAAGTGACACAGGAAGAGAAGACCAAATACTACATGTTATCTCTTACAAGTGGGAGAAGACCAAATACTACATGTTCTGTCTTATAAGTGCATTCTTTCTTATAAGGTATAGGTCTTCAGGGGCACACAGAGTGGTGCAATGGACATTGGAGATTCAGAAGGGGGGGATTATGGGAGTTGAGGGAAGAAAAACTATTTATCAGGTGCAATATACACTATTCAGGTGATGGGTACACTAAAACCCAGACATCACCATTATGCAATTCATCCATGTAACCAAAAACCATTTACACTCCTAAATCTCTAAAGATATATAAAAAAAGAAATTGCTGATACATTGTGATAGATAATATTTCAAATAAACAAAAAATAAGTAAAATAAAATCCAGTGCAACAAATCAACAATAGAAGCATACACAAGATGATATTGTCATCACAAAAAAGAGAGTGGCAAATTATGTCCAGAATTATACAAATAGACTTAATAGGTGAGGTGACAACTTAGTCAGGATTTGCAAGAGAAGAGGCGTTTTGTGAGTGGACACATTTGCAATTCCATGCGAAGTCCTGAAAGAGCCTGTTGTATTCTGAAATGGTGAGAACGCTGAGAAAGAAGAAGTTGGAGAGGACAGCAGGGTCAGATGATGATGGAGTCTTTAAGACAGTTCAAAAGGTTTAGACTTATTCTATAGTCACCATAGGTTTTATGCAAAAGAATGTCAAAAAAAGGTTTTTTCATTTGGTCAATAAATGGCAAATGTTTGGGATTCTTAGACGTCAAGGGTTGTCGAGGCTGAAAAAATCAGATCTTACCTTCAGTGTGAAATGGGGAAAAGTGATTTTGTTTCTTTACCTCCCTTTCTCATCTTTCTCTTTGGGGTCCTGAGTCTCTCACGCTGTCTCTGGGGTCGGGGTTTCAACCACCTACGCTTCCAGGCCTGCTGGGTGTGACCAAAATGTGCTGGCAAGTTCTTTTTTCCGTAGGACTCTGCATTACGCTGGCTAACTAAGCATTTTATGTTTGAAAAAGATTAGTTTGCTAACCCTCTCAGCCAATGTAGTTTACATTTCATTTTGGACCGCAAGCCATAGAATTAGACAACTGAACAAATGTATATACTTCAGGCCTTGTAACATGTTACACAAGAGGAAGTACTTCTTGGACGGGAGGATTGCAAGATTCCTCCAATCACAAATAGATGAAAATGTTTTACTCTAACTACCAAAAAAGCTAGTCCTGGGAAGGGAATTATGTCAAGGAGGCACATATACAGGGAGCATAGGACAAAGGGGATGGGCTTTCCCTTAGGGTGACTTGGTTTTGTTATCGCTGTCACTCAGAGAATATGTACCCTAATTGCTTACTCTTAGTGCCATGGTAACCTCATATATTAAAAGGGAATCATAATACAATACTATCTGTCTTACTAAATGATTAGATCAACCAATTCTCTAAGAATTTCCTCTATAAACTACACTTACTGGTAAACAGAATGCCTGGCACCAGGAGACCAATTTCTCACACACTTTCCATTGCCACCAGCTTAGTTATCAAGAGTCCGTTGTGTGTGTTCCCAAACGTTTTTATGCCAATTGTGTTTTTAAGGTACTTATGTACTTTAATTATTATAAAAGCCAATAAAATGTAAGTACACATTAAGATTGTGAAGCTTTGAAATTTAAATTGAATATGTTGGAAAGACTCCATAAAGGTGAGTCAATTCCAAAAAAAATAGGAAAGGAGAAGAGAAAAAAAAGGCTGTCAAATTAGATGCGTGTGAAACAAGTACGAAGATTGGGAAATAAATTGTAAAACTTTCACACGCTTGCGGGGGAGGGGAGGGGCAAGGGCAATATACGTAACCTAAACATCTGTACCCCCATAATATGCTGAAATAAAAACAAAACAAAACAAAAAAACTTCCACACGATAGGCATAGTTTGGAGACAAGTTTGCATTTGTGTTGATACTCATGATCCCACCCTCTTTCCAGTATTTATAATCAGATTTGAAACATTAAAGAGAATTTTAATATCTCCATGTTTCATTTAAAATGTGATCTGAACCTGAATAAAATTTTTTCCAACATAATTTTTACTAGGGTATACAAAATCATCTGTCGATCTTGTTTACAATGCAGACTATTGAGCTTTGAACCCTTTGGAGATTCTGACTGCAGGTCTGGCTTGAAGCTCAGGAATCCGAATTTTTAAAAAGCACCCAAGACAATTCTGATACGCAAGTTAGAAAACCAGGATTTGACACTCTGTGTCTGGTGATAAAGTCTAACCATTGAACTTTCTCATTCCTAGCAGCATGCCTGCATAAACCACCCCCCCACACACACACCCACCAGCAAAACAAAAAAAGGCCAATTTTTGTTGAACAAGCATTTCACTTTCTCAAATCAGCTGGCTTTTGGATATTAGCTTTTGAAATTTTTACGCTAGCATACTTTTCTACAATCAAAGAACAAGGAAGTTTCAGAGTTAAGTTTCATAGGGGTCTTATGATGATAGTGAGTCAAAACATTAGCATCTCAATTATTTTTAAGTTACCTGGCATCTATTTAGCAAAAAGATCAACAAGTTTCATTGATGGAAAAATAGCCAAACACTGCACATATTTTCAGAATAGTTGTCATTATCTTACAAATCATAGATGCTGAGGACAGAAAATATGTCACAGGTTCACCAGGTCATTGGCTTCAGTCCAATAAGGCTGATCTAGCACATTAGAGACCGGATCTTAGTTCTGAGAAATTTTGAAATCTTAGTGCCTTTCTTGAAGTGTTATTTGTTCAGTTCGCTTCTTCCGGAAATAATTATTTTCCAATAACCCTAGAAGGTTTTCTATCTATCATCTTCTCAGTATCAGTTTAGTTTTTTGTATATTTGTGTTACCACCTCAAGGATTTACCTTCATGACAATTCCCAAGACCTCTCTTGAAAAAACACGTTCTCGCATTTTAAAAGCTGTACTAAAATTTACCCTAAAATTCCCCTCCTACAATCTAATCCCATTTCTGTATTCTCAGTTCACAATTCAGTTAAAAAGTAACATTTCATTACTCACATTATATCACCCCATATACTAAGAGAGTTTAAGTAATATATAACACTATTTTAAGTCTACATCCTGTTCTCCATACTACTAAAATGAAGTAGTAGTCCAGGCAATCTGATACAAAAAAAAAAAAAAAAGACTTTCTATTTCTTGGAATGCATTAGGTTTTTCCCTCTCCTTTGGCAGTAGGTTTACATTCCAAATTATACATTTCTAAGGCTAATATTAAACAAGTTTTCATATGTGTTCATCAGCTAATAGTGGAGAAAGCCAGCTCCAAGTTACATAAATTGACAAGAGACCTAATCTGGGTTAACACTCTGTGAAATAAACAAATAAAAACGTGTCCAAGTTTGAATTAAAGCTCAGCATAAAAATGAATTTTGAGGTCGCTTCACTAGAAGGCTTACTGTGTGTTCTCCCAGATTCAAAGAACTATTTCTCATGGACCCATCAACTGTCCTCCCATTCAATTTTCTTCTTCTAGAAAAAATATATATTTTTTTGCATTATTGTCGGCCTACCTCTGTGAAGCCTAGATATGAGCCTTTCCTTCTCCATTTAGAAGCAGGGAATCCTATTTTGGAGTAAGTATGGGACTGGGTACCCACAAGTTCTCAGTCGATAAATCTCAATTTTATAGTTGCTTGCCACAAAAGCCACTCGTCTTCAAAATGAAAAGAGGTAGATAAGAGTAGGGATAAAATGGATGGAAATTTCCAATGTGTTTACCTTTTTATTAGCTTCTTATTCCAACAAGTTGGCAGGAAGGCGGTTGGGAGGGATACATACATGTTTAACCAAATATACCAACTTTTTTAGAGCTCAGGATTTTAAAAAGCTTGAGATTGGCTTTTTTCTTTGACATCAAATTGATTTTTAAATATCACAGATGACTGCGGAATTCTTATTGAGATATACAGTATCCCTACGTATCATTGGTCTTCCTAGGTTGCTGCTATAATCAGGCTTCATCTACTTCCAGTCAGAAGTCTACAGAGGTCGCTGTGCTCACGTGGGGCATGTGGAGAACATTCTTCTCTGTCTAGGCCACATTCTTTTGAAGTGAACTAGATCATGCTCCCCAGCTAGACCCATCACAGATGTCTACTCCTCCCGAACCCTTGCGTACAAGGGTGATGCTAGCATCTTGATGTCTTTTTGGGTTTTACCTGAAGATGGAACAGAGTCACACCTCTATTCTCACTTCCTCCAAACTGGGTACTGCTAGAGAAGAAGGAAGAGCAGAACACCAAGGCTACGTCTCAGGCACCCACCCCAATTTCCATTGTTTTTGTCAGTCCTCTGCTTCCTTCCTTTCTCTTCTCCTGTGCTAAGAGCCAGGAAAGTGAGTGATTTTCAAAAATCTGGTCATTGCACACCCTGTTTACCTTGGGCAAATATGTTAGAAACCTCCCAAATCTAAACTTTGGAAACTTTCAAACTATACATTTTGCCATGGGTTTGAAATTTTTATTTTGAAGCTCAAAAGCCACAGATGGGCATGTTTTCTGCATTTTTTTCTGCATCATGTCTTTGCTAATGAAGGTAGAATGCTTAATTGCCTGATTTGGGGTAGAGTTGAGAGTGAAGGGGCAGTAGGTAGATGGTGTGAGGTGGGAGGGTCCAGGTATCAGAAAATACTGGAGAGAAACAACTTTCCTTCACAAAAAGACAAAAAAAATTAAAATTTAATTAAAAAAATTATTATCCCACTTCATTGACATGAAAAGAAATTGTGACTTCCTTCTAGACATTCCGCCATGAAATTTTTATTTAATTCTTTAAACAATAACGAATAAAAACCATGGTATCACATAGATGCTACCAATGTGAAAACAGTACACTTGACTATAAGTTGTGCAAACACATGACAACACTCTCTAAAAAATGTCCCTGGAACTCTACTTTTGAATCTGACCCCTAAAGCTAAACTAAACTAAAGCTCCCTAATTTCTGAGATGCTTCTTATTTTCCTCTGACAAAAAAAGTTTTTTTTTTCATAGGCTAAACCATGAAATACAAACAGAAGTCAAAATGAGTCCTGCAGAATGGCAAGCCTCTTTATATATAGCTTTGAAGCCTCTTGCAATAATATTAGAGGAACTAATGAAATGGGAAATGGGAAAGTTTGCAAAATGCACCTGGTGAGCTAGCACGAAATCTCCTTCTCCCTCTCTCTTATATTATAAAAACGAACATGCTTAGTTCTCTTGCCAACAGCAGCTTCCCCCCACTTATCCAGTTACATTAACATTTGTGCTGGCATTCGTTTTCTGCCTGCTCTCCAGGGTTGGGTTGCCACAGAGAAACTTTGAGGTGGTCTTTGCTTGGTTAGGCTTCCTCCCTTTCGGCTTCTCCTAGACCTCCCCCTCCTCGCCTTATTCCCACATCCACGGAAGCTAAGTTTGATCAGATGCTTTGGCCCAACATAGTGTGATATTTTCAATTGACCCTTTCTTTGGGGGGAAAAAAGTAAAATACACGAGACAAGTAGGGAGGGAACGTTACAGCACGCTCTCTCACTCTCTCTACAGTATGGGTGTTTCTTTTTCACTGCAAATTTGAAAAGCATAGTTCTGGCTGCTTTTTTTGTCATGGAGCAGAGTATTACAGGCAAAGAGCTGTCCCCACCTCCTCCATCCCTCCCTCCACTGTAGTATCTCTGGGTCTCCTCCGCCATGCTGTTTTTCTTTCCAAAGACTGGCAGAGAGCGTGGAACAAGCAGCCACCACCCATGGGTTTTGAACAAAACCAATACCTGGCAGCTTGCAAAGAAAGACAGAGTGTTCAATAGGTTTCATTAGCTCTCAACGCTTTTAGTACAATTCTTCCGGGGGGGAAGAGGCGTTGGGGAGTGGGATGGACAGAAGAGGGCAAGGAGAGCCCTAATTATCTTCTAAGGCATCTCAGAAATTTCGATGACCTTTTCTTGGCCTGGGATATTACTCACTGGATTGTGGCCTGCATTGAAATAAATGTCTTTACAGCCTATGGTAAGAGAAATAAATAAATAAAGGTGAAGGATAAATCTGCAGTTATTTTGTTCTTCTGGGACATCAATACTGTTGTTGTCATGAGTCAAAATGACTTACTAGTAAAAAGGAGATGTGAGGGCTGAGTCCAGGGGAGAAAATAAAAAGATCCCAAGTCACTTCATTGCTTTTCATGTCAGAGGGATACTTCTCCTCTCCCTTTCCCCAACACCTGGCTATGTCGTAAACATTCTCACCATTTGGTACAGTAGCACTTTCCTATTGATGACTTGTGACCAAATTTCTCCATAATGTCTAAACAGTCTTGTTCTGTTTGTAAACATAATCTTAGTTTTCACCCCTCCTTCCTCCTGAGTAGAAGATAAATTGTTCTATCCTCTAGAACCAAATGGACTCTAAAGCAAATAGATTACAGTTAAGAATGTTCCTCTACCTAAGTTTTATAAATCTGCTATACAGCAGATTATACCCACAGGGATACTGCCATTTTAACCTAATCACAGATGATAAAAAACATCTTAGGATTTCTGAACACTTCGAAAAGATGTTTTTCAACTTTTAACACCTCATTATTATACTATTTTATCACCTCCTGAAAATCAACAAAGGGAAAGAATTAAGCATTTACTTTGCTTTTTTTTATTGATAAGTGAGGCTTATTTACAAGTGGTAGAAGAAAGTGCTTCTTTATAAAGAATAATATGAGCTTATACATGTAAATGGAACAATACAATTAGAAAAATCACCATCGTGACACCCCCCCCAAAAAATAATTAAATCAGACAAGGGTCAAGAAAGGCTACTAAAACCATTAGATTAAATGTTGTTGAGGAATAAAACATTCTCCTGTTGTCAAACATCATCCTACATGTGACTTGCCAATCCAATCCAAAGGAAAAATGTATTTTTACTGTAGAAATAACCCATGGTCCCGTCTTGATCGTATGATCAAGTTTAGCATTGTTAGTAGTGGGATCCCTTGGCATTGTGCAATATGAAGTACACAGCATCATCTGTGGAGTATTTTTGCCAAAATATGTTTAACCAGAATCTAAACAAGCCCTTGGGCCCAACATCTAGTGTAATGGAAATATACGGGATAGTCATAAATTAAATCTCACCACAAGGAAACAAATCTAAAATGTGGGAAAGTTTACAAGAAAACTGATCTAATATCTTCAAAAAAGTCAAAGTTAAGAAAAAAACGTTGGGGGATTGTTCTTGTGAAAAAAAAAAAAAAAAGCTAAAGAAGCACAGCAACCAAATCCAATGTATGAAATTTGATTTTTTTTAAAAAAGCTATAAACAATATTTTGTTGATAATTTGGAAATTTCAAATATGGATTGACCATTAGATGCTATTAAAAATACAGTTAATGTTCTTTAATATGATAAGAGTGTTGAGGTTATGTAGGAAATTGTCTCTTTTTTTTGGAGAGACAAGGGGACATGTTTAGTAGCGAAATGTCATGTCTGCAATGAACTTACAAATAGTTCAGCAAATGGGTAGTGGGATATGGGTTATCAGGATGCTTTTCTTTCACCTTCCCTGTGTGTGTGAAAATTATTTCAGGGTAAAAAGTTTGGGAGGTGGATGAGGCAAAAGAGAAAGTGCTTTCAACAGAAGAATGTTCCTCCTTAGCCTGCTGTGTGGCATGGCTTTAGTTTCACCTTACCTGAACTCTCTTGAAGAAACCACTCAATATCTTTGGTAGTTTCTGCTGTCATGGTTTTTTTTAAGTGTACATCCTTGAAGTTCATTTCTATGGGCATATTTTTCAACCTGACTTCCTAGTAAGCATTTCAAGGAACAATGACCAGTCCAGAAATGAGCCTTCTAGCTCTGGCTCACTTACAGATCCTCCTTAGAATGAAATGCCAGGTTGAATCTTCAAGAATATTCCTCAGGGTAAAAATTTATCCTGGAAGTTTTTTCCCAGTCCCACTTCTCGTGCTTCAATTCTAAATCTGGTAGTCCTGGGCTGTGCTGCACCACCAAGACTCTTGAACTTCAGTATTTTCCTTTTCAAGATGGCGGTTATGCAGGCTGTCCTGTTCACATCACGTGGCTCCTGTGGACCCAACGAGAGATGCATGAGGATGAGATCCGAAATCTGCCAAGTGCACACAGATTTAATGGTTATTTAATCAGCTGCCTCAATAAGCAGAGAAATGGTCACATTTCTAATGCTACATTCATCCTATAAAATTTTGTTTTAAAAGTTTTCTGGAATTTAAAATATATCTCTATGAAATATTTATCACTTTTATGATTTCTCATTTTTTTCTTCATGACAATGACAATGTTCAATGTGTTCTTACCCTCTTCATATTCCTGGAGTGATGTCACAATGTTCTCTAGAAATGGGAATAGTTATTATTATTATTATTATTATTATTTTATTTTTTTTTTTTTGCCCATTTCTGAGTTAAAAAGCAGAAGGAGTTTCCCAACTTGCCCAGCATCACAGAACACTGTAGTGATGGAGCTGGTTTTAATATTCCCGGTTTCCTCTTTTTGCTACGGGCTGTGCTGACTACATTGGATACAGCTACTCGAATCAGTAAGTTGATGTTGTCACTTTTCCAAAATCACTGTGATTTCGTCAGGGGCAGGGTGGGGACATACCATGAGATGCCTTTTCAAGCAGCTGGATTGCATCTCTGGGGGCCCTGCTGCCAGAGTCTGTCCCTTTCTTGCTATGTGGTGTTGTGCAAGAGCCTCTCTTCAGCCCCACGCCCAGATACCAGCTGGGCAGGGGGAAGAGTAGGAAGAGGGTGGGGTGTGGAATCCAGGCCAAGGAAGTGTCAAACAACAAAACCAATTGACCCAACCACTGCACCATAGAAAAGAACATTTTGGACTTCCTTTAACATGACTGAATAGTATGTATCATTTTAAAGGAAGTATTTCAATGAACACTCTGTTTGGCTAATCTTGGGTTGAGTGTTATGGTATTTCTTCCCTTGTTATTATTTCCAAATGGATTTAATTTAAAAGTATATGTTTGCCATTTTGTAAACAAGGCATTTATGAACACAGGCTCTTGTTTTTCTGAGTGTAAAGGGAGTTTCTTGCCCATTGTAGATGTTCACATCATTTCACAATGATGATGATGGTGACAATGACAAATTTATGATATGGTTGAATTATTAGACTGTGGCTGGCTTATTAGAACAGATACATGTTCTTTATTTATCAAACATTCACAACTGGAACCAGAATTTACAAAGGATTATTTTATCTTTGTAAAGAGCCTTTTTATTCATTTCTGATTGATTTTAATGTGTATCATATCCCTCTTGTTCTTTCTCATCTCAGATCCTGCATCAAATAATCATTTAAATGTAACTTAACTTTCAAAGATTAAAAATCTCCTTTTTGTAACAATTATTGGTTTTCATAATATGAATCTCTAATTCCAATCTATCTGTTTTATAAAGCTGTATAATATTGGTTTTAAAGTTAAACATACTTGTGTCGTTGAATACTTACATCTGGCCACAGGGAGTTTCATTTAAACTATAGGCTTTATTTGATGGCCTCAGAATCTTAAAGCATGAATTAGAATACCCAGCAAAATAGCAAACAATGGGCAGGAAAATCTTCATATGCCTTAGAAATCTAAGTCAAATAGTAATAATTATCTTTTATATTTGTCCAGTACTTTGAAATTTATTAAACAGATATTTTGAGCTTCAGGGACAGTCTCAATTTCATATCATTTAATTATTCCCATAACTAAATAAAACGTGATAATTTAATTTTATAAAATGGTAATATAATTGAATTTTTAAATTAACAGCATTCCCCATTTTTGGTCTAGAAAAGGTGATCATCTTATTAAAAAAATTGTTTGCAAAGCAATTCCATTTTAATCTCCAGGATAATGATCTTCTCTTCCTCCTCAAACCTCCAGATCTTATAGCAGAGAAGGATGTAAGTTCTTTGTGCTTTAGATGAATTGGTTCAACTTCGAGATCTCCCAGGATGATTTGAATGGATGCCTGGGAACACTAGAGCTTTCCTGAGCTCCACTATTCACAATGTGAAGAAAATCATGCTTTACTCAGTGTAAGTCTGGCTCTGCTAGTCTGCGTCCCTAGACCAAGTGGCCCCATCTCCTCACCTGTGGACGATGTTGTTCCTAATCAAACATGGCTCTTTCCCACTGAGCCCAGACAGACCCTTTGAATTCTTCTCAGCTCAGTGCTTTAGTTCGTCAATACTGACTGATTGAAGATCACAGCACGACAAAATTTAATTTCCTCTTCATTGGGAGAGTAAGGACTTGTGAGAATATTTGGCCTGAATTTCTGATAACCAGCCAAGAAAAGCTTCAGTTAGCACCCAAAGAGATTTAGTAATTTTACAGATATCTTTCTGAATGTCAGAAGAAAAGAGTAATAAAGAATAGCAAAAAGTAAATCCAGGTTCCCTGATATAAATGGCAGGAATGGGTTCACTGGGCTAGCTTGGCATTTACTATGGTATCTGGGGTTTATCTGTGACTCGATACGTGCCAACCATTAAAAGCAAAGTAAAACTTTGATTATTTGAATCCTAATCCATTAGAGTCCTCAATTAACTGGAAAGTTCCTATCATTTGCTTTGAGAAGAAATAGGAGACACATTATAAAACCAATTGATGTCAGGAACTTGGTAACAAAACAAGTGGCATTCAAAAATTATTTTGGGGCGTTATTTTTCATCCCATATTAGCAGTTCTTAACTATCTCTATCTTTAGTTTCTCTAAGTTTTCCTCTCCTATATTCCACCCTAGATAGACCTTTCTAAGCCTCATTTCACTGCATTACTTCCATACTCTGAAATTTACAAGAGCCTAGATAAAACCCAAACCCCTTAGCCAGACTTTCAAGTTCTTCCTCTATCCAACCAAAACATATTTTTCTCAGTCTTTCCTCTAAAAACTCCTCTACCCTCCCTCTTTCTTCCCTACTGTCCTATACACTGTCCTCCAGCTGTGCCCTTGTGTTTTTCTATCTGAATGCTTTCATGTATCCTGTTGATCATACCTGGAAGGCTTTCCCACCTTTCTTTTCAAATGCCATTCATCATTCCAAGTTCAAATCAAGTCCCACCTTGTCCACAAAACCTTTCTAGGATATCACAGGCTACAGTGGTCTCTCTCACAGAACTCAATATGTTCGATGTTTACCCCCAATTCTTTCATGCTAATTTTTAAGGATTTGGGACATTCCACAGCTGTGTCAGGCATTGACTCTGGCAGATGACAAAAACTAAGTCGGTAGAGACCTAGGCATAATAATCCATGCCTAGGATTGTGGCTGAAGCTTGTTTGTATCTCAAAGAAAAATTTTGAACCCCTTGTTCTTTCAGAAGTAAGCCTGTTGTTCCCCCCTTAAAGGAGGCCAGGCTTAGTACTGGAATTACACTTAGTACTAATCTGTATAGAACCCTATTTCCCATCTAGAACCACAAGCAACGCATGTGTAGGTGTGGGGGAGTTTTAACTGCTGCAATCATATCCCTTTGAAAGTCTTGTAATGGTACAGGCCTGTGCCAGTAAACAGAATTTGAACCACAATACTATTCTTTAGTTCTATATTCTTTTGTGTGTTCCATTCTGTTGTCTGAGAACTTACCATAAACCCATGTTATCAGTCATCACATATTTCCTTGCAAGAATACCACATAACAAGAATAAGCTGGTTATTTGTCTGTTACAGTTTTTTGGTGGCAAGGAACAGGAACTCATTCTGACTTAAAAGCAAAAGAGAATTTGTTGGAAGGGTAGGGAGTAGGACATATACGTACCAGAGAGAAAACTAGAAAAACAAATTCAAAAAGGTCAGAAACCAAGGCAATTCTGAGATTTTTTTCTATGTGAAAAAATGATTGCTAGTCTCCCTAGGCACCACTACTGGGTTGAGATAGCTCCAATCAGTTTTTTTCATTTTTGTTTCACTCCATTCTCAAAGCCCTAAAAGGAAAAGTCCAGTTGGATCACCGGAGGTCACACGCTCAGCCCTGAATATTCTGATTGAGAGTCTCGCCAAGATAGTACTCAATGGCAGAGACATCATTCTCCACGATCAAATATGGGGACTCTTGTCAGAATAAGAGAATGGATGCTGGAAAGGAAACACTAACCAATGATCATCACAACCTGGAAGAATGTTCCAGCTAAGGAGTTGACAAACTATTAGAATGTATCAACAAGAAGATCAGAAGATCCAGTAGCTCTTTTGGAAATTTTAATATAAAAGATTTTTTTTTAATTTGTCAAGACAATAACTTTTCTTGGGGCTGAGAAAACGGCCAGCTGACCTGTTGAAATGCCTTTCTTGGACTCCATTTCCAAGCTCTTTAAAGTCTTTTTTAGCATTCTCTGTTTGCAGGTAACCCAGCTGAACTTGCAGTTGCCTTTTCTTTCTCCAGGTCAGGCTGGACTTACCATTCCCCTTCCATTAACCTTTTAGTTCATCTGCTCCTTGTGTCTGTCATCAGCTGCGGGAGATGCTGATTATGTTGGGAGCCTCTGGAAAAGGGGATGAGACAGAGAAGCACCAGAAGATAAGGAGACCAACAAGAAAAAGATTAAAAACCACTCAGCACTAAGTGGTTAGGGCAGAGCACTGTTGCAAACCTCTGCAATTGTTGGCTTTGGACAGGGGAGGATGAATCAGTTTAGATAACTCAGGAATGGGCTTGAACCTTTGCCCAGACCTCAGAATGAACCACTGAAAAAACCTCTAAGTTTTCCCAAATTAAGACATTGAGAAAAATATAAAAAGTGAGTTTCCCTTTCTTTCCCATCTCTGCATCCCTAGGGAATAGCTGGGACCACAAGGCAATTTATTAATAATAATGGATTAGATTTTCAGTACAAATTCCCCTCTGGCCATTTTGATGTGTCAGAAATACTTTACAAATGTTAAGTGCTGCAGTTAATCTCCTGAAAAGGGGAGGGAGAAGAGGTTTGCCAGCTGTAGATTTTAGTGATTTCATTTACTTAAGATTTTGCTATTATTTTCTGTTTTAGGATGTGTTTCCCTGGAAAGACAGTCAGTCATCAAATATTTATTGATTGCCTATTATTTGCCAAGCATTGCACTTGGTGCTAAGGATGCAGAGTTAGGCCTATAATCCACAGTGCTGTTCTCCTGTAGCTTCTAGAGATATTCAAACAGCAGCTAATTTGAAGTGTAAATTTATATAGATTCATTTGCTCAAACATCTAGTCACTGAATATATAATGCAGAACTTTTTTCCTCCTTTCATATGTGTGCTCCAGTAGGCAGGGTAGTATGGGGGGTGGGGGGATGATAAAATATGAAGTTATTTTTTGCATTTAACTCAGTTATTACCCAATTCTTCTTTATCCCCAATACCAAGAAGAACTGTTTGAGTGGAGAATGAGCATACTGAATGGATCCATCTTGACCTGCCTTCGCAGAGCTAAAATCGTTTTGAATGATATCTGAAGGAGCTTGAAAAATCTCCAGACCCCAGATGATGGCTCTTGGCAATTGGTGTTTATACCTCTCATTTTCTAGTCCAAACGTGGGATGCAAACAACTCTCTGTTGTTCGGATTAAATCCAACTACTCACATTCTTCCGGACTCTCCTCAGATACTATTCCTATCACCACCTCCCTCATCTCATTCAAAAGGGGAAATGTCTCTATAAACTGCTACCAAATGTGAGGAAGCTTGCATTCCTAGCTTTGAGAAGCTATTTTCTGTTGTGTTATTCATATTCACAGTCTTGGGAAATTATACCTTGTGACAACAGAGCGGTTCTTAGTAGTGGCTGAATCAACCCCTGACTCTAGGAGGGATTACATGTAGGTCATTCCAGAAAGTTGGCTGTGTGTTTTTTTTTTTTTTAAGAAATGTCTACAAGTTTCTAGAACTCTATCATGACTAGTAGTATGTGTTTGTCATTCAGATCTTGCTTGTACTTGAAAAAGCTGCCTGAAATGCCAAAGATAAAGCCACCATTTGATTTTATTCAATTAAATAAAATTTAGGGAATATTTATTAAATTTATGATCAAGTAAATTCTCTAATTTGTTGAGCACCTGCTACGCTTCACTTACTGTACTAAGGCTCCAGCATAGAGAGATGATCTCAGCTGAGAGTCCAGGGGAAAATAAAGGAATACAAAGAAGTACCTTATAATACAAGATAAATGCAACAATTTAATGTGTACAATAGATAGCAGTGGTACAATTGGAAGAGTAATTAATTCCATTCAAGGAGAAAAGTAAATCAAGAGAGATCTCTCAGAGAGATAAATCATAAGGAAGTACATCAGTTTTCTAATGCCGCCTGTATTATCTCGCAATCCTGTAGGTCAGAACTCCAGGCATGGCACAGCTAGATTCTCTGGATTCACAAGGCTACACTCAAGGGGTTGGCCAAGGCGGCAATCTCCTCTGAGGCTTGGTTGGCAGAATTCAGTTCCTTGCGATTATAGGACTGAGACCCTCAGCCATATGTTTCTTGCCAAATGGCCCTATGCTCAGCACAGCGGTTTGCTTCTTTAAGGCTAACCACAGAGCATTTGCTCTTCCATCTCTGACCTTTAGACTTTTTGTTAAAGCACTCACCTGATTAGGTCAGGCCAACCCAGGAAAATCTTCCTTTCCATTAACTTCAAGTCAGCTGATTATGGACTTTTATTACATTTGTACAACCCCTTTACTTCAGCCTTGTGAAATAATCTAACCACAGGAGCAATGTCCCATAGTCACTGGTCCCACTAGCACTCGAAGGGAGGGGATTATACAAGGGTGTGACTCTTTGGGGTCATCTTAGAATTCCACTTACCGCAGTAGGTTTTGATAGTTAAATAGGATTTTTCTGGTCAGGCAGAGCAGCTTGCATCTGTAATCCTAGCACTTTGGGAGGTCAAGGCAAGAGGATTGATTGAGGCTGGGAATTTGAGACCAGCCTGAGCAACATAGCTAGATCCCTGTTTCTAAGAAAAAAATAGAAAATTAGAGCCTGAGTGGTGGTGCACACCTGTAGTCCCAGCTACCCGGGAGGCTGAGGCTGGTGAATCATTTGAGCCCAGGAGTTTGAGGTTGCAGTGAGCTCTGATGATGCCACTGCACTCCATCCAGCCCAAACAACAGAACAAGACCCTATCTCAAAAAAAAAAAAAAAAAAAAAAAAGTAGGATTATTCCAAGTGGACAGTGGGTGAAAGCACATAATTTACATTGCTGCAAGAGCCTCCAGTGTCTAATTCACCAGTTTCTGATTTCTTTTCCTCCTTCTCCACAGCTCTCCCACAACCCTTGTCGTCACTCCATGCTGTTCCCTACTCTCCCAGCAGAGCTGTTTTCTTTAGTCATGGATCTGCCCAAGACACTCCCTTGCTTATAACTCTTTGATGACTCCACCTGACCTCCAACTCGAAGTCCAAATTCCCAAGCATGACATTCATGATCTGGCCTCTCTAACCTTGAGCTCAGCTTTGTCCCTGTGATGGTTAATTTTATGTGTTAATTTGGCTGAGGCACAGTGCCCAGGCATTTGGTGAAACATTATTCTGGATGTTTCTGTGAGGGATATATTTGGATGAGATTTACATTTAAATCGGTGGACTAAAACAAATCGGCATCCCTAATGCGGGTGGGCCTCATCCAATCTGTTGAAGGTCCAGCTAGAACAAAAGACTGATCTTCCCAGAGCAGTAGGGAATTCTGCCAGGAGGCGGCTTTCAGACTTCAACTGCAATATTGACTCTTCCCTGAGTCTCCACCCTGTCAGCCACCTTGCAGATTTTGGACTTTCCAGCCTCTATAATCACATTAGCCAATTCCTTAAAATAAATCTCTTGATATACACATCCTACTGGTTCTGTTTTTCTGAAGAACTGTGGCATATACAATCCCCTACGCCCTTTATATCCACTCAGCAATCTGAACTCTGAAACGTCTTGGTCTCTCTGGCCTCATTACCTTTGTGTACAATTCTCCCTCTTTCTCGAGTTTATCTTCCTATCTTCTCCTCCCTTTGTCTTCACGTAGTTACCTGGTACTCATCCCCCAGGATTCAGCTCAGGTGTCCCAGTGTGTGAGAAATTTTTCTGTATCCCATCCAGCAACCCTGTATAGGGAAATTACTTACCACACTGTATTGTAGCCATCTGTTTACTACAAATTATAACCATAAACTCCTTATAGACAATTATCAAGCATTATTATTCTTTATCTCCCTGATCACATTAGACTTTTAACAAATATTAAATGTTTAATAAATATTTAATAAATGGGTGAATGGGTGGATTGATGGAAGGCATTTTCAAAGGGCTCTGATTAAAGTCAAGTACAAAATATAAGGAATGCTAAGTATCAGAAAATAAATCTGGAAAAGGAGGCAGGCACCAGTTGAGGAAGGGAGACACATTTCTTGCTGGAAATGTGGACATGCAAACATTGCAGGGTTTTGAACAGGGTTGATGGAAATGATCACATTGGCATTCAGAGAAATATCTCTGGCTGCAGAGTGGGTGAACCATGGAGGTGGGAGACATATTAAAATAGGAGATTATTGGAATAGCAGGGTGTGGTGGTGCGTGTTTGTAGTCCCAGCTACTCAGGAGGCTGAGGCAGGAGGATCACTTGAATCCAGGAAGTTGAGACCAGCCTGGGCAACAGAGCAAGACCCTGTCTCTAAAAAATTAAAAAAGAGATTATTGGAATGGTCCAGGAGAAAAATGACAGCATGAAATCAATGAGTAGCCATAAAAATAAGGAGAAAAGTTACATGTCAAAAAGATTTAGGAGGCATAAGAGAAAGATCTTTGTGTCATACTGGGTGATTTGTGAAAGGGAGAGAAGTTAAGGATAACTTCTAGGTTTTGTTACTTGAAAACTGGATATATATTAGTACCACTGACTAAGATAGAACACAGCAGAGAAAGCCTGTCTGAAATGAAAGATAATGAATTTAGATTTATAATGTTACCTGAGCTAAATATTCAGGTAGCAATTGGATATTATAGAGGTGGATGTGGCAAACTGGACTTAGAGTCTATTTCTACTCCTTTTTCATCAGTCTTCCTGTACTTCAGAACACACAAAACTAGAAGTGAGACTGTCCATACCCACCTGTACCTAAAATGTTAGCCACAGATTAGATTCCACCAAAGAACTGCAGTAACATAAAATCTGGCATGTGGAAGTGGGCCAACCAACACCATCTTCTTACTGATTTGGCTGATTTCTGCTAGCAAGCAAGATCATGAAGTTGTAGGCGTTTTTTGCAGCAACGTTTCAGTGTCCCGTGCCCTCATTTTCTGCCTTTTAAGAGGTCATTTATGTGACAACTGATGGCCAGTGTCCCAGTGTCCAGTCACCAGTTTCATAGCTACCAAGAACTAGTTGTGGGAGTGGTAGCAGTAATTTCCTGGTGCCTAGATCACAGTTAGGGTTGTTAGGTAACCTAATGCAATAGTTTCAATGGTGGCTTTCAGACTGTCAGCTTTCATGGGGAGAATTCTTCAGTATTCTGGGAGTCATTCCTGGAGACTCATCTTAGAGCCTATTCTTTAGCCCTTATAAAGATTTTACAAATCTAATTTCCTATATTAAATTATTTCTGCTTAAAATGTCCAAGGTTGTATTCTCTCCTGAACCCAGATTGATGATACAAATATATCTTTTTAGAGATCAGTAGAGTAAAAGATGTCAGGCTTGTTTGGATGAATATTCAGAAGGCATTTCAATTAAGAGGTGGCGATTCAATTTGTCTTAAATAGCAGTAAGTTGATTTATATTGAGACCAACCAGAATAAAAACAATGTCAGCAAAGGGAACCTGGAAGTTATGCCACAATCTCAAACTTTACATTTCTATCATGTGGGGAGGGGTGATATTTAGATAGCACTGTAACGGTATTGTGCTAATAACTTAGCGAAAAATTTACTGCAGGGAAACCTTAAGTCTGATTATTATTAACTGGAGAAGGTATTTGATCTCTTCATGATCTCTTCAAAATGTTATACCTAAATTTTTAAATATTTTGCATCAACCAGAAAGCTGTAGATTAGCCCTTAAGATATTCATAGGTGCTGGATCTGACATTCCATGATGCTAGGGAATCTTTGACTTCCTGGTCAATTCCGATGCTACACAGTTATTATGTCTGTTGTTTTGTTTCATTTCTTTTTTTATAAAGAAGTCACCTTTGTGGCACAGGCTTTGTCACTATGTTCATAGGTCTTTTTCCCATACACAGCAGTCAATGTGCTTCATTTCTGTGCTCAGCATTGGTTTAGTGGGAAGTGTAGGGAACGAGACAGACAGAACAACTAGGGCAAAACTTTAATCTTTTAGAATTTGTGGCTAACTTTGCTTCAGTCAATTTGGGATTTTACAAAAAATGGAAGCCCTTGACTTTGTGTAGCTCCTGCTGTCTCTCCTGCAAAAATCTTGGAGGGAAGGAAATAATAAGAGCCAAGATATCAGCTTGGATAGACACAAAGAAAACAATGAAATCAGTAAAATATAATAGCTCATGAAATGTCCTGTCCCAGTAGCAGGTGATAGAGCACCAAAACCCCTGACTTCTGATTTTAAGTCCAGTGGTCTTTTTACTACACAGCTCTTCTCAGCAAAATGTTTTTTCTTAGGTAATGCAAAAGTAAACTTCTGTCACTCTCCTTTCTGAATTTCTAATCAATGAATCCAAGACAGAGATGTTTTATTCTTTGGGGAAAATGATCCTGGAAAGAGCCAGATTCCGTCTAAAGCACCATCAAGAATGTCAGATGTCTTGATGTAGAATTTGGAAAATGGATTTCCCTTACCTTCACCTCACTAAATATGTTCGTGTTAACTCACTGCTTCTGCTTGTTGACAGCTGAGGTTCCTATTGCCAAGATCTCTGCAAATGGCCTGGATCTTTGGCTCAAGGATCAGTTCAAACTAGAGAACCCCAGGCTGTTTTCAAAGACAAAAATGATTGGATACCTTTGATTCGCTTTGGGCTGTTTGGGTTCAGCCTAAGGGTGAGGGGATTGCTCAGCTCCCACGTTACATGAGCGAGTGGCTGCCACTCAGCTGTCAGGGCTTCCTTGTCTGAGTGGTCCAGGCTTAGCCAGCTGCCTTCTGTCTCATTGCTTATACACAGAGCTGGTCCTGGAAGAGGAGACTGCATGAGACGGGTAAGTGACAGGCTGCATGTAATCCCTTCTGGGAAAGGGAACAGAGCTCCAGATGCTTGAGTGTTTCTCTACTTCACAAACCTACTGATCCTTTAAACGGGGGCTAAATAAATGCAAACTTTAAATTTATTTTGTGGAACTAAGCAAAACCATGCTGCCTTCCACTTGTTACAATGTGTAAAGTAAGAATAATTTCAATAGAAAATAGCCACAAGGTCAGCTTCTCTTCTTAGATACTGTCCTCAGGAGGAGGTTGCCCATATAGGTGCTGTGGGAAAGCTTTATGGACATCATCAGATCCTACTATCGATATGGACTCTAGTGTACTATAAACAATAGAGCACTCCTCTTTTCCTGCTCTTTGCTCAGTGGTTGGGAGGCATATCTTAAATCTACCTTAGGAAACGATTCCTTAAAGAATTGAATAGCATAAAGCCCGGTCGTGCTTCTAGATATGATTGCCAAAACAACTCTCTACTACTTAGCTCTACTACGGTATACGTACCTGTCTACTGAGTATCCAAAAGACACTTCAGGTAACTAAAAATTGACTCATCATCTTCCCCCTGCAAATTTGCACTTCTTCCTCTTTTAAAAAAAAGTAAAATGACCCTTGTCATTCATTACCCACACTCAGCCTCTTCCACCAGTGAAATCGATGCAACCTCCTTAGTCTCTCTAACCTCACGTCTTCTCTCCGTTGTCCCTACAGCTGTGCTAGCGCAGGGGCTCACCATGTCTCACGTTAATTTTGCAACCATCTCCTAACCGGTCTCCTTCTAAGCTTGCCTTCTTCTAAGCCATTCTATAATTGCTAACAGGGGAAGATTTATACAATAAATCTATCAGTCAGTTCTCTCCTTGAAATCTTTCAATGACTTATCATTAGCCCTTCTACAATAAAGTCCTAACTTTCCAGTTTAGAATTGGCACATCCCTGCCCACCTCTGTAACTTCATTTTTCACCATTCATTGCTGTGTACTCATATTCAATACAGCTATGCAGGTGTGCGTGTGCACTTTCTCTCTCTCTCTCTCTCTCTCTCTCTCTCTGCTTCTTTCTGTCTCTCTTCCTCCTCTCTCTTGATCCCCCCCTTTCTCATCCCTCTATTCTTTAAAAGTCGACATACCTTTTGGGAAAATCTTCCATGATCCATCAAAGCTACACTAGGAAACCTGTTTACGTGTTCCCAAAGCATTCTGTTCGCCACTGTGATAGCATTCTCTTAGAAGCCCATTGGCAATCTGTATTTTTACCAATTTCTCCCACAAGTCTTCAAGGTACTTGAAGACAGTGTAGAAGTCTTATGTATATAACTATTTTCAAGCCAAACAAGTGCACCCAACATGAAGTGTATATTCAATTCCTGTTAGTTCAATAAATAAATGCACCTTAAATCAGCAGCCTGTGCCAGACCCTGGACAAGCAGACAGGCATGCAACAAAACAAAGCACAAGAAAGACAGTGACCATTTCTTGATGACAGGTAATTCACATAACTTTTAAAAATTTCTTTTGATGCATGAGAAGCAGAAAATTGAACTAATACGTTGGTTCATAGTAGTCTGTGTATCTCTGAGAGTTCTTGAGATCTTTTCAGAAGCCCTGAAATTTCAAAACCTTTTCTCATGATAACAGAAAGACAGAGGTTCCCAAAATTTCTCAGTTCATGGCCCCATTAGTGTCTCAATACTTTTTCCACATATTTCTAGGCCAAAGGAAATACTTAGCAGTCTGTATATTACACAGTTAAGTCAAAAGAACTCAAGTATTTATGTCCCAAAATCTTAGTAGCCATTTAAAAAATAAATACAATAAATTGTGTATGTTTGCTTTATTCTTAAATAACCACAATTACTTATTAATAGGACGTGTGTACCTGTTGGCCACAACTTCTCAGACCTTGAAATTAGATGGAATACTGCTACCCTCATTTACTATTTCACATTTTTTTTATCACAGAAAACAATGAAAAGAAAACAGCTTGCAAAGATGTGTTATTATAAAAAGGAATATAGTGGAATCTACTTTGAACTATCTTGAGCTAGTACTTTGCACAATATGCAACAGATGTTGATATTGCTAAGTTTCCCTTGAAATTTTGAAATATCTAGAGATACCCCTGTGAGTTTATTGTGGCACTCCATGCTTTTAGCTCTTCTTCACCCTCAGGAATACCTATAATTTGAATGTTAATATGCTTCGCACAGTCCCATATCTCTCTCAGTAATTGCTCAGACTTTTTTATATTCTTCTCTGCCTCTTTGAACGACTGGATTATCTCAAGAGCCTTATCTTCATTCTCTGAGATTCTTTCTTCTCCTTCGTTTAGCCTGTTGTTATAGGTTTCAACTTCTCTTCCTTCTCTTGGTTGATGAGGGGTAGTCACTTTATGGAACAGAGTGACAGAGGATCTTGGTGACTCAACCTAGATCAACCTAGATGTTCTGTTTTAAACAGAACCCCACCTTCATGTTGACTTCCAGATGTTGCCCGCTGCCAGTGATTTGTGTGCTTCTGGGGTTCTGTTGTATTGTTGCCTCCAGTTCCCTTATTTTATTCTAGTAGGTTTAGGTATCAAACCAACACACACATGTACGCACATACACACACACCCCACGAAACAATCTTTACTGCTAATTTAGTGGGTATGGGAGAACATTCAACATCCTTTTAAACAGAAGTCCTCCAAACCTGTGTTACTGGCTTTTAATTTTAACATAATTTTGATATGTTTAGTAAATACAACATGTGTGAAAATGGGCCTTGGAATCTGTTAACTTTTCATTTGTTGTTGGTACATGGCCATTTTTTAGTGTACACATTTAAAAGAATATTTACCATTTGTTGTGTGTAAATATTTTTCTTTCTTTCTTCTTGAGCCTGTTAATTATACTATTCAAATTTTCTAGATCTTTACTCATTTACTAATCATTTAATTTTGAGCTGTTTATATTTGTATCTCCAATGACAATTATTGAATTCTACTTCTCACTATAATTCTACCAGATGTTGCTTTATATATTTAGAGGCTACATTGTTGAATGCATATTTGATTCCTGATAGTTAGAAACTATTAAGTTATTCTTCTGACTTTCATATAGTTTCTATTTGTCCTTTGTCATTTTTTTACCTTAAATTCTACTTTTTCTTGATATTAAAATTATCTGGCTTTCTTTTGATTTACTTTTTTTTTTCCTCTATGTTCGCATAACTTTTGATTTACCTTTGCTTAGAGCTTCTCATTCCTTTATTTGCAGTCTTTTTATATCTTTTTGTTTTAAACATACCTTTTGTAGTCAAAATATTATACTCCAATATCGTAATATCGTAATTGGAAGGTATTGTAATCTGGCTTTTGATTGGTTATTTTGATTCACTTAAATATATTAAAGTAGACATTATATCAATTATTTCTGTATTATTATTTATTATTTTCTATTTACTATACATCTTATATTATGTTTTCTTCTTTCTTGCCTTTCATTGGAAATATTAAATTTCTTTACCTGGTCCAAATGTTTTATTAAACATAGTTTCATTCTTCTCATAATTATTCCAAATATATTAAAATCCTTAATTATGATTATTTTCTTTCCCCATTTCTTAAGCTTATGAATATCTCTGTCTTCCCCTAAAGAAGACAAGTACCTTAGCAGAATATATCACATCCCTCATTCTCCTCCCCTAGAATTTTAGTTCTAAGTTTTTGTAATTAGCATTAAATTTCACTGATATTTTTGTGCTTTTTTTTAATGTTTGCCTAGATTTGTTCCTCTTTTTGTCAGATTACTTTCTCCAAAATATTTTTAAGAGAATCTTTGTCCAGGAAACCCTCTGGAATTTATAAATGCTTGAGAAACACTTAATTTA
>NW_012148620.1:2880955-2892170 GCF_000956105.1 Propithecus coquereli
TAATTGACATAAAATTATAGTTTCAGAATTCTTTTTCTTAAACACCCCTTTCTCATATCAGGTGTTGTAAGAAAAATCTGTAAATTAAATGAGTAACAGAAGTTAGATGTTAATCTGATACTTGTTTCTTTGTGATCTCATTTTTTATTAAGTTTCAATTTTTAAAATTTAGTGTTTAATGTTGTTAAATTTCATCATATTACTTATTGACTTTTTCTTAGTTGTCCTGTTTTCCCCTTTCCAATCCTAAATCTTTCATTCTGGGAATTTCTTAGAATATTCTTTTTCTATTAGTTTCTATTAGTCCTTTCTTTTATTTATTTATTTATTGTTTTTGGAGATAGGGTCTTGCTGCATTGCCCAGGCTGGAGTGCAGTGGTGCAATCACAGCTCACTGCAGTCTCAAATTGCTGGGTTCAGACGATTGTCCCACCTCAATCTCCAAAGCAGCTGGGACTACAAGAGCAAGTCACACTGTCAGGTGCAGTTTTCCTTTCCTTTTTTGACCATTATATAAATGTTACTAATTCTATTAATACTTAAATTCTCCCTAGCTCTTAAATTTTCTTTTATATTAGCCAATCTTTATCTCTTCCTGATAAATTCTGGAAGAATTTCTCAACCTACTTTCCAGAACACAAATTTCTTTTTCAGCTACATCTAATTTGCTATTTAACTTACCTGTTAAATATTTTATTTCAACTGTATTTTTTAATACAGGATTTTCAAATAGTTCCTCTTTAAAACTTCCCATCTCTATTTAAATTTGCCATGTGTTTCCAAATCTGTTTGAGAATATTTATTATGCTTTATCTAAATTAGTTTTCTGTCTAATATATTCATTCTTATCCTCTAGCATACATTGTTCAAAATACTACCTTTCTCTTATAGCAACTAACTCATAAAATTTTTCCTTATTCACTATAAGCTGATATTTTTCTGGAGATATCACTATCGTGGTTAATAGGGTGTCCAGTGAAAGAAGCTAAAGCCTGGGCCCTCAACTGTGACGTTCCCGAAACCTTAAAGGGAAATATGCTTCAGAATAGAGACTATTGGTATTGAATCTAGGCTGAACCATCGCCCACTTGCCACCCTCTTAACCAGTTAGTCCAGCCTCTCAGTAAAAATCCCTGTTCCATTACCCTGAGAACTACTCTTATTCCCAAATTCTTTTCCTTGATTGTAATAACTGGGTTTATGCTACAAAGGGGGAGGGGAGAAGAAACGCTCTAGTTCTTCTGCGGTCATTTGCTTTCCATCTCATGCAATTATAGATGCACTAGAGTGCCACCCTCCAACCTGGGCAGACCTGGCATGAAACTGCTTGATTTTTTCTTTGCATTGATGATGGAATGGGCAGTGATCCTGTCAAGGCAATGTCATGATGAGAAAAAAACACACTAGAAAGGCTTTTTCCCAACCCATCCTCTATCGTACATAAATCTCATCTTGGAGCTGCTGTTCCCTGCTACACCAGAATGAATTTGTCTTCTCTTTGCAGGGGTTTCTCAACGTTGGTGCATTATTTTTTCAGATTGATCAATCTCACCTCTTTTTTTCTTACACCTGTGGCATATTCAGGATTGGATTTGGGAGAGGAAGAAAAAAGATCCTGTGTTATTTTGATATCTTGTCAGGAATGGGAAGTCTCCATAACACTTTTAGGTAAGAGGTATCTTGGAAATACCAGAGATCAGAACGACTAACTGTAGTCATGAGATTTGACAGTATCAAGTTTTTATTTAAGGAAAATGAATCCTTTTATATCTCATATGATTAAAATGCCTTAGAAATTAAATGACAAATTTTAGTTGAATAAATGAATGAGTGAATGCAGTTTGTTTTTCTGCATTGGAATATGTGTGGGGAGAATTGTTGTAAATGCTCCTGCTCTCACGCTTCCACAGGCTTCAGTCAATGTCATGTATGACCACAAGAGGTGTTGAGAAAATCCCCGTAACCATCACTTTGAAAACATCATTCAAACTTCAATAAGAAGTCATTTAACATTCAACATCGTTTTGCATCGACAAAAAAGAACAAGAAGAGCGACGGATAACATAGAGAAATTACAATCCATTCATTTAATGAACAGGTCTTAAGTCACATACTAACACTATACTGCACACTAGGATCACAAGCATAAGTAAAATATAGTGAATTCACAATTTAATATGAATCTGTAAGTACAATAATTTTGTCTGTACAGTAATAAAGATAGGCACCGAAGGCGATAAGAGCACACCGAAAAGGGTCCCCAGTTCCTGCTGATGAAGTCACAAAGTGGCTGAAAAGATCTCCAGGAAGAGAGTCATGAAAATACGTAAAAGCTCAGGGTATGCAGGGAACAGTGAGCCACGCGACGTGGCCAGAGTGCAGTGGCGTGAAGAGCAGGAGGGCAGAGGACAGCAGCTCCTCAGGAAGCTGGAGATTTAGACGGGGTCAGAGGACAAAGTTAGATGTCATCATAAGGAACTCATAAGGAACTCAAGCCTTTGCCTAAGTTATGGGAAGCCTTATAATTGTTTTAAGATAACTTTTTTAAGATGGCCTAACCACGCTGAATTATTTTCATGCTACCAATGAGCTCAGTCTCTTTGAAAAAGTCTGTGGGAACTTTGAAGTTGTTGATTCATTCAAGTAATCAGCATCCCTAAGAGGTCAGCGTAATGGGGTGGTGTAAACATACACTGTGCAGTCAGACACGCCTGGGTTTTGGATCCTGCTTGATTCATCTGCTCAGCAAGCTACGTGACCGTGAACATGTGGCTTAAACCCTCTGAGTGTCATTTATTTATGTAGTGGTATCTTATCTTATGTGACTATTAGGTGGTTTAAATGAGGTAGCCCAGTAGATGTTCAATAAATGTAACATTTTAAAGATAGCCATTTGGTATACCATTTATGTTATAAAATGATAGTTTAAAATCAAAAGGTTGATTCTCTAGTCAGAGAAATTCTTTATTCTCTTATGGAAGTGATTGATTTATGTCACATATTTTTAGAAACGAATTTGACACATTGTAGATGCTCAGTAAACCCTTGTTGAAATAATGAATATATGTTTTTATAAAAGACCACATTTTTCTGGACTAAAGGATCACTATGATGCTGCCAAGTTAAATAGCATAACTTATATAATTATTTCTAAAAGTGTTTTCAAGACAGTTGCACTTTATTTTAATCCCTAAAATATCCCCCACCCCTCCCGTCCATCCTAGAGGACAAAATGTCTTTCTTTCTTGTTTAACTGAGGCTCAAAGATAGAGTTATAATTTAAATCAAGGTTTCCCCACACCCAAGTAAATGCCCTTGCCAATAGTGTCTCATGGTGCTTCTTTTTCCTTTTCCATATCTTTAGGCCAATGGGCCTTTTCGTGGAAACTTACTAGAATTCTTTTTGTCAATAAGAGATCTAGCGATGAAAGCTGTATTGTCCTGGTCTCCTAAATCTCTGGGAAAGGAGTTACTCTGTGTGCAAAATGCATGCAGCTGTCAGAGCAATAGGCTCTGGAATAGGCCAACAATTTTACAGTTAAAGGCCAGATGCGATTGAAAGTGTCGACAAAAAAAAGGGTCACAGGGTCAAGTGCCGATTTTCCAAATCAATTTTTAAACGGTCTCTGATGTTTAGGGCAATGGCAGTATTCATACATTTCTTGGGGGAACAGAAGCTAACATAATTCATCTCAGCTTAAAAAACTTGCCCATAAGGTATTCTACTTGATTCATCTCTTCTTTTTTCCCCTGCATATTTAAAAACATTTTGGAGGGGAACTGTGGGAATCATCTTCCCCCCAAACACTGGCAGATCTTTTTAATTCCATTAATGGAAGCTTGGTGCCCATTCAAAATGCTTTGTTAAATATTATCCTAACTGGTGCCTTTATTTCCAGAATTCCATTGGCACAGAGTTTAGAACCCAGTTCACTGCAAACATGTTAAAAGGTAAGTAGTCATTATTTTTTCTCTCTCCTGGCTGTTACCTGGGGAGTTCTGAACACAGAGTAGTCGCTGAATGGTGCTGTCCCGCATGAAGGAATATGGGGAGGGAAGTTCCAGCTTTTTGCTTTTTTTCTTTTTTTCCAGAGAGTCACAGCAAAGAGCTGTGGTTCTGGATAATTTCCCATGCTCATTCTTTTCAAAATGAGGAATCCTGAAATTCAGCCTATAGTATGAAATTACTCAAATTCCAATCTTCTTTCCAGAAAATGGACAAAGAAGGATATATTTTGCATCGCTAAGCAGGCAAAAACAATTGTTTCTTCCCAAGCTCAAATACACAGTGGTGTCTATGTACCACCCAATAATCTCACACGGCTTTCATCTCCGCTGTGTGCACCTAGAGAGAATGACACAAAAAAATGGATTCACGAGTCCTGGGGAAACTGGATGAGACCGCAGTTGACTCTCAGGAGGAATAATCGAGCACGTTAAAGGCGAATTCTTTCTGTTTCCTTTATGAAAGAAAGTTTCAGAGGGGAAAAAAGAATTCATAACTAAAGGCCATCCTGAAGTTCTCACGTGGATGCCAGGGCTGCTCTTGCTTAATTATTTATACCATTTATGGCCACCACCTGCTTTATCCATTTGGACAACAAATACCGAATAACTGTTGAATTTGAAATTAAAAAAAAAAAAAAGAATTACACCTATTCTTCAGCGTCTTTCTAACCAATTTGCTGAGAATATTTTCTCATATGATCTAGTCCCTTATAAGCAAATGTGAATGTGTCATGAACATGAATAGCAGTTCTAATCTTACATTTGATTACTGTATCAATGTCATTGGCATGAAAGTCCCAAGTTATTGGATGTACAAGGGTAGTCTACAAGGTAAAGGGGACTCAGGCTTCACTTGATGTTCAGCCTCCACCCTTACTACTAGGTAACATGCATGCCTCCCTTTCAGGTAGTACAAACAATATTTTGGAAGGGGTCTTAACATACAGAACCCATTATCAACAATAATGGGACCTTCAGGATGCAAAACAAATGTCCCAATTTCTTTCAATACCTGTATACACAGCTGGATATAATAGGATACGGTAAGTATCATAGCATGGGGGTAAATGGGGATCCACGGTGAGCACATGGCCATCAGCTCAGCCTGAGGATGTCAGGACTACTTAACACAGGGCATGCATTTAAGCTAGCTCCTGGGTAACGAACGAATTCTTTCTTCAATGAAAGAAAGGAAAGTGTGGGCAGCAGAATGTGACGATGACCTCAACGATCTTGCCCTTTTATAATTCCCTCCCATTGGCGTGTGTGGAGTCTGTAAATATAACGATATATCACTCCCATGATTGCATGGTGTGTTTGATAAAAGGGATTTTGCAGATGTAAGCAAGGCCCCTAATCGGTTGTATTAATCAAAAAGGAGGATATCTGGTGGGCCTTGTCTAATCAGTTGAACCTTTAAAAGGGTCTGGTCCCTTTCTGAAGTCAGAGAGATTGGAAGTGTGAGAGGGTCGATGGAGGAGGCTACATAGCAAGGACCCGACAGTTGCCTCTAGAAGCTTAGCACAGCCCCCAGACGACAGCTAGCAAGACCACAGGGACCTGGGCTCTACAGCTACAAGGAAATTAATTCTACCAACAAGGTGAAGCAGCTTGAAAGTAGATCTTTACCTGGTTGAGTCTCCAGCTGAGTCTGACACCTTGATTTCAGCCTTCTGACATATTGAGGAAAGAATTCAGCTCTGCTAGGCCTGGACTTCTGACCCACATGAGATAATAGATGGGTGTTGGTTAGCCACTTAACCACTGAGTGTTGTTTCAAGCATCTACAGCACCAGAAAACTGAAACAGAAGAGAATCCTACAGAGAGGTGATAACGTGGGCCACCTTGAAGGTGAGAAGGTACGAGGGATGAAGTAAGACAGCCAGTGCCCCCCGTGGCTGATCAGACATCTCATGAGCAATGACAGGAAGTGAGATGAAAAGTCAAGTTGGAGCCACTATGGGAAAGGCCTAAACTACGGAGCATGAACTAGATTTTAGGCACGGAAGGAAAATAATTAGATAGAAGAATAAAATGAATTGGAGGAAGGTAGCCCTAAATCCAGGAAGACCAAAAAAGAAGCTATGGTAATTATCAAGGCAAGAAGTGCTAAAGGCTTAATGTCAGGCAGGGCTGTAAAAATGAAAAAGAGGGGATGTCTCCAGGAGACATTTTCATGACCTACCTGATTTTTTGTTTTCATCATTATTTTAAATTCCTCTGGAAAAAAAAAAATAATAGAGTTGTGGGCCTTCCAGCTGGATGAAACCTCAAGGAATCATCTGCTGGTAGAAATAACTCGCCATAAACTGAGAAAACACCAAGCTGCTCAAATGAAGTTAAGTAGGTAGAAGCAAAATTACCTGAGCTATATTATGTGTTTAATTCTTTATTTTTATATGTAAGTTCTATGTTCATAGCATAGTGATTTGGTTGATCCATAGCACTATTTTAAGACAAAGTATACACTGAATTGAGATACATCGTTCATCCAGTCTAGCCTCCTGCCATTGGACAGGCAACATAGTATTATTCACATGAAGTAACTGAGGTTCAAGAGGCCAACTAACCTGTCACCAGGCAATCAGCAGACAAGAGAGGGTGACTAGGGTTTCCTTCTGCAGACTCTCCTTTTTTCCATTACGCCATCATAGCAGGCCAGGCAGGTGATAGCACTGGACAAGCTGGGAGACACGTTAGCCACAAGAACAGGGTCACAGGACACATTACAGGGATGGGAATTTCCAAGATGAGTCTGGGAAAAATGCAGGCGACAACAAGCATTTTCATCCTTAAGACTTCGCCATAATTAAGTTGAGCGTATAGAGTCTATTGTACAACTTTATCAAATAGAAAAACATCTCACCTTTTAGCATACAATAGTTAGATTTTGTTACATTCAGATGGTTTTACAAAACAGACTCAGATTCAAACTTAAAGAACTATGTTCAAGTTTTTTGCGTTTTTTTTTTTTTTAAACTAACCCAGAGTTGAGGTTTAATTGTGCCCAGGGCCTTAGCAGCACTATTGTACTCACTGGCATAATCCCTAGAATTCCAGATGTTGCGTATTCATACCATGATAACCATTACTGTTATGACTTCCTGCAGCACTTTTCTTTCTTGTAGCTAATCTTTTAAAACAAACCAAGCTTCATTATTTTAGGTCCTGACCTAGATGAAACATTTGCTTTTGCACTTAAGTGCTTTCAGAAATGCCATGGTTGGAACAGAGCAGGGTAGCCTATATGTTACGGGGCTCCTTCCAAGCTTCCTTTGAAGTCCCTAGGAACAAGGCACAGAGCAGGGACACTCTCCACGTGCAAGGGAGTGATAAGAATCGACATCCTTATACGAGGGTGAAAATATGTTCACTTTTGAAAATAATATGTCTTTGGTTTCCATTCATATTCAAACCTTTGAAGGATCCTGCAGAAACAGCACAGGAGCTGGGCTTCTGTTCCCTGATGAATTGAGCATTTGTTGCCCTGGAAAAAGAATCCATCCTGTGGGGGTGTCCACGGCAGCTGAATGAAGACCAGAAAGGATGAAGGATTACAAACCGAGCCCGGGCCCCAGTTGGATGTGATTTCAACCGAGTGTGGTATTATTTTTCCTTTTTGTTTAACTGCCGTGCGCTTTCCTTCCCTGGGAGGATATGAGGCAGAGCACACTCCGCCTGGGCCTGTGCCGTCCCTGTGCCGGGGAGGGCACGGCAGGCTCTCTGCTCTAGATGTGTGGCATTTTTCTGAGGCTCCCTAAGAGCCGGTCAGTGTTGTTTGTGGTTTTTCCAGGTGGTGCTGAGAAATGTCTCATTGAAACTCTCTAGAAACTTTAGAAAGGCTCCTTTTTGGTGGACCATGCTATTTCTGGGGATGACTACAGGATTTATAAGTGGAATCAACATTTTGGACCAGGTTCCAATATGAAGCAACACAATCAGCTATAATCTGGCCTGACCCTAACAGAATATTACATCATCATTAACTTGGGAATTTCGTGTTTACATGTTTAGGCTTAATCATATTTTAACCCCATCGAACTGGCCACACACAGAAAAGGCTCCCATTCACTTCCCTGCAAACACAGTTTGCAAGAGGAGTTTGCTCAATGCCTGCGTTGCCTTTGAGCCCACGTGCCTTTCAGGAGATTACTACATCTTTCCCCAGTTCTGACCTTAGCACTGGGATAGTTCTGCCAAGATCCCACAAGCTACAGTCCCACAGGCTCGCTGCTGAGATCCTGTGGAGTCATACCACTGGCACGGCTACAGAAAGAACCACACCCAGGACGAAGCAGGCCCAGAGCGTTCACTCTCTGCCCATTTTCCCAACCCATCAAAAAGAGGAGACATGTAATCAAGAAACCTCAAAGAGAAGAAGAGGGGAGGAGAACAACAGCACAAAGGGGCAATGCTCTGTTCGTCCTTTAATGTCCCACATTGCATCACCCCTTGGAAGCCTCATTCACCCATCCCTCATTCCCACCCTCTATTCATTGCTACACACTTTTATGATTTCTTGTGTCATTGAACTCACCACACTGTATTGTGCTTACACATCTTTCTCCTCCACTGGGCTCTAAGCTTCTGGAGGGCAGTGATGATTCTGAGTTATCCAATCAAGTGACATTTATTGAGCTCCTGTGTGCACCGGGCATTTGTTCAGGCACTGGAGACACAGTACTGAGTAACACAGGCAGAGCCTCTGCTCTAGTAGAACTCAAATCTGTGAAGAGAGACAAACTTATGGACATTTTTTCCTAAATACTTTTATATTCCCAGATTCTAACATGGTGCTCATCATATAGTCAGGGTATAAAAGTATATATATATGTGTGTTTTTTGAATAAGCTAATGAACCTGTAACCTCAAGGTGTGTGAAGGGTGAGATACCTTTTAAGTGTGGAATATGTGCTTCCTTTCTTTCTGCAATACCATATGGGAGTATGATTGGCTTCACACCCATCTGCTGACTATTGGAGCACCCACTAAGCCAGTTCCTAGGAGTGCCAAGGGTTTAGAGCAACCCACAGGGATGCCTTCAGCTCTAGCTGTCACCCTGTTGAGTAGGCATATCAGGGAGGGTAGCACGCTCCCGTGACCAGGCTGGAGCAAGTGGCACATGAGTACCAACACGGATGACATGGGACTGACAAAGGTCACAGTGAGCCCCATGCTGCCACTGTTCCACCTTGCTGGGTTTCTAACACTCTAGATCTGTGTCCCCAGCAGACTCTTCCCAGCATTCTCTTTGCCAGCCCACCCGATGGAATTGGAGGTTCTGCATTCATTTTGGCCTTTCTTTTCATTGAGAGTGACTCTTCTTACAATCCTTCGGAATCCACGTGCTGTTGTTTCCTGCCATAGTTGATATCTATGTGCTGCCACTGTTGTCTTCTTTTAAAGCCAGGCACTTGTTTCCTCCAAGTGACCCAGGTTGGGGCTGTTTATAACCATACAAGCTTCCTGGTCACAGGTTTGATGGGGGTGGGGTCGGGGGCACTGACCTAAGAAGGGCCACCAGGAGTCCTTTTCAGAAACTGTTACGGGCTCTGGGGGAGTCATGGTGTTTTTTTCCTCTGGAGTCACAATATCTAGGAAGAGGTAAGCAGTATCTTGAACCAGCAGAATTTATAATGGAATCAAATGAGATTATTGTTTGCCACCATGCCTTCAAAATTTTATCTGACCTGGATGAAAATTCCTGAAGTCCAATTTTCTGATCATACTTAGGTCCTAGAGTCACTTTATGTCACAAATATAGTTCCAATTTAGAAATGACAGGAATCTAGGAATTGGTTGTGGAGAAGTGGAGAAAAAAAGTTGGATATAAAGGAAGAAGTTTCTGGAAGACAAGGGAAAGATGTGACACAGACCCTTATTTCTCCACCAACATTTTTTATCACCTTCCTTTGTAGTACAAGAGATACGATTAGGCACGTGGCTACCTGGGTGGGCACTGCATTTCCTAGCACTCCTTGGTTCGGTCTTATGACTGAAATCTCACCCTTGGAAGGTGAGCAGAAGCAGAGAGTGCCCCACTGGGCCAGAGCCATGGACAGTAGGCATTCTATTCCACTGTCGTCCCCTTCCCTGCTGGCTGTATCCAGCTCTGGCCATGTGAACAATACAAGGCCTGGGGGAAAATGGAGCAACAACTCACAACCAGATCCCTGAATGATCATGTGGAACAGAGCCAAAGGCCAGCCTGGAAATCTTACTTAAGACTGTTATGCGAAAAAGAAAGATTTTCAGTTCTTCAAGTCATAATATTAGGGGATCTTTTGATGATATCAGCCTTGCCTTACTCTGACTGTAGCCACAAATTAGCAGCAAGTGACACCCCAAATATTAGAATGGTCAGCAAAGTATTTCCTGTGGCTGAGACGACCAGGGAATTGGGTGAGGGATATCTGATATAAAATCTAACATGTTGCCAATTGGGTACCATGCTACGACTCTCCTTGGTGATCTTAAAATCTTGAACATCAGACAGCCTTATATCAGTGGTCTTTTGAGAAACTGAGGACAGAACGGATGTACGACTGAGGGAAAAAATGAGACACAGAGAAGAGTTGGAAAATTCAGTGGAAGCAAGAAAGTGTAAGAAACGGCAACCAAGAGACACGTAGACGCTCAAAGACCTCTGAGGTCTACTGAGGCAGGCGCTAGACTGTGCATGGCATGGAAGATGGGGATTCGAGCCAATTTTCTTAAATAATTGAAAAATAACCCCAGAATGTTGAAAGATGAGATCAGGCAGGCAGAAAAGACCTAGGTTATATTCTTCTTTTATTGTTCAAATCCTCCCTGTTTTGCAGGGCCCAATCCAAATGTCACTTCCTCCATGAAGTGCCACAAAATGTGTCATCTCCCCCCTTGGATCAGCATGCAAGGGGATACTTTGCAGGCTTTCTACAAAGTTCCATGGACAGGAGCCCTGGTCTCTAGTGGGGAGCCCTATCTAGTGAATATGGCATTCAGCTTTGCATCATTATAGATTAATAACAAAATTTATGAAGAGTCTTTTGCTAAGGACAGGCTGGTTTATAAAGTACCATCATGGCCTATCATCCAAAGGCCTCCAAGTGGCCGTGGACTTGTCATAGTCTCTCAATGAAGAGAATATAATGCTCCGCGGGCTCCCTTGATATAGCTCTTGGCACAGCCAAGGGAACATGACAAGTACCTCCTCTCTGAGGGTGC
>NW_012148621.1:0-318 GCF_000956105.1 Propithecus coquereli
CTACTATTTTGTATTACCCACTGACATAATTAAGCTGTTGAACCTTGTGAACTTCACATTGCCTTGATGAATACATTAACACTGATGCGTTGGAGGGGAAGATTTCCTGCTCTGGTCAGCAACATCATTCTCATTCCTGCCCAGTATCATCGCTTACCTGCCTGTCCCACAGGGCTCCAAGACCCACCAATCCTGGGCTTCTTCCTCCCCATGGGAGCTCCAAAGCCAGGTAGTACAAGGGGTATCCAGGTTATTTGTTCAGTGCTTGGTCACTATACGTGTATACTTTTGTATTTTGCTTTAGAAAACACAGTTTCC
>NW_012148621.1:2417-4375 GCF_000956105.1 Propithecus coquereli
AAACCTTGATTGTGCCAGTACCCACTTCATAGGATTGTTTTGGAGATTGGTTGGAATGACAGCTCCTAAAAGGGCGTGGCAGGAAATCATGTCAGGTATTCCTACTTAATATTATTAGACCCGTTTGCAGAATTTGAAACTGTTGACCATACTCTTCTTAGTTTCCCCTTTTGTCCATGTTACGACACTATCTTCAGGTCTTCTCCTCCCTCTCACTTGCATCCTTCTTCATTTACTCCATTAATTCCTTTCCCTCTGACTATAATACTTCCTACATGTTGATATTACCAAAGGTTCTCTCCTTGAATCTCTTCTTTTCTCATTTTTCCTGAGCAATCCTATTTCCTCCTTTGATTCTCCAAATGCAGATAGCTCGCATATTCATGTATCTAACACAGACCTCTGTTCTCTCTTCCAACTGGCTATCACAGTCATCATTTTCCTCTTTAAGCCAGATCTATGTGGCCTGTGTCACCTGTATCAGGTAAAGAGACTAACTATCCCTTTGCTTTTGCAGGGTGCCAGTCCTTCCGGGACCCTGGAGAGCTGGAAAAGTGATACTGTTCAAGGACACTTGAGCATTGACTCTATTTATTTACCCTGGAAGGGATGTGGCCTTGCTGGTGCTGATTTTTAGTAAGGACCAGAAGAACCCAATATCTGCTAAAATTTCTTTAAATGAACATGCAGAGATTTTAGTAAAGGTTATTCCAAAGTAATTAGATTAGTCCTGAGTAGCAAAAAATTTGAAGCATAGCAAAAATTTGGCTGATTCTCAGATCTGAAAGACTACTCTCCACAGACAGAATCACCTCTACCTGCATGTCCCACCAAGAAGTTAGGTACCTGGAAAAAAAAAAAAAAAACCAATACTCTGTATTTGTTCCCACCCTGTGTATGCACTCCACTTCCAATAAGTTTCTGGAAACTCGGCCAATTAGGAACTCACAGTGTCTTAGTGTCTGAGTGTGTGTGTGTGTCTGTGTTGTTTGAAAGTGTGTGTGTATGTGTCTATGTGTACCGTCTATACATGTATGACTCTGTGTGACTTTACATATGTACATGTGTTTGGTTTTGTCCTGTAAATCTGTAAATCACCTAAAATACTATAGTTACTTTGTCCAGAATCCTATGAGTCCTTGAATCCTATGAGTCCTTGAATCCTTCCACATTCAGTGTGAAAATCATGTAGAACCCTCAATTCACTTCCCATTCCTACTGCTGCTGCCTTGGTTCTGCCCTTTTCATCTCTCCCCTGGATGATTGCAAAATTCCTCTAAGCAACTTCATTTCTCTAATACTTATCCCTCCAATCCATACTTACACCAGAACAACCAAAAATCTGATTGTGCTATTCTCTAATTTAAAAGTCTTCAATGGATTCTTATTACATGCAAAACATAGTCTAAACTCTTTTTATTGTCCTACAAAGCCCCACCACCCCACCTCTATCTGGCTTTATCCTAGCCAAATCCCTCTTCACACCTGTATGCTGATCATAATGGCTGTGCCACCTCAATCTTCTATTTAGAATTCAGAACCTATTCCTGCTGCTGCTAGAAATTACCCTCACCTGGAGAACTGCTTTGCTCAAGGTCATGTCTTCTTTCTCAGGGTAACCTGCAGCCAATGACTGGCTACTATGGGGATATGTAGCCCATACCCCTATCTCAACTAGGGACACCTCTCAAGGGTCATCCCAGCTTCAGAACTCCCCCTGGAGTCACCAGAGACCTTTCTTGTGACTACAGTCAAAGTTCTCGCTCTGCCCAATCCTGCTTTCTTCTCTTCTCTCACAGACATTAATCAGGAGAGCATTCCCTAATAAATTCTAAATCTCCATCCCAGAATCTGCTTCCTTGAAAACTAGCCTGTGACACTGTTTTAGTTTGAATTTTCTCAGAAGCAGACCCTAAAACAAGGATACAAATTCAAGTCCTTTATTTGAGAAGTGATCC
>NW_012148621.1:4425-5984 GCF_000956105.1 Propithecus coquereli
CTCTAATACTTATCCCTCCAATCCATACTTACACCAGAACAACCAAAAATCTGATTGTGCTATTCTCTAATTTAAAAGTCTTCAATGGATTCTTATTACATGCAAAACATAGTCTAAACTCTTTTTATTGTCCTACAAAGCCCCACCACCCCACCTCTATCTGGCTTTATCCTAGCCAAATCCCTCTTCACACCTGTATGCTGATCATAATGGCTGTGCCACCTCAATCTTCTATTTAGAATTCAGAACCTATTCCTGCTGCTGCTAGAAATTACCCTCACCTGGAGAACTGCTTTGCTCAAGGTCATGTCTTCTTTCTCAGGGTAACCTGCAGCCAATGACTGGCTACTATGGGGATATGTAGCCCATACCCCTATCTCAACTAGGGACACCTCTCAAGGGTCATCCCAGCTTCAGAACTCCCCCTGGAGTCACCAGAGACCTTTCTTGTGACTACAGTCAAAGTTCTCGCTCTGCCCAATCCTGCTTTCTTCTCTTCTCTCACAGACATTAATCAGGAGAGCATTCCCTAATAAATTCTAAATCTCCATCCCAGAATCTGCTTCCTTGAAAACTAGCCTGTGACACTGTTTTAGTTTGAATTTTCTCAGAAGCAGACCCTAAAACAAGGATACAAATTCAAGTCCTTTATTTGAGAAGTGATCCTGAAAACACTGGAAAGGTAGTGGGGATGCAGGAGAGGGAAGGGATGAAAACCAACAGTGTACACGTTATCAAGCAAGTTACAACAGTGGGCAACGTGAGCTTAATTCCACTGTGGAAGTCTGAAGCCAAGTGGAGAACAGGCTTCCAAGTATCCTGTCCAAGGGGTGTCAGAGCTGGAGTATGTATTCAACTCTTCTCAGTCATCGGTTGAGAGCTGCTCCAGTAGTATTTATTTCCCAATGCAATCAAATTGCTCTGTGTGCAGGAAGAGCTGGATCCGGCACTCAATCAATGCATTGTAGGGATTGGCAGTTGGAAGTTGGGTTGGAGTGCAAAAAAATATATATGTGCTACAATAACCAAACAACTTAAACTTGCACAACTGCACCAAGAAACCATTGCAAATTGTGTTCATGATACTGGAGTGCCTACTTTATCTTCTATACTACCTTTTGCATCCATTGGGATACACCTTTGAAGACTCAAATCAAACACAACCTTCTCTTGAAACTATGTCTGGTACCCTCTTTTTACCTTAATAGAGTGAGAACTACCTCCTCCTTTGTGCCTTTAGGGTACCCTTTACGGACTCCTACCTTAACACAGAAGTCTACATGGCATTTAATTGCTCACATTTCCACCTTACCCTGGTTGTCAGAGTAAGTTTCTTGAAAGAAGTGGCTAAGTTGTCTTTCTTGTATCACTTGTACCTAACACCATATCTAAAAAATGGTAGGATCATATGGTGAAAAAAATACATTTTATAATTCCATACCTGGTCCCCAGGACTAAAAGCCTGAATGGTATTTTCACTTGGTATGAAAATCTGGGTTAAGACTATACTTTCAGGGATCATTTCTGTAGTTCTTTACTAGAGAAGTTTTTCTGTGCAT
>NW_012148621.1:6034-7314 GCF_000956105.1 Propithecus coquereli
TCAAGAAAAGATAATAGCAAGAAAAGCAAGAAATAAAATTCGGTACTACATGAGAGGTATGTGATTGTCAAATAAGTCTGTATCAACCCATTTTCCACATTCAGAATCACGTTGATGAATACAGTAGCCCAGTGGCTATTTTGAGCATCCCAATAGGCCAGCATATTTTATACATATAAAACAATGTCCATGAGAAGGCATGTTTCTTCCTAGGACACACTATGCTAATATACCCAGGATATAATGAAGAAACTGTTAAAACTTTGCAAACCTATTGACTTCTACCTCCTCCTGTTGATTCACCTGAGAAACATTGACCCCACAGGGAGGGAAAGTCTTTGGAAGAAAACTTAACCATTTGAGAATCTTGTTATTTCTCTTGCTTCTTCCAAGTAAAAGTCAGAACTTCAGAAAATAAAGGATATAATGGCTGACTCTCGAGATAATATTAGTAAGCCAAATGAGAAGTGTAGATCTTGACTTAACATGTAGAAATGATGCTTTCTATTTCCCATCTTCCTTCACAGTGAAAGGCCTGGAATAATAGCATATATGTTCATCATTTCTTTATTTCTCATTTACTCACCAACCCGATACAGCTTCTCTTCTACCTCTGCCATTCCACCAAAACTGATTGGAAAAATAGCCAGTGACCTCCTAATTGGAAAACCAATCAAATTGCTTCTGTCTTTACTTGATTCATGTACGACAGTGTAGCACAGTGTTTAAAAGCTTGGTATAGAAAGTCCAACCTTATCTCCTAAAAACTGTACTAACTTGGGTAAACTACCCAATCACTCTGAGTCTATAGTTCTTCAGCTATGTAAAAAAAGAAAAGAAAAGAAAAGAAGAAGAAAAACCCGATTGTGCTAATATCTATCTTATAGGACTGTTTTTATGGTTTTTCAACTTTGTAAAAATTTTTTTAAAAACCCAAAAAGCAAAACAAAAACCTTGATTGTGCCAGTACCCACTTCATAGGATTGTTTTGGAGATTGGTTAAAACGACAGCTCCTAAAAGGGTATGGCAGGAAATCATGTCAGGTATTCCTACTTAATATTATTAGTCCCGTTTGCAGAATTTGAAACTGTTGACCATATTCTTCTTAGTTTCCCCTTTTGTCCATGTTACGACACTATCTTCAGGTCTTCTCCTCCCTCTCACTTGCATCCTTCTTCATTTAGTCCATTAATTCCTTTCCCTCTGACTATAATACTTCCTACATGTTGATATTACCAAAGGTTCTCTCCTTGAATCTCTTCTTTTCTCATTTTTCCTG
>NW_012148621.1:7364-8654 GCF_000956105.1 Propithecus coquereli
GAAACCAAACTCAGGGTCAAAATCATTTCATTTAAATGAAAAAGAAGAAAAAAGTAGAATTGCACTACCTGATTAGTTTCAAATTTAGAAGTTATCCAGGGAATAATTTGGCCTCTTCTACATCAAAATACAAGGGTCCTTTGTTGTAATAATTTCATTCCATCTAGATTCCATTTCAGTATTCAAAACCAAAAGCTTTGAATGGAGAGGACTGATTTAAGAAACAATACTTGGAAACTCAAGTCACATCTTTTCCTTGGTTTCTTTATGCATAAGTGAAGACCCAAGTTGCATCATGGAGACAAAAAGACGAAACCTTGAAGGTTGCTCTGAACCACAGCGTATGCGTCAGCCGTGCATATTTGTGTATGGAAATTCATTTTTTAGCCCACAGAAAAACATTGCTCAGAAAAGTGTCTCATTAGATTTTGTTTATTTAACAGATATTCTCTTATATGTGGATTTATGTCTGCAGAGCTGGAACCTTTTTTTTTTCTTCAAAAGGAAATAATTCTGCTAAAGATGAAAAAAGAAAATTAAAAGACACTTTCTAATGATATGAGAATCTGGTCTATTGTAATTGTTTTTTCTTTGTTGAGAAAGTAATTAGTTTCCACGGTGTAACACAAGTCAAATAAAATAGAACATTTGTAGAGAGGTTAAAGGATAAAAGTAGTTTCCCTTTGAGAAGAAAAAGTTTCAGAGTATTTTCACATAGAATGGGGAGTTGCATATCTAATTTCAAATTATAATTTAGACAACAAATAGCAGCCATGATTTGCAAGGATTATAGCTTATTAAAAATGATGTCAAATTCCCTTTTTTGAAAATTGAAAGAATAGGAACAGAAGCCAAAATATGGATGGCACCTTTCTCTAACCAAAACTCAGCCTCCGATAGTCTAATTTTAAAACAGTAACAGACCAGAGGTTGGCATGGGATGTTCCCTCTCTGAATCTTTCCACAATTAAGTAAAGAAAGAACCCTTCACATCAAGAATGATTTCAAATCATAAGAATCAAATTGAAAAATTTTCCTTTTTGGGTTCTTTAAGAACCTAATGCCACCCAACGCTGGTAATCCCCTCCAGCACTCAGAGCCAATCCTTCTCTTACTCATTCACCAAGAAAATGGAAGTGAATGAAAACACTTCCTAAATGTACCAATACTTGCTTCTCTCCCGTGATCAATCAGGAATTGCTTACTTGCTAGTGACAATGTACCAGAGTCACAGGACATCTATACTTTTCTTTTGAAAAACTTAAAGTATTTGGGGATATTTTATAACTA
>NW_012148621.1:20839-21591 GCF_000956105.1 Propithecus coquereli
GAATGGTATTTTCACTTGGTATGAAAATCTGGGTTAAGACTATACTTTCAGGGATCATTTCTGTAGTTCTTTACTAGAGAAGTTTTTCTGTGCATATAGAGCACCAGAAGCCATGAGGAGGAGGCAAAGCATTCTCTCCTGAGCGTGAAGTCAGCTCTTGGTGTTGCTTTGCTGCAACTGCCGTTTGCTATTGATAAGCGTTCTTCTGTCCCTATCTGGGAGAACAAGAGGGAGGGAAAGGACAGGGTCTGAGTGGTTTTCCCCCAAAAAAAAGAAAATAAAAAGAAAATCTGGGCTGACAATTCTTTCCTTTCAATGCTTTAAAAATGTTATTGTATTGTTTTTTGGCTTCCATGGTTTCTAATGAAATCTGTGATCTTTCAAATCATTGATCCTTTATATATAAAATCCTATTTTTCTTTGGCCTTTTGTAAGATTTTGTTTTGTATTATTTTCTGTTCTTTGATTATGATGAGTCAGAACATGGTTTTCTCTGAGTTTATCCTCTTTTAAATTTGCTGAACTTTTTGCATCTGTTAAATATATATCCTTTGCCACAGCTGGGAAATTTTCAACCATTATTTCTTCAACTATATTTCTGAATAAGGTTCTTTCTTCTCTGCTTCAGGAATGCAATAACACCGACATAAGAACTTTTGATATTGATATTTTAAGGCTCTGTTCATTTTTTATCAAACTTTTTCCCCTCTATGTTTTCCATATTGAATGATTTTTATTGACCTAACTTCAAG
>NW_012148622.1:0-489 GCF_000956105.1 Propithecus coquereli
CATTCCCTGTTGGTATAATTAACTTACTACACACTTTCTTCCTGTTCCCCCACATACCTAAAAAATGCTCCAAATAGCAAAAAGGTTGCCTTGTGCCAAAAGTGTCCTCAGGGAGTGTAGAGAATGTAGTCTAACTAACTCCTAGACTCTTCCCTGCCACCTTCTCTCTGGGGCTTTCTAGAACATATCAAACTCCTTCCTGTCTATCTCATACCTCAGTTAATTCCACAAGCAATCTTCAGCTTGAGCCCCACTCCCACCTCCCTCCCTTCCTCCTTCTCTTATTTTCTGTCTTTCTCCTTCTTCCCTCTCATTTCGATTCTTGATATAAACCTTTGTCCTTTTCTTAAATGACATTGATCCTATCTGATAAGACAAAAATAACAATAGATTTCCATCAAGGAATCACTTTTTTTTTTTTGAGACAGATTCTCACTCTTTTTTGCCCGGGCTAGAGTGAGTGCCGTGGCGTCAGCCTAGCTCACAGCA
>NW_012148622.1:2630-3292 GCF_000956105.1 Propithecus coquereli
CGTGTAATGTAGGCCCAGCAGGTGTTTTACACTTTAAATGGAAGGAAACGGTACACAGAGGAGCGGCTTGCCTAGATCACAGAGTTCCCTCTTCTGATTCCTAACTCAGAGTCTTTCTGCCAAATTACACTGCCTCCTAGAAATTACAGCCGTATTAAAGCAGCAGTATTTATCAGTAGGAAGCAATAGCTCATTGTCCCCAACTTATATTAATAAAGGAACTTCATTCATTCACTCTAAAATGAAACCTTATAATAAACGCCTGCTTCGTGGACAATACTGACTGGGTACTATGGCTGCAACATGAAAAACACCCCAGTGCTCACAGTGCAGTGAGGAAAGAAATACGTAAGCAGATAACTACAACTTAAACGGATAATCCTTTATAATAACACAAGCACACACACTAATTGCTGTCAGAGCTGAGCATCCCATCCTGATGGGAGAAGTCGTGGAAGAGACAGACCCCCCGTGGGCCAGGGTGGTAAAAGGAGGCTGTGGGCCCCACTGTCGAGGTCTGCAGCAGGTGGTAAGAGGGCACGGTCGGCCCTTCTCCAAAAGGACACATACACTTCTAAGAGGGACCCAAAAAAGGGTTAAGGATAAAGGTGTTGGGGTATAGGCAGAGATCTGCTGTGGCTCTCACCCTGAGACTACCTCAG
>NW_012148622.1:5995-7714 GCF_000956105.1 Propithecus coquereli
AACTGAGAAAGAGCAGCCAGTGGAAAGGAGAACAGGAGGGGAGTATGGGGTTCTGAAGGCCAAGCACAGAGAATGTGTTACGAAAGAGACAGGAATGTCAGACACTCTAGTAGGTGAAGAAGAAGACTCAGAACTGACTACTTGATGGAATCCTATAATTCCAGACCCTGATAATGGCAATGGGGTGGGGAGTTGAAAATTGGCTAGGAAGGAATGAAAGAAAGAAGAGTGGAAGAGAAACGGGAAAGAAAGAGTAGAGATACCTTCTTCAAGGAGGTTTGCTGTAAGGGAAACAAAACCAGGGCAGTAGCTAAAGGGAAAATGGGGCCAATAAAAGATTTTTTTACAGGAGTAATAATAGCGTATACTCTTATGGGAACAATCAAGTAGAAAGAGAAAGAATTTGGGAGAGAGAGGGAAGATCAGCTAGTCATGTCCCTGAATAAGCAACGTATGTACTCACAGTAATCAGCACAGACAGGCACAGAGGAAGACAGGGGAGCTCGTGGATGTGCTCTTCTGATTGCTTCTATTTTCTTATAAGAAATAAGCAAGAACATGGAAGAAAGGATAGGGAGAAAGGACAGAGAAGGAGGTGCTGGAGGTTTGAAGTGGGAAAGTTGTCACCGGCGGGATTTCCAGGCAGCATTAATGGCCCAGCTGAGGTTTGTGATAATGAATTTCAAGTAAAACCAGTCAGCACAGGTGTGTGTCTTTTCCAGGTGCACTTAGCCACGCAGGTGCAGGCACTGGAGAGGCAGGAAGAAGGCTATGACTAGGGCTGTAGTTTAGCCTGAAAGAAGCAAGAAAGCCAAGAAGTTGAAGGTATGTGCAAGTCATTACAACGGCCTGCAACAAACTTTGAGCTGGGAGAGGAGGGGAATGGAGACATGAGTGTACTCCAGTGGTATCGGTGAGCAAGAGGCAAGAGTGGGGCCCAGGGATTAGTGAAGTCAGGAAACTAGACAAGCAAGGTGACGGTCAGAGGACAGGACAAATCCTTATGCTCCCACTCAAAGGAGACTGATGCAAAGTTCGACAGAGGCGGAATTTACAAACTGCTCACCGTTATTCGCCACTCCCTTCTCATTCATTCCTCGGCCACACGGCATCAGCCTTCCCCTAACCAGCACTGCCATTTCATTTCACTAATACTACACCCCCAAACGCCACCAATAATCTCCCACCTATTGTCTCTAGTCACTGGACAATGAACTTGTCAAAAGCAGAAACTATGTCTTATTTAATCCCATTATTCTATACAGTACTTCGCTGAATACTAGTTACATAGTTGCTACTCGATAATGTAGTTATTAAAAGAAAGAAATTCATTTGTCAAAATATCTAGGTTATGATATTCAGAGAAAACCAGGCTGTCACAAGAGAATTCAACTGCAGGAAGTGCCTACAGGGGGATCTCTCTATATATAAAATGACAATTTTTGTCTGTATTTTAAGGTTTTGCTACTGCTTTGATTTTCAGAAAATTCTGATCTTAGAAAGATTTTCTAAAATATTTTTCAAATTCCAATTTCCATTTCGCCTTCATTATCTAAAACTCAGCCCTCTCCCCATCAAACACATACAAACCAAGAAGAATCCCAATCGACAGCCCCATTTTCATACACAATTCATTTTTTGGTACAGAAAAAGTGGGGAGGAGGGAGATTCTGAACAACCTTAAAACATTCAATCACTACTTCTTATGGCACCCAAGTG
>NW_012148622.1:8654-9028 GCF_000956105.1 Propithecus coquereli
TAAATCAAGTGTGGCTTTGTTCCCACGAAGTTTTTACAAAAACAGGTGGTGAGCTAGAGCCATGGTTTGCCAACCTTTACTTTAGACCACCACTCCATGCTCAGTTCAAACTATAGCCTATGATAAATGATTGTTTAAAAGATTAGCATAAGGAAAAAAAACTGCCTCCAACAGATTGGTGAATTAGAAAGAAAACTTCCACTTTTATTCTGTACAATAAAGAATGCTTCATGGCCGGGCACAATGGCTCACGCCTGTAATCCTAGCTCTCTGGGAGGTCGAGGCGGGCAGATTGTTTGAGCTCAGGAGTTCGAAACCACCCTGAGCAAGAGCAAGACCCCGTCTCTACTAAAATTAGAAAGAAATTAATTGGA
>NW_012148622.1:11558-12134 GCF_000956105.1 Propithecus coquereli
GTAGAAAGAGTTCTCAAGCCTTGTAATCAAAACAGATATTCCGTAAAAACAAACACACTTTTATTCTGGTTTTCGTATATAATCATTTATAATCATTTTATATAGTCATGGTAAACTAGTCTGCTAAATTTTATAAATATACACATTTTGATTAACAGTTGAAAATCTGAAGCTTGGTATTAATTTTATCTTCTCTATTTTGGTACAATTTCCTTCTAATTCTTCTATTAATAACTTGTGGCCTAAAAGCTTTATCTGTCATTATTCAAATACCAAGCATTCTCTGTTGAGCAGACTAGCAGTGAGCATTTTTGATTAAATTGTTTAAAGTTCTCCAACTGTTTCCTTAAACCAGCTCTATTTCTCCCCTCTCCAGCTGTGACCCCGGCACAGGCACACGGACTGGGACGACACCCCACTGCTGAGTACTAGCATCAAGCCAGGCTGGCTTGGCAATAGCTTTAATGTTCACTGTGAAATCTGTTATAAACCCAAGTTAGTCCTATACTATATTTTTTAATTACTGTCACTCGTTTACATATCATAATAGGTAATTTAAGTTTCTAAAACTATAAT
>NW_012148622.1:14186-14784 GCF_000956105.1 Propithecus coquereli
GAGTTTATAAAACTGAATAATTTTTTGCAATAAAAAAACAATAAATGAGCTTTTAAAAACAGTATTGTTAACAATAAGAGCTAGAAATGAGGCATTATCAGCCTTATTTAACATTTTTTTCCCTTTAAACCCATCTATTTTTGGCAATACAGTCACCATTTCCTAGCTATGAGCGATGGGAGACACGATGTGTCAGCAATAGCCAACACAGAGCTAAACCTTGATCACACTGGGGTTCCCGAGGGGAGCTGACAAGGAAGGAGGAAGAGCATGGAGGATGAGAAAGCTGCTCAAGGAGGAATTGCCAAACCTCAAAGTTTTAGACCAGGCCGGGCACAGTGGCTCACACCTATGATCCTAGCACTCTAGGAGGCTGAGGCAGGAGATCGCTTGAGCCCATGAGTTCAAGATCAGCCTGAGCAAGAGTGAGATCCTGTCTCTACCAAAAATAGAAAAATTAGCTGGGTGTGGTGGCATACACCTGCAGTCCCAGCTACTTGGGAGGCAGAGCCTAGGAGTTTGAGGTTGCAGTGAGCTATGATGATGTCACTGCACTCTACCTCGGACAACAGAGTGAGACTCAGGCTCAAAAAAAAAA
>NW_012148623.1:0-315 GCF_000956105.1 Propithecus coquereli
TTTTATCAAATGGTTTTTCCTCAGGCAATGAGATGATCATATTGTTTTTGCCCTTCATTCTGTTTATGTGATGTATCATGTTTATTGATTTGTATACATTGAACCATCCATGAATCCCTGGTATAAATCCCACCTGATAATGGTGTACTATCTTTTTGATTTACTGCTGGATTTGGTCTATTTATATTTCATTGGAGATTTTTGCATCTATGTTTATCATGGATATTTGCCTATAGTTTTCTTTTTCTGTTATGTCCTTGTATGGATTTGGTAACAGGGTGATGCTGGCCTTATAGAATGAGTTAGGGAGGATTT
>NW_012148623.1:3444-3806 GCF_000956105.1 Propithecus coquereli
AGTCAGCCATCTTGAACCCCCCTCCAATGTATATATTCTTACTAAGACTATAACTCCAGTCAACACTGATTAATTAAATAACAGAAACCAAAGTATCCCCGACACTCAGGCATTGATTCCACAAATAAGCTCCACTATGGCCCAATGCTATACTAAAAGGCTTCCTGTGGGATAGAAAGGAAGGACTTTAAGACCATCAAGGCCTGAAGAACTATGTAATTTTGGCAAGTTTTGAACATTTCAGAGATTCATTGTCCTTCATTAGTGAAATGGAGAACATACAAAATTGTAGGATTGTTGAAAAGATTCAATTAAATAAAGTAATACTTCAACAAATGGTAATTTTTATTGATAGGCAAGGT
>NW_012148623.1:6621-8057 GCF_000956105.1 Propithecus coquereli
ATTATTTTATCCTTTGTTTCCTACCTACACTTTTAGCTATTGCTCAGTTTTTCTCTAAACTTTACCCTCCCCCAACTCCAGGCAGTGCACCTAAGGGAGAATCTTCTGCTTAGGAAAAAAAAAGAGATAATTCAGAAGACTTTGCTTTGCAACTTGGGTAGCAGTTCAGTCACAGCAAAATAAAGTTCTAAGCAGAATTATGAAGCCCTTATTCCAGGCCTTAGTTTTTGGACAGCATTTCTAGACCCACCCTGGGCCAGAAGGAAACATGCTTCCCTGAAAGGAAGAACCCAGTCCTGGTTGGATTTACCACCTGCTAGCTAAAGAGCCCTTGGGCTTTGAATAAACATAAGAGATAACCAGGCAACAATCACCATGGCATTTGGGTGAGACTGGGCTGGCTTCAGGTATGTCCAGACTCAGTCCTAGCAACAGTGGCCATGAGAGAATGCCCACACTGCTCTTTCCCCAACTCCAGCAACCCAGCAAAGGGAGTGAGGAAAAAGACTGAGAGGCATTGCCTGGTAATAGAAGGAATTCTCCCATATCTTAACCAAGTCCACCAAGATGGTACCACCAGGTACCAAGAATTCAAAATAGCTATTCTGAATAAGCTCAGTGAACTTCAAGATAACACAGAGAAGTAATTGAGAGGTCTATCAGAAATTTTACAAAGAGATTGAAATTTTAAAAAATCAAGCAGAAATCCTGGAGCTGAAAAATTCAATTGAGAAACTGAGAAATGCATCAGAGTCTTTCAACAGCAGAATTGATCAAGTAGAAGAAAGAATAAGTGAGCTTGAAGACAGGCTATTTGAAAATATGCAGAAGAGAAAAAAAGAAAAAAGCATAAAAAAGAATGAAGCATGCCTACAATATCTATAAAATAGCCTCAAAAGGGCAAAACTAAGAGTTATTTGCCTTAAAGAGAAGATAGAGAGATTGGGGTAGAAACTTTATAAAAAGAAATAATAAAAGAGAACATTCCAAACCTAGGGAAAGATAGCAATATTCAATTATAAGAAGATCATAGAACATCCATACCTCTCACCTCTCACAAAAATCAATTCATGGTGGTTAACAGCCTTAAACCCAAGGCCGGAAACTATAAGAATTCTTGAAGAAAATGTTGGAAAAACTCTTACAGACATTGACCTAGGCAAAGAATTTATGAAGAAGACCACAAAAGAAATCACAGCAACAACAAAAATAAATAAATGGAACCGGATCAACTTAAAAAGCATCTGCACAGCCAAGGAAACAATCATTAGAGCAGATAGACAACCTACAGAATGGGAGAAATTATTTCCATGCTATACATTTGATAAAGGGCTGATAACTAGAATCCATAAAGAACTCAAGCAAATCAGCAAGAAAAAAATCTAACAACTCCATTAAAAAGTAGACAAGCTATGAACAGAAACTTTTCAAAAGAA
>NW_012148623.1:13246-14370 GCF_000956105.1 Propithecus coquereli
GTTTGCCTTATTCACACATGACATGATCTTATACCTAGAAAAAAATCCTAAATATTCCACCAAAAAAAAAAAAATTAGAACTGATAAAATCAAGTAGTAAAGTTGCACGATTCAAGTGGAAGACCTGGCCAGAGCAATTAGGCAAGAGAAAGATATAAAGGGCATTCAAATTTGAAAAAAGGAAGTTAAGTTTGCCCTAGTCACACATGACATGATCTTATACCTAGAAAAAAACCCTAAATATTCCACCAAAAAAAAAAATTAGAACTAATAAAATCAAGTTCAGTAAAGTTGCACGATACAAAATTAACATAAAAAATCAGTAGCATTTATATATACCAGCAGCAAACAGTCTGAAAAAAAAATCAAGCAAGCAATTTCATTTACACTAGCTACAAAAATATCAATCTAAACAAAGAAGGAATCAATCTAACCAAAGAAGTAAAAGTTCTATACAGGAAAAGCTATAATATTCTGATAAAAGAAATAGAAGAGGACACAAAAAATGAAAAGATATTCCATGCTCATAAATTGGAAGAATTAATCTTGTTAAAATGACAATATTATCCAAAGAAATTTACAAATTCAATGCAATCCCTATCAAAATACCAATGACAATATTCACAGAAATAGAAAAAAAAAAAATCCTAACATTTATAAGAGCCACAAAAGTCCCGAATAGCCAAAGCCATCATGAGCAAAAACAAGAAAGCTGTAAGTATCACACTACCTGACTTCAAAATTTGCTGCAAAGCTAAAATAATCAAACCAGCATGGTACTGACACAAAAACAGACACATAGACCAATGGAACAGAATAGAGAACGCAGATATAAATCCATGCATTTACACCCAACTCATCTTTGAAAAAGATGCCAAGAAAATATAATGGGGAAAGGACAGTCTTTTCAATACATGGTGCTAGGAAAACTGTATAACCAAATGTAGAAGAATGAAACTAGACCACTATCTCTCACAATACAGAAAAACCAAAGTGGATTAAAGACTTAAATCTAAGATCTGAAAATACGAAAGTACTAGAAGAAAACATTGGGAAACACTCCAGGACATTGGTCTTAGCAAAGATGTTTTGTGTAAGACCTCAAAAGCACAGGAAACAAAAGC
>NW_012148623.1:14420-14881 GCF_000956105.1 Propithecus coquereli
TCACTACTGGGTATATCTCCAAAAGAAGAGAATTCAGTATATTGAAAATATAACTGCACTCCTATGTTTGTTCATTGTAGCACTATTCACAATTGCCAAGAGATACGGAATCAACCTAAGTGCTCATCAACAAATGAAGGGTTAAAGAAATTGTGGTATATGTATATACAATGGAATATTATTCAGCCATAAAAAGAATAAAATCCTGTTATTTGTAGCAGCATGGATGGAACTGGAGGACATTATATTAAGTGAAATAAGCCAAGCACAGAAAAACAAATATTGCGTGTTCTCAATCATATGTGGAAGGTACGACAGTGTATCTGATGAAGATAGAAAGTAGAATGGTGGTTAGCAAAGTCCAGGAAGGGGAATGGCAGGAGATGGAGGAGGAAAAAGATATAAATTTATTTATTATCACTGAACTGTACACTTACAATGGTAAAGATGGTAAATTACAT
>NW_012148623.1:16543-16930 GCF_000956105.1 Propithecus coquereli
AGAAGGCAAGATCTCTGAAATCTACAAAACTGACATAGTTCATATGAGTTTTGTACAATTACCAGGTTCCATTCATAAATGTAGCTTTGTGATACCGCTTGCTTAAGACATATAGTTGGAAAATATCTCATTCCTAACAAGCTATAACAATTCTTTCCCTTAAGTGCATTTTTAAGTAAAATTTAAAAAATTAAATATAGCATATTATTTCAGTTACATATTGCTGATTAACTAATCAACCTAAAACATAGTGATTTAAATGACAACAATTTATTACTTTTTTAAGATTCTGTGAGTTTACTGATGGATTTGTCTACTGCCCTGGTCTGAGCTTTCTTAGGTGGTTGTATTCAGTTGGTGGTAACCTAAGGATGGGCTCAGCTGTGA
>NW_012148624.1:0-361 GCF_000956105.1 Propithecus coquereli
GGCTCTGGTCCTTCTCCAAGGTTCACTGAAAAATCACTGACATGAGGTAGATTGATTAGAAGGAGGAAAAAACCACAAATTTCTTTTATTTAATCGTCAGAATGAAGATTTAACTCCTCAGTGAGGTACAGTGGGTTTTAAAGAATGGAGCCTTGAAAATAGAGAAGTTTTATGAGGGAAAGAAGAGGCTTGACTAGCCTAGGTGGTCTTGTTATGTAAGTGAAATCTTATAGGTAGCAGCCTTCAGAGAGAATAGATGGTAAATGTTTTTTTTTTCAGACCTTTAAACATGTCAGACTCTCAGTAAATCTTTTCCAGATTGGGAAAGGAAAGACCTGGCTGCTTTCTCTACAGATGTAAA
>NW_012148624.1:2431-3163 GCF_000956105.1 Propithecus coquereli
AACCTGTCAGTAGGGACCTCTTCTAAAACCTATCAACCCTGAGCTGAAAGAAGAGGTTTCAGCTGAGAAGAAATGAGCAAAACATTCTGGCAACATGAAAAAACATGCTAGTTTGACACACGCAAAGGATCCCAATAGATCCACAAATATGGACCCTGACCAAAAGGAAATTGTCAAAATGTCAGAAATGGAGTTCAGAATGCAGATGGCAAACAAGATGAATGGAATTGAAGAGAAAGTTGAAAAACAATACAAAGAAGCCAAAAATTAATTTAAGATGGATAATAGACTGAAATGTAAGGCATGAAACCATAGAATTTTAGAAGAAAACATAGGAAAAACTCTTCTAAACATCAGCCTAGGCAAGAATTTATGACTAAGACCCCAATGGCAAATATAGCAACAACAAAAATAAATAAATGGGACTTAATTAAATTAAAATCTTCTTCACAGCAAAGGAAATAATCAACATGGTAAACAGACAACTTACAAAATAGGAGAAAATATTCACCAATTATACATTCAACAAAGTTTTAATATCCGTAGTCCATGAAGACACTGTCTGAGGAGGAGCTCTTAGGGAGGGCCAAAATCAAGAGGGGAGACTAAACAGATACCTTAAAAATAAAATTTTATCAGCCCTTTCCAGCAAATCTGCTGGATATTCTGACATTTTGCTAGGAAATACAATAGAAATCTGTTAGTATTATTTTAATGAATATCCACAACCAT
>NW_012148624.1:3213-3545 GCF_000956105.1 Propithecus coquereli
CAACAACAAAAATAAATAAATGGGACTTAATTAAATTAAAATCTTCTTCACAGCAAAGGAAATAATCAACATGGTAAACAGACAACTTACAAAATGGGAGAAAATATTCACCAATTATACATTCAACAAAGTTTTAATATCCATAATCCAAGAAGACACTCTCTGAGGAGGAGCTCTTAGGGAGGGCCAAAATCAAGAGTGGAGACTAAACAGATACCTTAGAAATAAAATTTTATTAGCCCTTTCCAGCAAATCTGCTGGATATTCTGACATTTTGCTAGGAAATACAATAGAAATCTGTTAGTATTATTTTAATGAATATCCACAACCAT
>NW_012148624.1:3595-3943 GCF_000956105.1 Propithecus coquereli
AACCTGTCAGTAGGGACCTCTTCTAAAACCTATCAACCCTGAGCTGAAAGAAGAGGTTTCAGCTGAGAAGAAATGAGCAAAACATTCTGGCAACAGGAAAAAACATGCTAGTTTGACACCCCCAAAGGATCCCAATAGATCCACAAATATGGACCCTGACCAAAAGGAAATAGTTAAAATGTCAGAAATGGAGTTCAGAATGCAGATGGCAAACAAGATGAATGGAATTGAAGAGAAAGTTGAAAAACAATAGAAAGAAGCCAAAAATTAATTTAAGATGGATAATAGACTGAAATGTAAGGCATGAAACCATAGAATTTTAGAAGAAAACATAGGAAAAACTCTTCT
>NW_012148624.1:6028-6558 GCF_000956105.1 Propithecus coquereli
AGGTTAACTTATTTATAAATATAAATAGTTTCCACTGTGATTGCACAGAAAAAAAGTGGAAGCAATATATAATTAAAGTTCACTTTGGAAGTTTTGTCAATAAAGAGAAATTTATTATTTAAATTTGGGGTATAAATGATAAGTTAGATCAGTTTGAAAAGAGAAGTGTGGAAGATTTTCTTGAGATTGTATTATGCATGGCCAGTTTCAATGATAAATATATATATATGTAATATGATACTTTTAAAAGTTCTAAGAATATTGGGTATAATTTTATTTAATAGAGAATTACATTGCTTAATTCACACATTAAATTCTAGCACCCCAGATCATTTATCAGTTCTGCCTTTTCTTCTATGCACCTGACATGGTAAGACTATCAACAGTGCTGCCACTGTTCTTGACTTCCTCTTTTTTCTCCTACCAGGTTATTCAAATGCTGTCCCTCTCCTGGAAAACACTGGACTTAATCATAAACATTGTATTTTCTTTTGTATAGGCAGACACCTCCTTTAGAAAGTCCCCTTAAA
>NW_012148624.1:18674-18933 GCF_000956105.1 Propithecus coquereli
TTTGTGTCTCTCCCTCTCTCTCTCTCTCTCTCTCATCTGCCCTGGAACTAAATGCTTACATTCTGGGGTACTGGGTTAAAGAAAAAACTTTGAAAATAACTTCCATAGGGATGCAGGCACATATCTCTCTATGCATTTATATTTCAAAGGAAGATGATAGTTTTATCTTCCTCTTGAAGACACTTATTTGCATTACAAAGCGTAATAGTCTTATAGTCTGGCTAGAGATTTATCAATGTACTAGCCTTCTTAAAGAATT
>NW_012148625.1:0-830 GCF_000956105.1 Propithecus coquereli
AAAAAGATGCATAAGCATTTATCTACCTGGAAAAAGGGCATGCAAATTTGGAGAATAACTTAAAATTTACCCAAAAAACAACACAGCTTCAAGTAAATAACATATCTTTTAATTAAATGAGAAAAAATTTTATCAGTGCCAAATATAGATAGTAGTTTTATCAGTAAAAGGATAAATTACCAGGATATAGTAAAATTTCTTTAGGTTAATCTTTATTGGCAAAATAATTTTATAAAAGGAGAATGACCCTTCATTGATACACTTGGTAATCATAAATTCTCCCTAAGAATTCATTGCAGAATGCAAACCCAACATTTTGGCATTCATTCAATAAATATCTATTGTGCACAAATGCTGTGCTGTGCTTTGTGTTAGGCCCAGGCAATTCACAGATATGATTTATAGTCATTGTCTTCAAAGAGCTTGTATTCAAAGATGAAGAGACAGACACCTTGACAATTATCAGAGGATGTCTTAAGTGCTTTGATGGAAATGAATCAGAGTGTGATGTAAGTAGAGCACCCAACAGAGAGTTGGTAGTTTAGGTAGGTTCCAAAAGAAATCATAGCTGTGATGAGTTGTGATGGGGAAGTGGAAATTGGCCAGGCAAAATAAGAAGGTTTAGACAAAAACTATCATGGATGTAAGCACACTGAGACAGGAAAGAGGCTGATAATATACAAACATAAAATATTTCATGATACCTCAAGGTAAAGTGGGGAAGGGGGAATGATAGGGGATAAAGTTCAAGCAGGTAGTGTAAGATTATAGAGGGTATTGGTTTTCTATTGCTTCTGTAACAAATTATCACAGATTTAGCAGTGTAAACA
>NW_012148625.1:10964-11989 GCF_000956105.1 Propithecus coquereli
TGTGTGTGTGTGTGTGTGTGTGTGTGTGTGTGTGTGTGTGTGTACCTTGAACTGATTAGTAGATTAGAAGTTCTCAATCTTTCACTGGTGGTGTAGCATATGATAATTTATACACACTCTCTCTGCTTGAAAATTCTAACCTCTCCAGGCACTTCTCACTTTTAAAGCTACTTTCAGTGAGAGTCTTTTTATTTTTTAATGAGTCCTCTTCCAAAACAGAAGATTCCCAGGAAGGATATTATACCTTAACCCATTATTGAAAAAAGAGAATATTTGTTTATTTCTCCTCACCCCCTTGCTATCTCTCCTGAACAAAGAAGAAATACTAATATCATGGCCACTCCTTTAATATGTGGTGGGGCCAATGTATGTTAAATGTTCACATGAATATATTTATCTCTCAGTTGTCTCTTGTCCAGATGGCTCTTTGTATTTCCTTTCTTTCACCACTTCCCTCTTCACCCTCCCCATCTACCCACTTATGAGTTGCTCTTTAACATTTCAAGTTTTTACTGCAGCTGATGGTGTGATTTAAATTTTGCAAGTAAGGAGCGCATGGCCTCACTCAGACCATGAGCCCAAGTTATCTGGTTCAATCCTACGTACAGTACTGGTGTATCAGAATTTTGTTTTGATTTTTTTTTTTTGAGACAGAGTTTCACTTTATTGCCCGGGCTAGAGTGAGTGCCGTGGCGTCAGCCTAGCTCACAGCAACCTCAAACTTCTGGGCTCAAGTGATCCTTCTGCCTCAGCCTCCCGAGTAGCTGGGACTACAGGCATGCACCACCATGCCCATATATTTAGTTGTTCAGATCATTTCTTTCTATTTTTTAGTAGAGACGGGGGTCTCGCTCTTGCTCAGGCTGGTCTCGAACTCCTGACCTTTAGCGATCCACCCGCCTCAGCCTCCCAGAGTGCTAGGATTACAGACGTGAGCCACCGCGCCCGGCCTGTTTGTTTTTTAGTTCTTAAATTTCAAAATATTAAAGGATACAAATATTTTTGTTACATGGATACATTGTATG
>NW_012148625.1:13223-14094 GCF_000956105.1 Propithecus coquereli
TTAGAATTCTTGTGGTTGAAATAATTAATACTCAACTTAAAATGGATTGAAAAGTAAACAATTTATTTTTCCCCAAATTACTGCTCAATCAAGATCATATCCAGAACAATGAGCTGACTGACTTGGGACTGACTTATTTTCTTATTTTTAAAGGGCTATAAAAGAAGAATAAGATTACCCTGATTGGATTTAGGAATGAGATCAATTCCAGGATCTTAGGAAGGCAATGAAAATGTCCATTTGTAATAAAGAGAAAGTTTCCATTACTGATTTTTGACCCTGAGAGCTTTTAAATCCCCTAATTTTCCTTTTATCCTTTGTCCCACATCTATACAATCTGAAAAGAAAGCCCATTCTTCTTTGTTCCCTTGGCATCCCCCCAAATTTCAAACCATGTGAGATTCAGGCCACAGGAGGGCACCTCAACTCACGCTCCACCCCTGACAACAATTATAAAACCCAAACTGATCACCCTCCCCCGATTCTAGCACCCTCCCCATACCTTACTTCAACTTTTGTTTCATTTCTGACTGAGCCTGAGCCCTTCCCCTTGGGGAATCCTTCTACTGTTTACTATGTGAACAGTAAGCTTTATGTCACATCTATTGGTTTCTTCACGCCATTCATCAGCATCCATAAATTAAATTCGTGGATGAAGGCAAGTTCAGGGATGTCCAGCAGCTAGCAGGTAATGTTAGATGCCCCATAAAACACTACTGCACCAAATAACTGCAATGAAGTAAGATGGATGGAAGACAAAATAGAAGATTCATTTCCGTACATAAGGAAATGAAGGGATATCACATGGTTGTTACTGGGAAGTGAACAGTAGAAAGTAGAAATGAAACCTTACAATTAAACAAGCTTAAAT
>NW_012148625.1:25324-25930 GCF_000956105.1 Propithecus coquereli
AATACAGAACAGTCAATGGCAGGGCAATGACTTATGTGCATACATGAATTAAACACATTCCAAAATACAGGTGACTCTTATAATAGAAAACTTTATACATCAATGAGTCCTGCTATGAACATTAATTTTGTCCCCTTTTACTTAAAAATACTTTATCATGTCTAAAGGAATATATTGGGGGCCAGAGGGCTAGGGGTTGAGGAGCACCGAATAGTAATGACCATAAAATTGTTAGTCTTTCTTGAGACTTTTATATTTATAGACTCATACACTTCACTTTTATGAACAACATCTATCAATCTATAATTGATCACTCTTCTTTATTCAGAACCAAGATGCTTGTTAAGTTCTTAATCACCTCTTACATAGACTTGTACAAATTTACATGAACTGATCCCTTTTCTTGTCCTAAATACCTACTCTTCAAAAGTTGTATTCTGCCTTGTATATAGGTGGATTATTTATTTACAAGTTTAATAACAATGACTATTTGTAACACCATGATAGAAAATATGTCATTAAGACCATGCAGATACTGTAAAATAATTATTTCTTCAAAAATAATTATGTCTTCAAAGAGTCCACAGAAAATGCACGTTACAAAAA
>NW_012148625.1:34239-34914 GCF_000956105.1 Propithecus coquereli
AATACCTTTTGGAGATTTGGTATTACATTTAATCTACAGATAAATTTTAGGAGAATTGATTTCTTATAATAAATATCCTTGCAAACTCTGAGTATCACGTACCTCCCAATTTATTTAGGTCTGGAAACATAATATTCATGGAATTGGTAGAGTCCATAGAAGAGCTGTTATATACAATACCTTTATACAGGGATTGCTGTGAAGTTAACCAGTAAAAGAAATCTGCTTTTAACTTGAACATCAAACAGAAAGTAACTCCTCTTGCCAAAGTGTATTTTAAATACGTTTTCCATGGTCACAAAGCAGAAACTTGAACTTGTGGAAAGAGCTGACAAAAAGAATAACACAAAAAGAATAAAATAATAACAAAGTTTTTATATTTGAAGGACAGAGATAATAACATTACTCAATAAATCAGGTCAGTATAATTGCATAAGAATATTCTGTGTTAAATGACATCTTTAAAGGAAATTAACTAGCATAACTTTTGTTTTAAGAAATATACTTTCAAAAATTATATAAGCTAAGTCTGAAGACAGAATTTCAAATAAGTCTTCAATAATTTGATATGTTGTTAAATGGTAAATATACATGAAAGGAATATTGATATAGAGAGCCTTTAAATTAAATTACATATTGGTTTTAAAGGGTAGATAAAGTTCTTTCAGAAAAAGA
>NW_012148625.1:43409-46070 GCF_000956105.1 Propithecus coquereli
AAAATCAAGAGATAAGCTTTTCCTGTAGTTCTGTTTAAAAACCACATTGTTTTGTTCTGAATGTAACTGAAAGCATTGTATAAAGGTAGGATTTATAAGAGGGGCACTATTGAGATCAGATGAATATAGGCATAAAATAAAAAGATGAAATTTAATGAGACTATTTTTTGAAAATATGTTATTACAACATGTTTCTTTCTACATTGGTACCTATGAGGACAATTTTATGTATCTGTCTATAAAAGGTGAATGTTAGCATGCTTTTTTTAAAAAAACTGTATCAATTATTTTAAGTAGATACATGCACACAGAACAAATTCAAAATGGACAAAAGGCATAGAGCCAGAAGACTCTTCCCTTTCCCTTCCCCAGATCCCTAGGTCCTTTGCTCAGAGGTAAATCCTGTTACCAGTGTCTTGGACCCTTACAGAATGAGATATTTGATATCGTTACAAACATATAATCTTCAATGAGACTGTTACTATGTAGAGAAAATCATTAATTAACCAGCTAGCAGAAGCAGTTCTATTCTCAGACTCCACAAGAATAACTGATGACCGTGCCATCATCTTCTCTATAATCAATCATCTGCCTACCCACTTGACCTTTTTCACCTTTGCCCACATGCCAGGCTGAAACCATAGGAAGAACATCTGCGCATCTTGCCTACCCAAAGTCTCCAGAGCTCTTGGCACTTTTCTGAGCTTAATCTTTATTTAACCTTTGTTTTAATGATGAAAGATTGTCTTTCAGTCAGCAGTTCTTCACATACAGTGAACTTTTGTCACTAGTTCACAATTCAAATACTTAAGGATTAGGAAGCATGACTTTGCCAAATTAGGTGAATATTTTTTTGTTCATTTTTTTGCCTGAAATTCTAGTACAGCTTAATCTATTGACCTTAACTATGGAATTGTTGAGTCAGATTCTCCTTGTGCATAAGATACTTCCTTTGTATACACTTGGCACCATAGGAAGCTGCATTAACTTTTAGCATATCAGCATGTGTTTTTATCAAATCATATTTCACAAGTTGTAAATATTTCCAGTTTCAAAAATGCTGACTTGGATCATTTCTAGAAACTTAAGCACACAGAAAACTCTGACTCTGTTATACTTGGACCATCACTCTATTTAATAACACATATTTTAAAAAGCATGAATAAGAGAAACAAAACATTTCTGGTGCATGTACCATAAAGTTTAAATATTAGATACATTTCTATAAACCTAAATGATGTAGAAGCTAAGGAAAATGCTAACTGGGGAAAAATAAGGCAACGACTTGGCAAATCACATTTGCAGATACTGCGGTTTCTTAGGTATTCTTCAGTGAGATGTGAACACATGCTGGGCTTTGAAACTCAGGTAAAGAAACAAAATTTCTATTAGTAAGCATTTAAGGAAACTGAAGATGGTAAAAAATCAATAAATAAAATAAAATATTTATCTATTTTCTTATTTTTCATTAATCTAAATATCATTGTTTGCTTAAAACAATCACAGTAATAATGTAATGGATAATTATAGTACATAGATAAGTGAAATAAATGTCAGCAATGTCACAATGGATGAGAAGGAGGATTTGGAATCCTCTGTTAAATTACCTACACTATAGGTAAAGCAGTATAGTGTTATTTGAAGGTAGACTTCAATTAGTTAACAATGTTAACTCTAGGGCAACTACTATGTTTTTAAAAAGGAGTAAACTTGATAGGAGAAACAGGATAAAATCAAACTATTTAAAATGCACAATTAAAACCAAAGAATACAGAAAAAGAGGGAAAAATAAAGAACAAAAGCAACAAATTGAAAACAGTTATAGTATTGGTACACACTGATCCATAGAGACAAAAGACATATTAAATGGTTACCAGAGCTTATGGGAAGGGGAAATAGGGAATGACTGCTTAATGAGTATGGAGTTTCCATTTAGGAAAATAAAAAATAGAATTAGATGGTGATGATAGTTGTACAACACTGTGAGAGCATTGAATACCACTGAATTATACATTTAAAATGATTAAAATGGTAAATTTTATGTAATGTGTATTTTACCAATGTTTTTAAATATCAACGGCTTTCCAGGATACTGGCAATAAAAAATTGAAATTTCAAATTGAAAAAATACCATGTATAATAATGCCAAAAAATGAATTATATAGGTATAAATCTAACAATATATATATAGAATACATATGAAACAACCTAAAAATATTGATGAAAGAAATCTAAGATCCAAATAAATAGAGATTATTTGTTTATGAATTAGACTACTCAATATTATTAATTGTTCCCAGATTTATCTACAGATTTAATACAATACCAATCAAGACATCAGCAAGCTGTTCTGCAGATATTGACTAACATTATATAAACGTAATATAATAAGGCAAAAGATCTAGACTAGGTAACATAGTATTGGCGCAGGTGGGAAGAAATTTGGGGAACTCACATTACCCGAATTTAAGACTTACTATAGAGCCAGAGTAATCAAGACATCCTGATACTGGCTAAATAAATAAATAACAAATAAACATAGATCAATGGAACAGTTAAGCATTCAAAAGTCAAAGAAGCAGAGCAAAATCAATGAAGAAAGGAGAAAGGATAGTCTTTTCAACAAAATGGTACTGGCACAATTGGATGTCCATTTGCAAA
>NW_012148626.1:0-828 GCF_000956105.1 Propithecus coquereli
TATTTGTTGTAAGTTAGAATTTTTCTCACTTACAGAATCCATAAATGACTTGACATTTCCCTTTGCACGTCCACTTGATTGCTCCTTGTCACTGTCCCATGTTCTCCATCTCCCTTCCTCAGCTTTTGAGGAAGGGAGCTTAGAATTTCTGAATCAAAAGTGTCTAGGGCTGGTACTGTGTCTGAGAGGAGGGGGAAGAGTGAATTTTAAACAATTTTATAATTTTTGGAGGAAAATAGGTGCAGATTATAGTGAAAACAAAAGCCCTCCATCCCTCAAGCCTTGGTGTCTATCTTCTCTTTATTTCTTGTTTTTGTTATTCTGATATTTGTTAGCAATAAAACCAACAAAGCAGTCACATGTGATTATCTTGGATGGTACATATGAGAAGTATGGGATAAAAGTCATGGAAATGAGGGTTGCAGGTCACTGACAGGAACCTGACTGCAGATCAGTGACCTTATGAGACTAATTACGATACACCTTCTAGCCTCCTACTCTGTCATTTTATCACTCAGCTTTTCTGCTAATGGTCAAAAGAGAGCTACCTTCAGGCATTGCATCTGTGTTTGAGAGAAACATGGAGGTGGGGCATTAGATATGATGGGCAAAAGTCATGTGGTAGCTGAGTCTGCTCCTGTTTATCGGAATAATAATAATCTAAACCAGAAGCTCTACTGATAGGCTGCTAAGAACTCTGTTGGACAGTCTTGGCCCTACGGCTGTCCCTAGGTGCAAGGAGTCTGGGGTGTGAACATTTTTAACACTACCATTCTGAATGAAATGGAATACTTTAGTAACCATGAACAAGAAAATAAATATTGGGTA
>NW_012148626.1:2497-3334 GCF_000956105.1 Propithecus coquereli
ATTTTTTATATTTTTTTTATCATGTGGTATTTGTCAATACCTTAAGGACTATGCTAAGTAGAAGCACTGAGAGTGGGCATTGTTTTATCGTTCCTGATACAAAAGTGAAGACTTTTAAAGATGTCACTTTCTTTAAGGAGTACTCTGCTGTGCTTTTTGACATGCTTTACTATCCCTTCTGTTGGACCCAACCACCCAGAGTGAAGGTAGGGGCATATCAAACACCAAGCCTGCTAGATGGCTTTGAATTCCTACTCAATACATCGGGAAAGAACATCTCTCTTTCCAGGATTTTCAACCTCAGGATTTCTTTCCAATAGCAGCGTGGAAAAGCCCAGATAAATCAGATGAATAGATACACACATACTATATAACTAAACACCAGCTCCACAAAAGCCAGTGGAAGAGCAATACCTGGAAATCCTTCAGTAACCACAAACTCAAGTTATGCACAGTTACCCTTCATGTTGTCATTCATTGCTGTCAGCACAGTGATTCTGTAATTGGCACAGACTGGTCATATCTTCATCCTGGAGGCTCAGAGTGAAGTTATCTTTACAAGGATTTAAAAACAGAGAGATGTGGTTTTTCCAAAGAAACACTGGAAAGCTGTTTCTGAATAAGGCTAAATAAGTAGATACAAAGACTTATACTTCACATGCAATTTTTTCAACCCCCTCCCCCGCTTCTCAGACATACACTTGTGTTGAGACTACCATGTTGCTTTTGTCAGGAAACTACGTAGAGTATCTGACCTCTGCATCTCATCTCTCCTGTCTCGAATTTGACATCGCTGGCAGTAAAAAATGACATATTAGATCTCTATTGTCTTATATA
>NW_012148626.1:13459-14147 GCF_000956105.1 Propithecus coquereli
GATGTTTTATTTCTAGGAAATCAAAACAACTTTTCTCATGTTTAACTCATAGAAACTACTGAACAATTTAGTAAAACATCCTATATGCATATTTTAAATTCAATAAATCAAATTTATGTTGTATTTGTTAATTTGAACAACTGTTTTTAGCAATGTGGAGTGAAGTAGTATATTCAGTACTTAGACATTTCTGTAGGAAAGTTAAATTAAGTAAAAGTACCAGAATACAATATCAAATTTGTACTTTAATTTGAGCTTTTTGTTGCGGAATTAGTAGGATGAACCTAAGGTTAACAAAAAAGAAAAAAAAAGAAATGTCACTGAGCTCACTCTTCCTCACCCAGGCCTGTAGATGCAACAGCCTCGGGTACTGAGGTATGTCAGCAGTATTTCCGCAGGAACTTCAGTTAACAGCTACCCCAAGAGTCCGAATCTGTTATGAATCTGACCCTTGTGTCAAAAAGTAAAGGTTACAAGTCATTTACTCCTCCTGGCATAGAAAGACCTGGCAGGGGGAACAAAGGCTCTTGGAAGCATATTTTCTTAAGTGTAAAGCAACCTGTGCCCTTGCAAATATTTGAGGTCTTTTTGGATGGCAGATGGAAATTTACTAAAAGAAACATGGGAATTTTTAAAGCAGCCTCTATAGCCTTAAACTAAAACTTCCACTTGTTTGGGAGAAGAGGGC
>NW_012148626.1:14197-14632 GCF_000956105.1 Propithecus coquereli
TGGCAGATGGAAATTTACTAAAAGAAACATGGGAATTTTTAAAGCAGCCTCTATAGCCTTAAACTAAAACTTCCACTTGTTTGGGAGAAGAGGGCTCCTTCTATCTCGGTTCATTTGGCATATTCTCATGCTGTGAGACCGATATTGTGCCGTCTATTAAATTAACCGGAAAATTTGGCACCTCCCCAGTTTAGCCTATCATAGTTAAGAAGGTTACCTATTTCTATTGAATAATTTGAGTGGAGCCCATTAAATATTGTATTTAAAAAGATGGAAATAATCTAAACATTCAACAACAGTAGAGTGGGTAAGCATTCTGTTTCGTTCACTTGATGAAATACCATGTATCCATTAAAAATAATGTTAAAATTTCATATCCATGCTTATGACAATGAGACTCAGGAACAGTATACAGAAATATATATAAATATGAAT
>NW_012148626.1:17398-18189 GCF_000956105.1 Propithecus coquereli
TGGGTAGATGTGGTGTGGAAGTAGGTGGAAGTGTTCTTCTGGTTGCTTCTAACTCTTTCAGTCAAATGGGAAGCAAGGTCATCAGCTGAGAATGAGATTAGAAGAGGATGCATTGAGGGTTTGAGGAAAGAGACAAATGTATTAAATAGGAAAGTGAGAGAATAAATGGACTAGGAAAAATAGGCAGCATCAAGCACCCCACTGAGTTTCACTGTCATTAGGTTAAAGTGAAACTGGTCTATGTGGTGGAATGTTTTTCTCCAGCTTCATGCAACTGCATGGGTGCAAGTGGAGGGTGCAGGCTGGGATTGACCTAGGCTGTGGCTTTGCCAAGAATTCATGATGAGTCAAGAGGAGCAAAAAAGTCAAAGGCACAAGCAAGGGATGGATGATAATGATTAATCATAGGGTTTAAATAGGACAAGGAGTTCATGGTACCTCACCGGCTAGTAGGGAAGACTGACAGGTACATTAAGTTATCTCTGTGTGTACATGCATGCTAAGGCACAAATGTACTCCCCATGTGTGGATGAGTGAGAGAGTGAGAAAGCAAGAGATTTCTTACTGTGTAGCCACTAACCTCACTGACCTTGCAACAAGTCCGTCTTCTTAGAACTAGTTGTTGGAGATTGGTGGTGTTGCTGATGCTGCAGGTATCATTTCAGGCAGGGAGGAAGCAGACCCAGGTTTCTTTTAGGAAACATGGATAGTTATCGCTCAGCTGGCTCAGCTGATAACTACACCCAAACCAAAGTAGAATATAAATCACCCTTTCAGCTCAGTAAATGTTT
>NW_012148626.1:19569-19977 GCF_000956105.1 Propithecus coquereli
ATCCATTATATAGATTCAAAATAGAATAGACCTCTCCCCCAAAGCATGTGAGATATGTTAAGTAAGTCATTTTTAGGAATTATGAGAGATTCACAAGATGGTAAAAGATTTACATCAGAGTGAAAGTATTCAGGGAGGATTTATAAATAAATGTGATTTGAGTTGGGTCTTTAAGATTAGATAATCCCACTTGGAAAGACAGAGAAGAGATACCTGATTATTATTTTATGTCAGTTACATAGCATAATTGAAAACCGGAGTGGAGATGTCATTTGGGAAAAATGGAATAGAATTTAAGCCCATCTGTAGAAAGCCTGGAATGGTCTTTGTAATTTAGACTTTATCCTATAAGAAATAGGGAGCTATTGGTAACTTGTGAGCTGAGAACTGACTGGACTGAAAGAGACT
>NW_012148627.1:0-334 GCF_000956105.1 Propithecus coquereli
CATATCCATCACCTCAGATATTTATCATTATTATTGTGAGAACATTTAAGATCTACTTTCTTAGCTATTTTCAAGTACACAATACATTATTATCAACTATGGTCATTATGCTGTACCAAAGATCTCTAAAATTTATTCCTCCTAACTAAAACTTTGTACAGCTCCCCATTCCCCCCAGTCTCTGTAACCACCATTCTACTCTTTGCTTCTATGAGTTTGACTTTTTTAGATTTCATATATAAGTGACATCATGCAGTATTTGTCTTTCTGTGCCTGGTTTATTTCACTTAGCATAGTCTCTTACAGGTTCATCCATGTTGTTGCAAATGACAGA
>NW_012148627.1:4765-5187 GCF_000956105.1 Propithecus coquereli
ATTTATGATACATAATGTGACATTTTGATATATATGTACATTACAGAATGATGAAATCAAGCTAATTAACATATCCGTAATCTCACATACTTATCATTATTGTTGTGAGAACATTTAAAATCTACTCTTTCAGCAATTTTAAAATATACAATACATTATTAACTATAGTCACTGTGCTGTCCAATACATCTCTAAAACTTTTTCCACCTAACTGAAAGTTTCTACCCTAAGACCAACATCTCCCCATTTCCTCACCCTCCCTCTAGCCCTTGGTAACCACCATTCTACTTCTCTGAGTTCTACCTTTTTATATCCCACATATAATGAGATGATGCAGCATTTGTCTTTCTGCATGTGGTTTATTTCACTTAGCTTGGGGTATCCTCAGGTTAATTCATGCTGTCACAAATGACAAAATTTCC
>NW_012148627.1:5237-5835 GCF_000956105.1 Propithecus coquereli
AAGACCAACATCTCCCCATTCCCTCACCCTCCCTCTAGCCCTTGGTAACCACCATTCTACCTCTCTGAGTTCTACTTTTTTATATCCCACATATAATGAGATGATACAGCATTTGTCTTTCTGCATGTGGTTTATTTCACTTAGCTTGGGGTGTCCTCAGGTTAATTCATGCTGTCACAAATGACAAAATTTCCTTCTTTTTAAATTTTTAATTATTTTGGGTACATAATAGTTGTATATCTTTATAGGGTACATGTGATGTTTTGATATAGGTATATGATGTGGATTAATTAAGTCAGGGTAATTGGGGCATCCATCACTTCAGGCATTTATCATTTCTTTGTGTTTGGAGCATTCCAATTCCACTCTTTTAGTTATCTTAAAGTATACTCTAACTTACTGTTGATTATAGTCACTTCGTTGTGCTCTCAAATATTTATTCTATCTAACTATCTAACTATATTTTTGCACCCAGTAACCATCCCCACTTTATCCCTCCCTGGCTGCTACCCTTCCCTGCCTTTGGTAACCATCATTCTACTCTCTGTCTCCATGTGATCATGAATTTTCTTCTCTTTAAATCCTAAATAGTATTCCA
>NW_012148627.1:6173-6613 GCF_000956105.1 Propithecus coquereli
CCAGGCAGCCACTAATATTTTCACCTTTTCTATAATTTTGTCATTTCAAGAATGTTATGTAAATAGAACCATGCAGTATGTAACCTTTTGTATTGACTGTTTTTCGTCAGTATAATTTCCCTGAGAGAGTCATCCAAGTTGTTGCATGTATCAAGTTAGTTCCATTTCATCGCTGAGTAGAATTCCATCGTATGGACATACCACAGTTTGTTTAATCAGTCACTTGTTAAATGACATATGACTAGAGCTTCTGTGACCATTTGTGCATAAGTTTTGTGTGAGCACAAATTTTCATTTTTTTTGAAATAAAGGTTGAAGAATGTAATTGTTGGATTGTATGGTAATTGAATAGTTTTATAAGAAACTGCTAAACTGGTTGCTAGAGTGACTGTACCATTTTATATTCTCACAAGCAATGTGTGAGTGATCCAATTTCTCTG
>NW_012148627.1:9413-10315 GCF_000956105.1 Propithecus coquereli
ATCCATTTTGAGTTAATTTTTGTATAAAATGTATCCAATGTCTTCAGCATTATTTGTTAAAAGGGCTACCCTTTGTCTGTTGAATTGCTTTTGTGACTTTGTTCCATTCTGAATAAAATGGTTATGCTGGATCAAAAAACAAAGCATGGGATCAAGGGGAACACAATGGGATTCCTTTCATATTACAGCCTGCTTATATTTCTGGGACTGGTACATTCACACTGCTATATATGTGCGAATCTTTTTCTGGGTTCTCTATTCTGTTCCATTGATCTATGCATCTTCCCATCAATACCACAGAGTTTTGATTACTGAAGGTATATAGTTAGCCTTAATATTGAGTACCCTCTTTTCTCCCTCTTTATTCTTTTTTTCAAGATTATTCTAATTATTCTGGAGTTTGCACCTTTCCATAAATTTTAAAGTAAGCTTGTCTAGGTCAAAAACAACAGAAAAACCCTCCTGAGATTTTGGTAGGAGTTACATTAAATGCACAAATTAACTTGGGAAGAACAGACATCTTTACTATGTTAAGTCTTCCAATCTATGAACACAGTATGTCTTTCCATTTATATGGTTCTTCTCTGATTTACCTCATCAGGACTTTTTAATTTTCAGCATACAGGCTCTGTTAATATTTTGTGAAGTTTATATCTATGTATTTCATTTCCTTTGTAATTATTGTTAATTGCATTGTTTTTAATTTCAATTTTGACATGTTTATTGTTACTATATAGAAATACAATTAGTTTTTGCTGTTCAATTTGTTTCCTCTGACTTTGCTTAACTTATTTATTAGTTCTAGGAGTTTTTCCAAGACACCTTGAATGTTTTTAAGTAGAACATTATGTCATCTGCAAATAAGGACAGTATTATTTCTTCCTTTACTGTTCATATGCCTG
>NW_012148627.1:13096-16237 GCF_000956105.1 Propithecus coquereli
AGTAAGATGCGTTCTAAATCAAGGAATAGGGATAAAATCCTTTAACATACAGGATTATGAAGCATATACTGGTAGTGTGAGAGAAAAAGCAGGCAAAGTGATGGATTTATATGAGAAATGAAAGAGGACATTATAACTCAACAGTGTCATCTCTCTAACTAGCATAAATGTGGTTTTTGGTTGAAGTGATACTATCTTCATGTGATTCTTAAGTGCCAACGAGTTCTGTCCAGTTGTAAATAACTTATGACTCAAATCTGACCCAACAGAGTGTTTTAGACTCTTCCAGAAACATATTGAATAAAATGTAGTATAATTTAGTTATTGTATTTCTTATTCATTATAGCATTGCTCTAGCTATAAATTTCAACCCAGTGACATAATAATTACCATTTTTTGTGTATCTGTATGTCGTGACAGTGGTATAAAATAGTAAAGGAGATATTAATAAATGTTCCCTGAATGGAAATAAATAAATGAGTAAATAAAGCATATCTGCCTTCTATTTTTCCTTCAGATGACCTGACGTAGGAAGCAAAGCGAAGCAAAGAAGACAATCTGCGGAAATGGCTATGGAAAGTCAGTTCCCCTTCCATGTGGACTTCAATAAGGTCATTCCATCAATTTCGCTTATTCCTTGAAATAATCTGTCATTCTAGTATACAGTAGTCATGGAGAACACAAGAGCAAATGATGTGAAAATATAATGAGAGACCTCGCCTTCTGGAAATTATATGTGTATCTCATTTAAACTCATTCAGGCACTACTAAATTCATTAGACAAAGACTGATACGCGTGAAATCTAAATGATGAAGCTCTAGGTAACTGCTTTGCAATTCTTATGAACAATAAAATTGTGAGTGTGCATTTTTCAAAATAAGTAGATCATGAGATGTGAAATCATTATAATAATACCTTTCTAAGTAAAAGCAGCCAACTTGCTGACATCAAAATTGTGTCATCCACAGCTTAAAATAAAATTGATGCATTTCCTAAAGCCCATGGCTTTGCTGTCATGTTCATTTACCTCTTTAAAATGAAGGGTTTATTTCACCTTTTAAGAGAAATTACAGGCTGGAAAGTCCCGCTATGGTCTCCTACCTACTTTGGCTCTAACGCTCGGGGTTCCTGCCACTTCTCCGGCAGGCACAGTGTTACGGAGCTGCATGGTTCCTGTGTGCTGGGCCCTAAGCGATTCAGCAGTTAAGGTAGCACTCTCTTGTGGTTAAATTCGGGCAGACTTTCAGTCTCAATTATAGTCGGCGCTTAAATCACATACGATCTTCGATTTACAAACTCATGACTTTTTTCTTTCTGTAAAAGTGGAAGTTTAAGTACAAGTAAAAAAACATAGAAGAGACTGTGAAGGAAGATCCTATAGGGAGAAACCCCTTCAGTCTCAAACTAAGCACAAAGACCCACTGAATCTTGAAAAATCATGGAGAACCAGTTGGGTTGGGCAGATCCACGTTCTAGTACTAAAGCGAATCCTGCGCCCACACAGGCAACAAGTTCTCTGTGGATTTGGTTACCAACCATGGACTGAACATCGTGAGTCCAGTTAGAAATAAAGAGATAAAATAAAAAAAAGAAAAAGAGTAACTCCTGCAGTCAAGGAATTAGCTGCCTAATCAGGAAGCAGAGATGATGCTAAAACAGCGGATGTTATAATAGAATAAAGACAGGTGGTGTCAGGTCACATGAACTGTGAAGGACAAAACCCCAGAAGGGCAGAGGTTCCTGACTATGTGGTCACTTTACCGACCTGGTTAAACTTCTTCTGGTCCTTGCCTGTAAGGTATGTTGTCAATAAGGGAAATGGAAAGAGAAGCAGTAAAACAATTAGTTTAAGGCTAGATGGGCCTGGTAATACGCTGTGGATTTCAGAGTGAAAACAATTGCAGCCTGTAGCAGACGTGGCTCTTGCCTTGCCCTGTAAACCTTTTCCCCGACCCCTGAACTAACCTGCAACCTTGGGGCAGAGTTGCCACGCTTGAGGATAGCAGCCCACCTTAAGCACCCACTTTTCTTTTCTTGTCTGCCTGAGGGCTTTTTCTTGTGTCATAGGAGCTCCCTCAGCCCATGGATGGGGCCATATGGAAGTCAGGAAATGCCTACAGTTTAATGCCCCCAGGGGAACCCTACAACCCCCCCCCCAAGTCCCAGACAATTAGGGATGAAAATCAGTGGATGAACACCCCAGGTTCTTTACCTCTCATTCTACACAGAAGTTCCTCAGAAGGTCCCCAGAGGAGACCAGGATGGTATAGTAGACAGAATAATGGCTCCCACAGAAATCCGTATCCTAATTCCCAGAATCTGTGAATGTATCACCTTACATGGCATAAGGGACTTTGCAGATGTGAGTAAGTTAAGGATTTTGTGATGGGGGTTCTCATAAATTATCAGCAGGGGAGGTGGAAATCTAATCAAAAGCGTCCCCATAAGGGAAAAAGGGAGGAAGGAAAGTCGAAGTCAGAAAGAGATACATTGCTGGCTTGGAAGATGGAGGGAGGGGCCGTGAGCCCAGGTATGCAGGCTGAAAAAGGCAAGGACAGAGATTCTTCCCTAGAGACCTCAGAAAAGAATGTAGCACAGCCGACACTTTGATTTTCCATGCTCTTGTTACTGTATATCTAAGTTATTAAAATAACTTGACTGGTCTTCTTGTTCACAGTTTCTTTCTGTTTCAATCCAGCCTGCACTGCGTCCACAGGCTATTCCCTCTGAAGAGCACCCCAGAAACTCTCCATGGCTCTTGTGACACTGACACCACTTAATAGAGTTGACTTTATTAGACACACACACCCTGGAGTCTGGTTGCTCGTTCATAATTCCTGAGGTTCCTAAGCTTCAACGTATAAAAGATGCTCTTAGGATTTCTTTCTTTTTAAAGGCTGAATAATATTCCATTGTATAGATATGCCACATTTTCAACAACACGGATGAACCTGGAGGACATTACCGTACGTGAAATAAGCCAGACACAGAAGGAAAAATAATGCATGGAGCTACTTATATGATAAATATACAAAATAGTCAAATTCAAAGAATTAGAAAATGGAATAATGGTTTCTAGGAGCAGGGAAAAGTAGGAAATGGGGAGATATTATTCAAAGGGTCCAGACTTTTGGTTATAC
>NW_012148628.1:0-382 GCF_000956105.1 Propithecus coquereli
AAATTAGAAAGGATTGTTTTGTTTTATTAAAATACTGTGGCCCAGGGGGAAATTTTTTTTTCTAGTGTGGCAGTCAATGTGTTAAACTCCTGTGTATTTAAACATTTTTTTTTTTTTTTTACCAGACATGAAATAAAGCAACCTTAATATATGGACTTTTTCTTAAATATATCTCCAGGTTTATCAAAACAAACATATATAGTAGAAATAAGATCCGATGTGATACACTCAGATCACTCTATCATAACTTTCATTTAAAGAACATAAATCAATAATAGAAAGGCTTTCCAAACAAACTGCTAGGTAGGTAAGGACGGACCTACTGTCCAAAGTATTTGGCCTTCCAGATTTTAAACCAACATTTCACTAAATCATTTAGGTT
>NW_012148628.1:2932-3367 GCF_000956105.1 Propithecus coquereli
ACATAAATATATGTTATATTTAAAAGAAATAATTTGTCTCATAGGAAAATGAAATTAGTTTGGGGGAGAATTTTTATGTTTATTAGGATCCTCATACTATAAATGAGTGATTAATACAAATAAAATCAAGAAACCGTAGTACAAGTATAGATTGTATAGAGGAAGACCCAGCTATCTCTTGTATCATTAAACACTTAAATAGATAAGGATAGAGTAACTTAGATTGATAAGAAAAAAGGTGACTAACAGAAGTAGCAGTGCTGTTCTACATTTATTCATTCTAGAACTTGTTGAGATCTGTTCTATATCACACTTTTTAAAAACAATTCATCATCTCTTCATGTGATGTAAGCAATTAATTTTTTTTGAATTATGAATTGTTGGAAGTACCTTATATAGATTATTTAGTAAATCATTCTAAAAAATCTCTTCAAA
>NW_012148628.1:4877-5427 GCF_000956105.1 Propithecus coquereli
AGAGATAATAAGGAGTTAGGAGTAGAGGAAAGGTAAAGAAATAGAAAGAGGGGTGGAGTGTCACAGGAAAATTAGAAGGAGGGAAGGGAAAAAAATTTACATAAGTGACTTTTTGTTAATGTTTCTGTGTATATTTAGAAAAGCAAGGTCTACAAAATCAATCAAGGATCAGAAACATAAATGCCTATAAAGATAGTAGAAATGGAGGAGGCTAGTTGTGAAAACAACCAAAGGGGATTATGAAGAATGTGGTGACCGGTGGTGGGAGAGGGGCAGCACCCTCTCAAGTTGGCAGCACCGAGTCCACCCTGGCCGATACTTTCAGGTGGGGATGTGGGCAGTGTGGTTCTATCAGCTGAACTTTCAAAGAAATCAGGAAATCTAGTTTCTCTGGAGAAGATACTAAATGTAATTTTACTGTGGGGTCCTACAATTCAAACAAATATAGCTATGAATGCATGCAAAAGATATACCATAAAAATACAAGTAAAAATAAACTTGTCAGAATCAGAATATAATTAAGGGAAATTTCCCAAAGGTTTTGATGTTT
>NW_012148628.1:6919-7393 GCF_000956105.1 Propithecus coquereli
ACAGGAATGCTCCATAGAAAATCAGAATATCCTACCTCTCACTTGGAATTTTCTTAGTTTAAATATAACATTTTCTTCTTGAAATAAACACACCACTCTGACTATACTATTTATGTTTTTGATATTACTCTTTCTTTTCTTTCAACTCACTTAAATTCAAAATTTTGGAAAACTCGTGGCTAACTAATTTTCCTACTCACATATTATCAAATAATCTACAGCATATTATTCCTGTATGTTCTTTCCTGTTCCACACTGTACCTATAGTCTCTACTACCTTATGCTTACATAATTACCATGATTTTTTATTTAGTTTACCCAAGGCTGTATCTCCTGGCTCTACTTCCCCAAACACAAGGATTTTTCATTGTATCATATAAATGACCATTCTAAATTACTACATTCAATATATGTCATTCTGCTTACCAACATTTTAGAATACAAACTTTCAATTTTTAGTATGGTATTCACTAT
>NW_012148628.1:10678-11067 GCF_000956105.1 Propithecus coquereli
ACAGGAATGCTCCATAGAAAATCAGAATATCCTACCTCTCACTTGGAATTTTCTTAGTTTAAATATAACATTTTCTTCTTGAAATAAACACACCATTCTGACTACACTATTTATGTTTTTGATATTACTCTTTCTTTTCTTTCAACTCAAATTCAAAATTTTGGAAAACTCGTGGCTAACTAATTTTCCTACTCACATATTATCAAATAATCTACAGCGTATTATTCCTGTATGTTCTTTCCTGTTCCACACTGTACCTATAGTGTCTACTACCTTATGCTTACATAATTACCATGACTTTTTATTTAGTTTACCCAAGGCTGTATCTCCCGGCTCTACTTCCCCAAACACAAGGATTTTTCATTATATCATATAAATGACCATTCTAA
>NW_012148628.1:11373-12340 GCF_000956105.1 Propithecus coquereli
AAGAGAATAAACAGCTAAGAGTAAGACAAATGTTAGATAAATGCTTTAATTCAGATCAGATGCATAATTACTAATAAATCATTACATGGGCTATCGTTTAAATAAGTCTTTTTTTCGGAACAGAATTTATATTATTGCCATGGTTCATATTTTATCATTCTTGTGTCTGTGGCATCTTACTTACCTAGACCATGCACTGAAAAATCAAAACACAATTCGTGAAACAGATTAGAAAAAGATCGTATCTGTTGCTCCATCAGTTGTGTTATCATTTACTTACTGTTAAATATGAACTTCATATCTATCTAGTCCATAAAATATTTGATTTACTGTTACCACATGAGGCAAGGATCATTTGAATAAACACATTTTCAAAAGCAGTCTGCAGTGAGATTGTGAAGAAACATTTTGGAGATTCAGAAAAAAAAAATGGTTTCAAATTGGAGATTAAATATTGATTTTATGATTTGGCTAGTCTTTTAAAATAAACACCTCACAAGTCAGGCTCCAATCTTGTGATGCCTGAGTGTCTGTTTCATTTTTTAGGTCAGGTCAGATAGCTCAGGTAGTTCTTTCCTCACTAATCCATTTAATGTGCTGAAGATGATCATTTGACCAGCCACTTGACAAAAAATAAAAAAGACTGGTACTCAACAAATAAACGTTGCATTTAACTGTCTTGTATTATGTTTATGTAGAGCACTGTATTAATGTGAAGGGAACAAAGAAGAAAAAACCCTGATCTCTATCTTTAGTGAAGTTGTAACAGTAAGACTTCAAATTCAATCTTTTAAAAATACTGCACAAAGCTGTCCAACTCAGGTATTTAACAAAACTATGCCTTCTGCGCACCACCCCTTCCTCTTTCATGTTGCATTTCCTAACCTGCTTGTCCTACTCCAGCTTTGTCCAAAGCACTCGTCACTGTCTGACATATTATATTCGCTTATTTGCTTAAGCTCCTTCT
>NW_012148629.1:0-1197 GCF_000956105.1 Propithecus coquereli
CGGCACTCACTCTAGCCTGGGCAAAAGAGTGAGACTCTATCTCAAAAAAAAAAAAAAAAAACTATTAATCAAACAACTAATATTTACCAGGGATTGCTCCAGAGGCAGTAGATGCAGAAGTGAACACAATGGTCTGAAATCTCAGCTATTCTGGAGGTTATAGTCTAGTCTGGGCAATAAGACAATAAACAATTGTCTGAAAAGACAAGAAACAAAATACTATTTTCCCTCTTAGCACTTATATATACCAGTTGGTAATAAGTGCCAAAACAAAAATGAATCAGGAAAGTGGGAAAGGTGGGCAGGGAAAGCCTCATCGAGAAGGTGGCCTTGACACAGAGATCTGAGTTGTGCAGGCTTGGGATGTCTGGGGATGTCCCGGGGAGGAAGAGCAAACAGAGGTCCTCAGGGAGAGCATGCCTGATGTGCTTGGAGTTAGCAAGGAGGCCAGTGTGGCCAAGGGTTAGAGTGGTGGGAGGTGAGTCCAGAAGGCAAGAGGGGCTGGCCTCTGAGGAGTCTTCAGTGCCACGGTTAAGGTGTTCTGCTTACATTTTAAAACAACCTCTCTGGCTGTTGCACTGGGGATATATACTACCAGGGTGACAGTGTAGGGTGGGGAGACCAGTTATTAATGCAGTTCAGGCAGGAAGATGGAGGTGGCTTGGACCAAGGCGGTAGCGTTGAGAGTGGATGAGAAGTGGTCAAATCCTATTAATATTTGAAGATTAAACAGACAGAATTGCTGATAGATTGGATGTGGGGTGTGAGAGAAAGGGGGAGAAGTACCTGGGGCACTAAAGAATAGAATTGCCATGGACCGTGATGGGGAACACTTTGACAGGAGGATTGTAGGGAGAGGATTAGGACATGTTCAGTGCTGACATGTTCTATCAGTGAGGTTTATTACACACCTCAGCAGAGGTACAGAGTAGGCACTTGGATAGACCAGGCCGGAGCTTAGGGAGGCTTCTTAACCAATGTAACCCAGAAAGACCTCAGCCATCTGTACCCGTGCAGAACTCCTCATCCGTGACTCTCATTTGATAATGCAGCAGTTCCCTTTACCCACAGGGGATATGTTAGAAGACCCCAGTTGAAGCCCGAGACCAAAGAGAGTACTAAACCCTAAATATACTGTTTCTTCCAATATATACCTATGATAAAGTTTAATTTATGAATTAGGCACAGTAAGACATT
>NW_012148629.1:3579-3999 GCF_000956105.1 Propithecus coquereli
AAAAAAATGGAATTGTATTTGGTGGTAAAGGGTTGAGGGGTTGGGAACACACCCAGGGTCAATGGTGAAGTCTAAAAAATTGTCTCTTTTCAACCTATTATTTAACTGACAGCACCTGAGAAGAAGAAATGTTTTACACTGGATCTTTCTTATGTAGAATGAGAAACCTTCCTGGAATAGACGATGTTTACATGTCTGTCACTGGTCATCTCTCCTTTGTCTTAAGTGCTTTAATATTGGAAGAGCATAGTGTTTGGGCTGGTGGATTTCTGATAGCCCGTGGGAATGCCCCGAAACTACTGTATCTGTCTTTGATGTTCCATGTTTTGTTTTCACGGAAATAAATTATTGTTTTCCATCTTTGGGAATAGTGTGTATTTTTATTTGATGGTTGGTTAAAATCCACTAAAGAGTATGTTT
>NW_012148629.1:4362-4872 GCF_000956105.1 Propithecus coquereli
CACAAAATACAAAGTGAGCTACATTCTCTAGAGGTAATCACTTATTTGGTTCATCTTCTTAAATGCCTTTTCAATACAGTGACATACACACTTACGCACACATAATCCCGTAGCAGTGCCATCCAATGGAGTTTCTGCAGTGATGAAAATGTTCTTCATTCCGTGCTGTCCAGTATGAGGACCACTCATATAAACTACTGACTACTTGAAATGTGGCTAGTATGATGAAAAATGTTATTTTAAATTTTATTTAGCTTTAATTAAATAGTCACATGTCACCAGTGGCTACTATATTGGACGGCACAATTCTATAGGTAGAACTAGTTATGTGTATGTACTTGTATACACAGTGGAAACACCACAAACACACATACATACTGGCATATTTCTTTTTGAAGTGAGTTGATTATATAGGTAAATAATAGAAATTATTTCTTTTTGCAATTTGCTGTTTTAGACTTTAATTTTTTTAATTTTTTTTTTAACTTCAGCATATTACAGGGGTACAAA
>NW_012148629.1:4922-5365 GCF_000956105.1 Propithecus coquereli
CACAAAATACAAAGTGAGCTACATTCTCTAGAGGTAATCACTTATTTGGTTCATCTTCTTAAATGCCTTTTCAATACAGTGACATACACACTTACACACACATAATCCCGTAGCAGTGCCATCCAATGGAGTTTCTGCGGTGATGAAAATGTTCTTCATTCCGTGCTGTCCAGTATGAGGACCACTCATATAAACTACTGACTACTCGAAATGTGGCTAGTATGATGAAAAATGTTATTTTAAATTTTATTTAGCTTTAATTAAATAGTCACATGTCACCAGTGGCTACTATATTGGACAGCACAATTCTATAGGTAGAACTAGTTATGTGTATGTACTTGTATACACAGTGGAAACATCACAAACACACATACATACTGGCATATTTCTTTTTGAAGTGAGTTGATTATATAGATAAATAATAGAAATTATTTCTTTTTGCA
>NW_012148629.1:6325-7837 GCF_000956105.1 Propithecus coquereli
TTACCCCAAATTCATATTCTTAAACCTAATCCCCAATGTGATAGTATTAGAAGGTGGGGGCCTTTGGGAGTGATTAGGTCATGAGGGCTGAGCCCTCATGAATAGGATCAGTGCCCTTATAGAAGGGACCCCAGGGAGCTGCCGCACCCCCTCCACCATGTGGTCAAGAAGGGGCCATCTATGCACCAGGAAGAGAACCTCCCCAGACACCAAAAGATAAAAGACAATGATAAGACAGAAGAGCAGATCCACAGCCCTAAGGTGGTGGTGGTGAAGAAAGTTGGTGTATGGTGGTTAAAATGTCTCTTGTATGTTACAGATCACTGGTTGGAAAACCCTGACTCAGATTCATTTTCTCATGATTTTACTAAGTAGATTTAATGAGTCATGAAGAGCTGGGAGGAAAAGCACTGATTCCTGCCATGTCTACACATTTAAACTCTGGCACTTAACACCTTTGATGATACCCTTCCACATGCCTCTGAGCAGGTGAGGTGAGGTAGCACCATGATTAGCATTCAGGCAGTGGCTTTTACAGAGAACCCAGCAGAAGGTGTTCCAATTAGACTTTCCAACAGCCAGGCTGTTTGTGAGAGATGACTCAGTGGAAGACGAATGGTTTAAAGAATAACCACAGTAACAACATGAGATTCTTTTGAGAGCAACAATAACAACTATAACACAGGCTGGTAGAAAAATATTTGAAAATGTAGGAAACTTACTAAAGCATTGGTGTTGTAATGATACTATGCATGGAAATTTTCCTATCTGGATATGTGATTGAGAAATTTTTCTAAGGAATGGTGGGATGCTGGGGAAATGTCATTTGAAAAACTTCCACAAACAGAAAATGGGAATAAAGACATAGTGTTGTGTTGTCAGAGGATTTTTGAGCAGAAAGATTCCATTCATTCTTTTTTATTTGTAACAAACTGTTGTTCAGGTTCTAGGTATATAACTGTGTATTAAGACTGACAGGTCCTCATAAGTAACAGATGATACTAGTTAAGCTCTTGACAAAGGGGTCAGTTTTTACTGGGCATGATTTTATACTTTTAAAGCTTTGCTTAGACGATTTGACTCACATATGTATAAAGCCATGCATCTTTTTTACTTGCAAATATATAGGCACCTCCTACCTGCCAGACACTGTGCTGTTGAAGACTATCAGAGACAAAAGTCTAGCCCTCCCAGAACTCATTACAAATTTATCTTTGTAAATTTTAAAGGACACTTTGTATCTTGTTCTCTAGCAAAAGAATGTGAAGGATTCTGAATTATCTATCCTTTGTATTTGTTATTCATTCTATACCTGAAGCAAGTTAAACATGATCTCTCGTAATTAGTCACTATTAATTAAAAAAAAAGACTGACAAGTCCTTTATAGTCTACTTGGAAGTACAGGAAAATTAAAAAGTATACCAACAAACAAGATAATTTTAGATAGTCATTAAGTGCTGTGAAGAAAATAAAACAGGGTGTGGTGATACAGGTCAGAAGACGTAGGGGTGA
>NW_012148629.1:9571-10340 GCF_000956105.1 Propithecus coquereli
AAAAAAAAAAAAAAAAAAACATAATACTATTGTGTCAGTGTTAAATTTTCAATTACATAAGAAACTGTCTTTGTTTTGAGAAAATACTGAAGTGTTTAGGGGTAAGGTAGCATGATGTCTCCAACATACTCTTAAATAGTTCAAAAAATGTAAACAACAGAGAGAGAGAGAGAGAGAGAACGGCAAAGCAAATGAGGCATAATGCAAACAACTTGTGGGTCTGGGTAAACGGTATCAGGAAGTTTCTTGTGCTACTATTTCAAGTTTTCTGTAAGTCTGAAAACATATAAAAATGAAAAGTTATCAAAAACCAAACAAATATATACAAAACCTCAGCTGGTTAAGCTGCTTCTTCATCTTGTGGTATGACCCAAATAATCATTCCTGAAGGAATTCTGGTCTTTGTAGCATAAGCAGGAGAAAGTGGAACTGGGTTTCTATTAATTTATAACCCCTGGACAGGGTAGTGCCAAAACCCAAGTTCCAAGCATAATCTTTTCTGCCCTTCAAGTGCAGCAGAAACCCTATTTATCCTTCATAATCAGTAATTATTCTAGCCAAAACCATGATCTTTCTCTTTGCCCGCTTTCTCAGCAGCATAAAACATCCAAAATAGGCTGGGTATTATTCTCAAGAACCAACGCAATGGAATCTTTTTCATATCTCCCATTAGAAAAAAAAAAAATTATCACACAAGATTCTTAACAGCAATCAACAGAAACTGATTCTGGCTGACTTAAACAGAAACTGAATTTATTAAACCGTATTA
>NW_012148630.1:0-365 GCF_000956105.1 Propithecus coquereli
AAAATCAAGATGCTGGCAGGACCGGATTCTCTCGAGGCCTCTGTTGTTGGCTTGCAGACCACTGCCTTCTCATTATGTCCTCACACTCTTCTCTGTAATGCCCATCTCAGATGTCCTTTCTTTTAAGGACACCAGTCAAGCTGGATTAGGGCTCCACCCAATAGCCTCATTTTACCTTAATTTCTGTTTTAAAGGCCCTATCTCTAAGTACAGTCATATTCTAGGGTACTAGGGGTCAGGACTTCATCATATGAATTTTGGAGGAACACAATTCAGTCCATAACACCATGAGTGGCAGTAAGAATAGAGAAGAGACAAATGGTAAGATAGGAAGTAGAAAGTAATAATGACTTGACTGATAAATC
>NW_012148630.1:1985-3132 GCF_000956105.1 Propithecus coquereli
AATATAAAAAATTATGTTGCTAGTTCAATTTATTTAAAATAGAAAGTCATTTTATCTTGGAATGCCAGACATATTCTAAAACAAAATAAAGTTTTCCTGATGAACATCAGGAAAAAAAGAACAAATAATCAGATGTGGTTACTATTAAGTTGCACTTGTAGGGGCAGAAAGGTATGTGACACCTTTCTTTACCCAATGTAAATGTCATGGCCAACACTCCTATAACAAAAGATAGGTTAACAAGAGAAAAGCATAGTAAATTTATTAAATCAAAGTGCTAAAGGACAGGAGCCTTCGAAAATGAAGACCCAAGATTTAAGGAAAAACTATCCATTTTTATGCTTAGATTCGATGGAGAACGGACAGCTATGTAGAAATATGATTGGACACAAAGGGTATGACCTAATGGTAACAGACTGAGTGTAGGTGTAGAAACCCAGCAAGGTCTGTATGTTCAGATTCTTCTTGGTCTCTCTGTAGCATTCCCTCCTTCTGGGTTTAGGGCAGGACTCCTCCCAAAACAAAGGTCTTAGGATCCACTATCAGACAAGGTAGGTCAGAAAATTACTTTATGGCCAGTTCCTACATAGAAAGGGCAGGGGAAGGTTAGAGTAATATTTCTAGGTTATATGGTTGGCTTTGTGGAGGAAGAGTTCTAGTTTCTATGACCTGCCTTGGGGAAGAGAAATTCTAGTTTCTATGGTGTGCCTTAGGGGAGAGAGGGGAGAAAAAGATAGGCAGGAGAAGGTCAGAAAGATACTTTGCTTCTAAGGCCTTTCCAATGTCCTTTAATTCAAAGTACTCAGTATGCCAAAGTTCCATACTCTGGGGTACTGTTTTCTGAACCTCAACACATTTTTCTAAGAAACCAGTTCTCATGAAAGCTCAAATTTGAGAGATTTTGAGCTTTTCTTCTTTTTTAAGAATGCTATTGAATAGACAGTTACTTTTTCTAAAGAAAGCCCAAAATTGTTATTTATTGACATGCTGTTTGAATTTTAGATAGCATTATAGCTGGAATTAAAAATAAATCATGTCTTTTTCTCCTTCACATAAAATATAACCCTTAAAGAGAAAGGAGCAGACTGGTTATTTGATATTTGTGTCAAATTCCATGCTAGTCTTATCCAAATACATTATTTCCAAT
>NW_012148630.1:4842-5357 GCF_000956105.1 Propithecus coquereli
GTAAAATGGGGATATCACTGTCTTTCCTCACAGGATCACTGTAAAAACCAAATGAGGCATTATCAAAAGCCCCAGGCAAAGTAGCAGGGATAGTCTTTTTCTTCCTTTTTCCTCTGCAAGGTATAACAGAACCAATGATATAGAACAACAGTTCTGCTCAAACGGTTAAGAGATAAACAACTAATCTTACGATTTTAGAAGTATATGTCCAATAGTATTAAAGAAAATAATTGCTTAGTCATAAGTATCATGACTACTTTGTACATGTCCATTATTTTTGTCTCTATAGTTAAAACAAATTCAAATGAATTTGGCAAAATTTAAATGTGTATAATGAGTAACAGGATATACCGCTAAACAGTAATATACCCTTAAATAAAAATAACCCATTTGAATGTTTCAAAATGAAAAGAGGAATAGGCCTTATCTTAAAAACAAGAACAGCATCTTTCACGGTTTAAGTATGACATGAATTCCACTGTACAAGTATAAACCTGTTTGAAAAATTCAACCTT
>NW_012148630.1:5407-5935 GCF_000956105.1 Propithecus coquereli
GTAAAATGGGGATATCACTGTCTTTCCTCACAGGATCACTGTAAAAACCAAATGAGGCATTATCAAAAGCCCCAGGCAAAGTAGCAGGGATAGTCATTTTCTTCCTTTTTCCTCTGCAAGGTATAACAGAACCAATGATATAGAACAACAGTTCTGCTCAAATGGTTAAGAGATAAACAACTAATCTTACAATTTTAGAAGTACATGTCCAATAGTATTAAAGAAAATAATTGCTTAGTCATAAGTATCATGACTACTTTGTACATGTCCCTTATTTTTGTCTCTATAGTTAAAACAAATTCAAATGAATTTGGCAAAATTTAAATGTGTATAATGAGTAACAGGATATACTGCTAAACAGTAATATACCCTTAAATAAAAATAACCCATTTGAATGTTTCAAAATGAAAAGAGGAATAGGCTGGAATCTATGCAAAAAAAAAAAAAAAAAAGCCTTATCTTAAAAACAAGAACAGCATCTTTCACGGTTTAAGTATGACATGAATTCCACTGTACAAGTATAAACCT
>NW_012148630.1:8044-8980 GCF_000956105.1 Propithecus coquereli
AAAAATCTAAAGGACATAGTGACACAGTTTTATTATATCTTAAGAATACACAAACTGTGTAAGGCTACTAAAAAAGATAGCACTTGCCAGATGTTTTGCACTAAAGAATAAGTTTTATAGTAACCATTTTTTTAGAACAAGTATAATTTGTGTTAAGCTCTGACTGCCTTTAAGTAAGTTTAAAGCTTTTCCAAGGTGCTACAATATATATTGGTCTTTTAAGAAAGAATGCTCCTGGTTGGGCACGGTGGCTCACTCCTGTAATCCTAGCACTCTGGGAGGCTGAGGTGGAAGGACTGCTTGAGTTCAGGAGTTAGAGACCAGCCTGAGCAAGAGCGAGACCCCGTCTCTACTAAAAATAGAAAGAAATTAGCTGGGCAACTAAAGAATATATAGAAAAAATTAGCCAGGCATGGTGGCGCATGCCTGTAGTCCCAGCTACTTGGGAGGCTGAGGCAGGAGGATCTCTTGAGCCTAGGACTTTGAGGTTGCTGTGAGCTAGGCTGATGCCACGGCACTCTAGCCCGGGCAACAGAGTGAGACACTGTCTCACTGTCCTTCCAAAGACCTCATTAATGTTATAGTGAAGGCATAAAGCCAGGAGCAGTCCTGTATCAGCAAAAAGAATGAGAGTAGGACCACCAGCTGATGAGAAATTTCAACAATAATCTAGAAGATGGAAGGCCATACTTAAAAGGTGTCCAGTAAAATACCTAGTTTCCCTCTCATTTATTTCAAAGTATAATTTGAGGATCAAGAAGCCCAGCAAAATGCACAGAGTTCTGAGCAATGAGGTTTCCCAGTTCCTGAGATTTAAATACAAATTGACATAAATATGAATGGATCATGAGATAAATACAGAAAACTATCAGCATGAGGGAGAAAGGACAAGATAAACATAACTATTTTAAGATAACCAGAACTGTAATTTTACTT
>NW_012148630.1:14265-14940 GCF_000956105.1 Propithecus coquereli
TAGTTGTCCAATTAATTTCTTTCTAATTTTAGTAGAGACGGGGTCTCGCTCTTGCTCAGGCTGGTTTAGAACTCCTGAGCTCAAATAATCGGCCCGCCTCGGCCTCCAGAGAGCTAGGATTACAGGCGTGAGCCACCACGCCCAGCCGCAGCCTGTTGTTTATTGATGCCAGAGTTCTTATGCTGGTTCCTTCTCATCAGGAACCTCTTCTCCTCTGTTGGGAACTCTCTTGCTCAGTGGAGAGAGGGAGAAGTCCCTGGATAATGTGCTTGAGTCCTGTTCCGGGAGACTGACAAAGCAGGAGAGGGGCAGATACACTGCCAGCTGTAACACTGCTGCTCTCCTGTTTCCCCGTTCCCCTGTAGTTGACATAGTCCAAGAAGGTGCTGGGGGATATTCTTGTGGAGGGGTAGGCTGGTTCCCTAGGCCTCTGCTGAAAGCTTGGGTGGGGGCAGGGCAGGTCCCTCTCCACAGGGGCGGGTAGTCGTGGGGGTTTGCTTCACCCAGGTTCCCCAGAGGTGGCAGCCATGGTAGCTGGGCAGGGCTACATCAGCGGCAGCAGCAGGCGCCTGGGCTGTGCACATTTGCTCTGTCCAGATCTGGTGGCAGCAACAGCATGCTATGGCAGGTGGTGCCTGGTGGTATGGGCATCTGTCCGCCCAGGGCTGTCAATGG
>NW_012148631.1:0-1113 GCF_000956105.1 Propithecus coquereli
AAAAAAAAAAAACAAGAAGTGCCGGTGAAGATGTGGAGAAATTGGAACTCTCATGCACTGGTGGAGGGAACGTACAATGGTGTCACTGCTACTGAAGATAGCATAGTCATTCCTGAGAAAATTAAACAGAATTGCTCTGTGATCCAGCAATCCCACCTCTGGGTATATACAGGAATTGATGTAGAAGGAGCAGAGCCTCCCCCATGGGGGACAGTGGTTGCTTACGTCCACGTGATCATGCGACACAGCGCTTGGCAGGCTTGGCACGGTGCTTACCTGCCAGGATCTCCTGACGAAGGCGGGACTGTGGGCTCCAAAGGCTTCGAAATGTTTCTAACAGGGGTCAGGACACAGGGGCACCTCTGGTCCGCTGCAGAGTTACCCTTCAGGGTCCTTACAGGTCCCCAGCATTGGGACAGTGGCCTTTGGTGTGTTAGATTCTGGGGCCTGCCGGGACCTGGGCCCGGGGTGGATTCTGCCACTTGCCTGATGTCTGTGAATCCGTCTTCCCACCTGAGGAGGGAGGCGGTCATGGCGTGTGCGTGTGGAGCACCTGGCCTCAGCCTCCACACCGGCCTCCCGAGGCTGAGTCCAGGTCTGACGTGCAGCAGCTCTATTCGGTTCATTTAATTCCTCTCGCCTCACGGTCCTGCCTGTGAAATGGGGCTAGACAGCACCTGCCCCATAGGGTTGTGGGGAGGATGAGCTGAGCTAATCAATGGAATGGGCTTAGATAGCAGCCTGGGAGGGAGTGAGCGCTCAGCAAGGCTTAGTTAGTAAAACACGAATGAAAATACTGGGCCTTCCTCTGAGGGTGGTTGCGAAGACTTCATACAAGGGCTGCACACAGTGGGCTTCTGAACGCACTTGTCACTGTGTTTGAACCCTGCCTCATCCACGAGAGGCCCAGAGAGGGTTAGTTGGTGGGGAGTTCCTGCTCCTGGAGGAGCCTCCACCCTCCCAGGCTGGGCCAGGCAGCCCTAGCATTTCCCTGCCACCCAGAGTCAACCTCGCAGACAGTGCTGATCCCCGTGGTTTGTAATTTTTTTTCCCTCTCTCCCATGAGAAGCACACTCAGTGACCTTGGGATCTTCCAAGTCTGCCCCTCTAGCC
>NW_012148631.1:14283-14775 GCF_000956105.1 Propithecus coquereli
ACCATCTGTGCACACAGATCACCGCCCACTGGACCACCCCTCTCAGCCCCAGCATCTCATGGGGGCCCCGGGCAGGGGCGTTGCTAGTGGGGCCCGAATGGGTGCATGCAAGGTAGGAGTGGGAAGGGTTCCCCATGAACAGTCCTGCCTGGAGGACAGCCACCCCATGGTGGGGGAGGTGGCATCAGTGACCTTGTGTTTTCGACAAGGTAGAGGCAGCAGATAATGGCTAGAAAAGGAATGTGTGGCCTGATCTCTGGGACCCTAAGTGCTAGGATGAGGAGCTTCGGTTGGCACCTGGCTAGACAGCTTTGGAAAAGGCCAGGGCCCCCATGGGGGCAGCACTGAGGAGGCTGGCCTGGAGGGAGTGGCCTCTGACAGGGCTCACCTGTGTCTGTCCCTGGCGGCTGGGCCTCTTCCTCATGCATGCTCGCACCAGGAATCCCTTGGCCGGAGTAGGGGGCCTCCTGGCCTGGCTGGGCCTAGACACCC
>NW_012148631.1:14825-16156 GCF_000956105.1 Propithecus coquereli
CCTGTTGACTCTTACAGTACACACAATTTCAACAGACTCAGTTATTGGTTTTCAGATTTGAAACTGCAGATCAGAAGGAGGGAGGGTTGCTTCAGCGGTGGCGATGGGGCAGACATCCAGCATCAGTTTCCCTCTTCCTGGACTCAGGTTTGCGGCCATTTCAGTCCATGAGGCATCAGAAGCACAGCCGTCACTGCCACCACGACTGGCTACCCACAGTCCCATCTCAGCACAGCCAGAGTGAAGCAGCAGGTATGTCCCAGGGCCCAGCGCTGGGCGAGGCCATGGGCAAGGCCAGGAGATCTCCCGATGCTGTCTGAATTCTGCCCAAATTCCACCTGGTGTCCAAGTGTCCTGAACGCCCTCACTGGCCACAGCCCTCAGTCCCCAACGTGCTCCCTGAACTGGGAGTGTGCTCGCTGCCTCGGATCGCCCCTGACCCACACCCCTTCCACATGGGCTCCTGGAGGGATCCACTGAAAACTCAAATGAACCCTGTCACCTCTGGGCTCTGGCATGCTCCTAGCAGCCCTCAGACCTTCAGGAGGAAACCGTCCCCACGCCCCTGCCTTACAGACTACCCAGCATGCCCGTGGGGGTCACACCATCAACGCATGGTCCCTGCTGCCGGGAATGTCCCCTTCCTCTTCTAACTCTCCCCCACCAGGTAACCTTCTGTCTTCCCAGTCCCAGCTAAGATGTCAGCCCCTCTGGGGAGTGCCCCTAAACCCTGGACACAGACTAGCTTTCTGCCCCAGATCCCAGAGTGCCTCCTGCTGTCACAGCACAGAAACATCCCCCCAAACACACCATGCACACTGTTGTCACCATCTGTGCACACAGATCACCACCCACTGGACCACCCCTCTCAGTCCCAGCAACTCATGGGGGCCCCAGGCAGGGGCGTTGCTAGTGGGGCCCAAATGGGTGCATGCGAGGTAGGAGTGGGAAGGGTTTCCTATGAACGGTCCTGCCTAGAGGACAGCCACCCCATGGTTGCGGGGGGGCGTCAGTGACCTTGTGTTTTCGACAAGGTAGAGGCAGCAGATAATGGCTAGAAAAGGAATGTGTGGCCTGATCCCTGGGACCCTAAGTGCTAGGATGAGGAGTTTCGGTTGGCACCTGGCTACACAGCTTTGGAAAAGGCCGGGGCCTCCGTCGGGGCAGCACTGAGGAGGCTGGCCTGGAGGGAGTGGCCGCTGACGGGGCTCACCTGTGTCTGTCCCTGGCAGCTGGGCCTCTTCCTCATGCATGCTTGCACCAGGAATACCTTGGCTGGAGTAGGGGGCCTCCTGGGCTGGCTGGGCCTAGACACCCCGACAGGATCCCTC
>NW_012148631.1:17439-18138 GCF_000956105.1 Propithecus coquereli
GTTGGAAGAGTGAGTGGTGGTTACCCCAGTGGGGCGGGCGGGGAGAGCGTTGCAGGCAGCAGGCACAGTGCTCAGGGCTGCAGGCCGGAGGGAGGGAGTGCAGAGGCGGCTGTGCGCGCAGCGCAGCTGACTTACCCATCTCCAGGGAAGGGGCATGTGGCTTGTTCCCAGCGTTTTGGTGTCATAAGCAAGGCTGAAATGAACATCCTGGCACGGACAACTCAGGGTGTGCCGACGACTTCCCTAGCATGGCCTCCTAGCGGCGGGCACGGACTTTCCTCTGAGTGGGTCTTGAGAGTCGTTGAGGCAAAATCCCAACCCGGATTTACTCCCTGCGAGCCCCTCCTGGAAGCAGCCACCCCAACTCTGTGCCTGTCTCTGCTCCAGTCCACATCAGAGTTATCAACTGTGGTTGGCCAGGGACAGCCTGGGACAGAGACCAAATCTGTTCTGAGGACAGAAAGGATGAAAGCAGCTGAGGTTCCCTGCTGGTGGGAGGGTGGTCCTCACAATCCTGCACTTACCTCACTGGGTCTGGAACCCCAGAGGCCTCCAACCCATCCCTACCCTCTCAGAGCTCGCTGTCCAGTGTGGAGACAGCCTAGGCGCACATCAGGGCCAGTGTGGGGACAGTCCTGGGGAAGCTCAGACAAGGCCCCACTCTGGTGGAATGGAGGGGATGATCATAGAGGACTCCCT
>NW_012148631.1:18537-19780 GCF_000956105.1 Propithecus coquereli
CTCACCCGTGTTGGTACATGCAGCTGTGGTTTGGTCTATTTCATTGCTGTGCAGTGTTCCATTGCTTGCAAATGTTACCACTGACGTTTCCATTCCTTTGCTTTGGTGGTCACAAAGTGTCATTTTGTGGGCACGTACACTTTCTTAAACAGACTTTATTTCTTTAGAGCAGTTACAGGTTCACAGCAAAATTGAGCTGTGTGAAAGTGCAGAGTTCCCGCATCCCCCCCAAACACACAGCCTCCTCCACTGCCCACGTGCCCCCCAGAGAGGCGCATTGTTACCCTCGGTGAACCTTCGCTGACTCATTGTCAGCCACTCTGACTCCTTTAGTGTTAGGGAATGCTCTGTCATGAATCCCTGGTCGCTGTTCTTGCTCTGCACTCTGCTGTGATCCTGCTTTCTTTGGTTAGTGTTAGCATCATGTATTTTCTCCATCCATTTACTTTTCATGTGATGTGTCTTTGTTTTTAAGATGGGTTCCTGGTAGACAACCTGCAGTCAGGTGTTGTTTTTTAATGCACTCTGACAATCTTTATCCTATATTTTAACCATTGACATTTAAAGTAATTATTGATACAGTTGTGTAAAAGGGAATGGCCTGGAAAGAAAAAAAGAAAAAGATTTTCTGTCTTTTTAAAACTTGTCCCAACCTTTTTGGAACTGCAGCCTGGCCTGCATCCCTGGGGCAGGTTAAGTCTTTTGTTAAAACTCCCAGGTGGTGCCAGCCCCCAGGTGGGCAGCTGGGGCATGCAGAGCTTTGTCTTTGCAGACATGGGACAATTAGAATAGTTAACACAGGAATTGCCTGAAGCTGAGAACCGTCCCTGTAGAAGCGCTGTATCTTGCCTATATGGAGGAAAAAATTGGACTTTGAGAGGATACTCTGCTTTTTCCTCCATTTGCCGACAAAGGTAATAAATCTCTTTCCCCATCCCCAAAAGACTTGTCCTTGTTCTTCCGATTCGGCCTCCTGGACAAGGGCCCAGTTTTCGGTAACAGATTTTGCCATCTCTGGGTGGGCCCACTGGCTCCCAGCAGAATTGCACCCTGCCACGCTGGAGGAGGCAGGGAACAGCTCCTTCCCCTTCCCATCCTCCTCCTCGAACTCTCTGCTCTTCTTCCGCCATGCACATCACAGGGGCCCTCAGATCACAGTGGCTGCGCCCAGGAGCTCATTAGGAAGGCAGGCTCTCGGCCCACCCCAGACCTGCCATCAGAACCTGCTTCTCAGCAAGACCCC
>NW_012148631.1:21165-25709 GCF_000956105.1 Propithecus coquereli
TGTTCCCAGAAGAGGAAGAGCACGCACAAAGAGAAGCAGGCAGAGAGGGCCAGGACCTGTGCGTGTGGCCAGTGGCAGTGTCGGCAGGAGGGCAAGGCTGAGGTCAGGAGTGTTGAGGCCGTGGGGCCAGGGTGGGCCCTCCATACGTCTGTCGTAGACATTAAAGTGAGTAAAGGCAGGGGCTGGACCGGGCCACTGTTCTCTATCTGTGGGAGCCAGAAGCCTGTGTTCCAATCCTGGCTCTGCTTCTTGTAAGCTGTGTGACCACGAGCAAGTTGCCTGACCTCTCTGTGCCTCTGTTTCTTCATCTAGGAAATGGAGGCAACATTAGCGGTTCCATCGTTTTGGGTGATTTGAGGATTCAATGAGTTAAACAGAAAGGATTTGGAAGAATGCCTGGCGGGTGGAGAGGACCTACTCGATCAAAAAGAGCTGCCATTATTATTACTGTTAGTGCTGCGAATGTTAATACCAAGATTATCATCATCTCTATGGCATCTACTATATTCATGGACATTCCGTGTTCTTCTTAATCTTTTCTTTTAAATTGATTTATTTTGAACTTGGCTTTGTCCTAAGCAATCATATATCCACAAAATCACAAGTTTTACGACTTGTCAAAAATTGTTTCTAATTAATTCACATTGAAACAAACCCGTAACCATTAACCTTAGAAAAGTGGTGTCCACGGGCCATCCGGTTACGTTGTACCTCTGCAGTGGTACATGGACCACCTGCGGAGAAACCCTGGCTCCTGCCCTTGGCCTTGTGCTGTCAGAGACCCCTCTGCAGCCCAGTTTCATCTGGTGCCAGAAACTACCCCTTCCTGTGCTCTCTCCCTCCCACCCCGGTCCATCATGCTAAGGTGTAGTGACTGCAAATGCTCACATGCACACAACACAGTACAGCATAGGAAGGGCCAGCTGGAGATCTCAGGTAGGTCACTCACCTCTCTGAGCCTCAGTTTCCTCGGCTGCAGGGTGGGCACATCAAAACCTCTCTTGCAGGGCGCTTGTGCATATTAGACAACATTGGACAAGCGTGTGTTGAACACCTGCTATGCACCTGCCTCTGCACGGCAGACTTGGCTTCCCACACGGAGCTGGCATTCTAGTGGGGTGTGGAAAAGGCAGTACACAAGATTGTGTCAGAGGCCGTGCTAAGTGCCAGGAGAACCAGAGAACAAGGTCATAGACTAGAGAGGATGGGGGAGTCCCTCCTTCCAGCTGGTGCTCAGGGAAACCTCTTTCTGCAGCAGTGAGCGAATGACTACTTTAGTGCAGGTATGTCCCAGAAGTTGCACTAAAAGTTATTCATTGTTTATCTGAAAGTCCAGTGTGACTGGGCGCCCTGTGTTTTATCTGGCAGCTCTAGATTGTGGAGGGGAGAGTGGGGGGAGATGAGTCAGTTACAGAGCAGGATTTTATTCTAAGGGTCTCGGTCAACAGGGGCTGAGCCCTCCTGCCTCTTGCCTGGTCCACGTGCTCCTGGGTGGGTGATCTTTGCTTAACGGGGGAGTGTCTGTCAAGGGCCCCAGGATAAGCAACACCCATGCTAAAAAGAACCCTCCAACAGATCACTCATCCCAAGCAACAGGCAAGAGAGCCAGGGCGGCTCCATGCTCATAGGAGGCAAAAACGTTCCTTAAAGAAATGAAAGGGAAGGGGAGGGGGATGGCAATAGTAGAGAATGAGTTAAAATTAGAATCATTGTGTTCTCTTAATTAGAAATGCAGTAGGTGGCACATGACTCCATGATGAGTTTCCTTGCAGACTTCTGGAAGGGGGAGGCCCTGGGTCAGCCATACAAATATTCATGAGGAACCAGGGGTGGTCCCTGGATATGCTGGCTTGCTGCTTGCAGAAGGGGCATGGTGGGGCCATCTGGGTGATAATCCCTGCTCTGCCACCAGCTCAATCTCTACATGACTTCAGGCCTGCCGGGCCCTTTCTGGGCCTCAGTTTCCCCATGTATGAAAGAGGGACCCTGCCCCGGGGGAGCTGGAGGGAGAGATCAAGTAGAGGACAGGACAGCAACAAGTAAGGGCCAGAGGGAGGGTCAGGGGCCCCTCACCTGGGCTCTGCCAGCTTCACAGACTTATTAGTGCTCATCGAATGAATGAATGAGGGCTCTTTGGCCAACCCATCCTTTCTGTGGGCAGAGCTATTTTAAGACTTCTGTGCCAAGCTCTGGTTTGGCATTTCCATACCATGTCACATCAAACACATTAAAAGGCACCCACATGCCTCATTAAATGAAATTTATGTATAACTATACAAGTGAGGAGTTGAGATACATTTGACTAGTTGACTCATGTTACATTCTGTGGGCATTTAACTAAACATTTATTCATTTTGACATGTCAATGTGGTTTTCTCCTCTCCCTCCCCCATTCCCCATCTCAGATACGTTCTCGGACCCCTGCCAAGCTGCTGGCTGTGATGCTGGGCCTGAGGGTGTGAGGGAAGAGCGTGTCTCCAGCCCCAATCTTCCCATCTGCAGAAGGGGCAGGTTGCACAGAATGGTCCCACAGGGCTCCTGCAGCCACAGCTGTGTGCATGGCACCCACAGTGCATGTTGTGGGCGATGGGGCCCCTGCTAGGCAGTAGGCAGGCAGGTGGGGAGGCTGCCACGACAAGTCTACTGCTGTGTTGAATGTTCGTGTCCCTTCACAATTTATATACTGGAACTTAAAGTCCAAGGTGATGGTATTATAGTAAGAGGTGGGCCTTTGGGAGGTCATTAGCAATAACATGAAGGCTCTGCCCTCATGATGATGGGATGAATGCCCTCATAAAACAGACTTCAGAGAACTTCAGGGCCCTTCCATCTCCTCTGTCCTGCGAGGACACAGTGTTGGTCCTTTCCTCCTTTGCCAGGTGAGGACACAACACAAGGTTCCATCTTGGCAGCAGAGAGCAGCCTTCACCAGACATGGAATATGCCACGTTACCTAGTTTAATTACATGGCTTCCAACATCCCTTGGCGGTAGGTATTATTATCCCATTTTGCAGATGGAGGACAGACTTGGGAAGGGGTTAGGACAAGTCCTGTGGGGGCCCTAGTACACCTGACACAAAGTCCCTGGCATAGTTTGAGGAGATGTGCCCAGAAGCACAGTAAATAACATGGAGTGGCAGGGAGAGGAAGGTCCCTCCTTTTTCATTTCTCTTCCTATCCTTCTGATTATACAAAGGAGAAGGTCTCAGGTAGGTGCTGATAAGTCTTTAACACCTTGTTAACACTTCCAAATATCCCTTTATAACAAAGAAAGAACAGGCCTCAAATTCATAGTTTAGAATGACAATTTCTAACTAAAAACATTTTTCCATTCCATTTCAGTTTATAGGTCACCTTCAATTTATGGCAAATGACAAAGTTTCATTACAGACTAAATATATTTTGGTAAGAAAACTTTTAAGCTAAAGATAGTGTCAAAAGAAAGTAAAGAAAAAAGTCAAAATATGTGTTTAGAGTGTACCCACTCATTGCAGAGTTAATGAAGTCACTATTTCAATGACTACATTTGAGGTTATGTTAACATGCTATGTGCCCTTAAACAAAACCCTCTCCCTCTTTGGGCCTCAGTTTTCCCATTTGTAGTAAGCGATTGTTGGCCCAGACAGCTCCAGCTAACGATCTGACTCTGATGACTCCTTTCGCTGACCATGTTTCCTTTATTTCAAGGGAAGTTCAGAATCTTGCATATAGGTCCAGCAGAGAATGGGCCAAAGGAACTTAAACAGGGGTCAGTCCTGATACTATGTTCTGTGTACTGGAAAGGAAAAAAAAAGATCTCAGAACCAACGGGCGCCTGCAAACTCGTTATGCAAAAGGGAAGGTCAAGCCTGGAGGCTGAGTCATGGAACACCGCCTTCCAAATGAACAGTTGTTCCTAACAATGTGCATTAGCCAGATCCCCCAGGGAGAGGTAAAAGGCCTCTGGCCTCTACAAAAACTGCCCTGAAGGTCATTCATAAGGAAATTCCTTGCTGGACTTTCATAAACAGGACAATGCAAACTGTAACTTTAGCTCTGCAGGCTGAGTCTAGCTCCTAAAGCTAGTCTGCTCATTCCACACTAATAATGTTGATTACAAGTTTGTCTTTCCAGGTGCAGAACAGAGACAAGACAAGATCCATCATTCTTCCACCTGGGAGGGACAGGGACATAACTGATGCTTCCTTTTCTCCCTTTTTCTTTTCAAACATTCCCCTTACGTAAAATGTAGCTTTCCTGAGCCTCACAAGAACTAACCATTTGCCTCCCTGCCCATCCCCTCCTCCTCTTTCTTTCTGTGGGCCTTGCCCCTTAAATACTGACATTCCCAAATCCCTCTATGGAGAAAATAGTCACAGCTGCATCTGTGGCTGTGGCTTGTGTTTTCCCCAGTCGTGTCCTCAATCTTTGGCGTAATAAACCTCCACCGATTGAGATGTTTGCCTGAGTCACTTACTTTGGGTTGTCAGTACACGGGCTCCAGGAGCTTGGGGACAGGAGGTGCAGGGAGGGGCTGCAATCCCGGCAGAGGGCTGCATGCAGC
>NW_012148631.1:26094-46694 GCF_000956105.1 Propithecus coquereli
CCCACTGTCCTGTGGGGGCAGATGAACATGGCCACATCAGCACCTAGTATCAGCAACAACAGAGGGCGTCTGACAATGGCGTCGAGGGACAATTACAGCTGGGGGACTCTACGTTGCCTTCACATATCCAGGCAGCCTGGAGTGTCCTGAGGATGAACACTTCCCTCATCCCTCCATCTTCCCAGCTTCAAGCCAGGCTAGGGGCTTGGGGACAGGTGCAGGAGGTGACAGTTGTGCTCTTGACATATGAGTCATCCCTTCCTGAGCCCGTGTGTGCCCAGCACGTGGCCCTGTGTCCAAGTCTCCCTGGCCCCGGCGAGCATGTCCTGGGCAGGCCAAGCCAGACCCTTGCCCAGTCCTGGTGCTGGTCCCTGACACCCAGTGTGTAGCTGGGGGGGCTGCCTCATGTAGGGGGGGCGGGCCAGGGGCAGGCAGACACTTTTGAGCTGAAAGGAGAGGAGGGTGAGGACTTCTGTGGCTCACCCTGGCCCAGGAGGACCTCAGACTGGCCTGGGGAGGAGGGCACTGCCCTGGGAGGCACACCCACCACGTGTCCCTGTCCCCTGGGGCCTCAGCTTCTGACTGCTTCCCTACAGCCCCAGGGGCCCCACCCTGTGCCCCCAGCCCTCTGCTGGGCTCCCCGTGTCTCCGGGGAAGGGAGCTTGCACTGGAGCCTGGGCACCTGGCGTGCACCCCGAACGCAAGTCCCGAGGTCTTCCGAAGGCAGGCGAAGGGTCAGGGGGACTCTGGTGTCCACTCTCAGGCAAGGGGAGGCCTGGACTTGTGGTCCGGGAGACTTCAGGGAGCCCTATGCAGATACTCACAAGCCCCTTCTCCCTGCAGTGGCGGAAGTCGTGATATGCAGAACTGGACTTCTAGGTGGGTCCTGAAGCCGCCTCCCCAGACACTTAGGGCCAGACCTGCTCTGAGCTCCACAGCCAGGCGGCCAGTTGGCCCTGGCCACTCCAGCAGGCAAGGAGGGGAGAACGTAGAGGCTGGGAGGTCTGAGGGCCAAGTCCCCAAGGGCCAGGGGCAGGGTGGGCAGGGCAGACAGGTAGGGGGCCCCCTCTTGGCTCAGGACTCACTGCCAGCCCCCCACCCGGACCCCTGCCACCTGCAGAAGATCATGCACACCTGGAAGAGGCACCAGGACATGTTCCAGGACCTGAATCGGAAGTTGCAGCACACGGCAGAGAAGGACAAGGAGGTACTGGGCCCAGACACCAAGGTCTGGAGGGCAGGGGGTTGGTGGGGGATCCTTTGGTCAGGCTGCCTTCTCCCCTCTTCCCCAACTCCTGCCCACTCGCGCCCACTCCCTTCGCTCGCTCATTCACTCTCATTCATTCCACCGTTCCTGAGGATGGGCCTGTGCCAGCCATGCTACAAGAGCAGGTCACGCAGGTGTGGCAGGGCAGGAAGGCACACGGTGCCCATCGCCATGCCAGTGCTGGGGCAGCAGGTGCTGAGCGGGCAGGAGCCCACTCCTGGGGCCACGGGGCTGGACAGGCTTCCAGGCTGCCCTTCCCTGCAAGCCCCCCAGACCCTGCCCCAGGCCTGGGAGCTGCACCCCTGGCAGAGTCTGGGGGGTGATGTGCTCACGCTGCTGCCCCTCTGCTCTGACCTCCCCTGAGATCCTCCCGCTGGCTCTGGTCCCTCCTCACTCTCTTGGTTCCTGTCTGCCTGTTTCTTGCTGAGTCACTTTCAGTGCATTAAATTTTTCTGAAAATCCAACTATTTGGACTTGTAAGTTTTCAAATATATTGACCTTAAGTTGCTCATGATATTCCCTCATTACTTTTTAAATTCCTGATGTGTCTGCCATTGGGGCCCCTTAGTCATCTCTCACATCCTTTGAATTGTGCCTTCTCTATCTTGTTCAACTTGCTCATTTTGTCATTTGTTTGAAAGAACTAACATTTGCCTTTATGGATTTTTACTAAATTATGTCCCCTGACTTCATTACTTCCTGCTCCTGTCCTTGTTACCTCCTTCCGTCTTTCTTTGGGCTTATTATGAATGAAAATAGCTACCTTCTTAAGCTGGATGCTTAACACATTAATTTCTATCCTTATTGTCTGACTTAAGTATTTTAGGCTACAAATTGCTCTCATAGTGTTACTTTAGCTCCACCTTGCAAGTTTCCATGTCTATTATTTTCATTATCATTCCGTTGTAATGGCTTTTAAGTTTCCATTATGATTAATGTCTTGGATGTATACTACTTTATATGTTTTAAAAGTTCCAAACTATGGGATTTTAAAAAATCTTTTTGTGATTTCTAATTTAATTACAATGTCATTGTCAACTACGGAAAAACCAGGCTTTTAACGTTTCTATTATACGGTTCCAAAGCAGCGTTTCAGCCCACAGCTTGTACTTCAGGTGCAGAGGTTCTGTGTGTGCTCAGAAGTTATCTCAGAGCAAAGTCTAACCAAAGTTTGGGTTTGATGGTACATCTGGTTACAGATTATGGAGGCGTCATCATTAACCCTAACAAAGAATTATCTTCTGTACAGGAAAGGCAACAGCCAGGTCCAAGCCGCTAGGATCATTGAACTCATCTTTCCTAAAATGCAGTGACTCAGGCAAGAGACATGGGAGCCTGGGCTCTGTCCTGCCTGTCATCTTCAGGCATTTTTCCACAGGCTGCGCTCAGTCCCCGAGTTGGGTTGGTGACACTGTGCTGAAGAGCAGAATGAGCAATCATGGCTTCTTCATGGCAAGGGCCAACTCTGGGGCTGGCCAGAGGCATGTACTTGCTACTTTGTCTCACATGATAAAATGTAGTCTATATGAGAATTGCTTTATTGCATAGTGTGTAACCCATTTTTGTAAATGTTCCGTACATATTTTCTAATCGCTGAGTGCATAGTCATTTGTATGTTCATTGAACCAAGCCAGTCAACTGTATTGTTCAAATCCTCTACACCTTTGTGATACTGTGAAACATACATTTGGTCCTCATCCAGTTTTCTGTCACGCTGCTCCTAAAACCTGGGGATATCTCCGTAGTGACAAGAGTGTCTTTTGTAAGCTAATGGGAGGACTGGTGGCCCCTGGGCAGCTTCGGGATGGGGCTGGTCACTGGAGAGCCCAAGGCAGGATTGGAGGGCTGGGACTCCAGGGAGGGGGTGGCTGAAGGTGGGGTTGATCACCAGTGGCCAGTGATGTAATCGATCACGCCTTGCAACAAAGCCTCTGTACAAACCCCAGAAGGGCAAGGTCTGTGGTGCTTCTGTTGGGGAATTTCCATGCCAGTTCTGCTTAAAACCGCAAAGCAGCTAAAGTAGACGCTGACACCTGTCAGCCTTGTAAGCTAAAACTGCAAAACAGTTAAGTGAAGCTACAAGCCTGTCATGACTATACTGTTTGTTATAAACCTATCATAACTATACTGTTTGTTATAAGCCTATCATAATTACACTGCTTGTAAGAATTATTGTTTATTGAATAACTTTTAAATCTTTTTACTAATTGGTTAACCATTTATACTTATGTGTGATTTGTTAAGAGTAACCCCCCCAAAAAAGTGTAAAACCTGACAAAAACTCGGAAGAGGTGCTCAGACTTTGGAGGCTTGACCCCATCTGGGCCGCCGGCAATAAAACTTGATGACTCTCCAACTCTCTGCATGCCACTCGGTTATTCCCCTGGGGCTGGTCACTGTAACACTTGCCGTAACACTTCTGGTAGCTGAACACAGGGTGCCTGGCAGGTGGTGCCCCGGGAAGGGGCTGGGAGCTCCATGCCTCTGACCCCTGCCTTCCCCTGCGCATCTCTCTCTCCCTACAGCGGCTCACCTGTATCCTTGGTCACACCCTTTGTAATAAATAGGTAAACATAAGTAAAACATTTTCCCGAGTTCTGTGAGTGCTCCAGCAAATTAATCAACCCCAGGAAGAGGTCGTGGGAACCCCAATTTATAGCCATTGGTCAGAAGCACAGGCCACAACCCGCTAGAGACTGGCATCTCAAGCGGAGGCAGTCTTGTGGGACTGAGCCCTCGACCTGTGTGGTCTGACACCACCTCCATGTAGACAGTGTCAGAAGTGAACTGGATTAGAGGACACCCACCTAGTGGCCCTACAGAACTGCTTGGTGTGTGAGGAAGCACCCCCACATCTGCTCGCAGAAGTACTCTGTGTTGTGTTGAGGGTGTGCAGAGGGAGGAGAGAGAACATTCTAGTTTGGTTTTCCTTCTCTCTCATAACCTTCAACTGCTTTGAATCTGCTTGGCTGATCAGTAATTGGAAAAGATGTATTGAAATGTCCTGCTATGACCGAGGATTGTTTCTTTTTTCTTTGTAATCCTATCAAATTCTGCTGTGTATATATTTTTTAAGGAATACAAGTTTAGAATTGTCATATCTTCGTGGAGAATTGAATTTATCATTTTGAAGTAACCATCTCTATACATAATAACTTTTTTCTTTTAAGTCTATCTTCTTTGATATTAATATAAATACCCTCACTGTCCTGTGGTAAATAGTATTTTTATGAGTTTATTCTCAAATAAAATAAAGGTTTGCTAACCCTTTGCAAGGTTCCCTTAGCGTTAACATCTTACATAACCATGGTGCAATGATCGAAGTGTATATTTATTTAAATTATATTGTTATATATCTCAATCTGTTTTTTACTTTTTTCCGCTATGCACTTTTAAAAATTATACATATGGGTTGCTATGCATGGATCCGATCTGTTATTTCCTTTGTTTTTCCTTAACCTGGTTTATTTTAATAAAACTACTGCCGTATGTGTACTGCAGATTACGAAGTTATGATAATTACATTCTCTGTGCATGGTGACTAACACTGTTGTGTGTACTTGAATTTTACAATTTTGACTCAACTTTGAGGTATAATTTACATATAAGGAGATACACCCATTTTAAATGCTTGACGAGTTTTGTCGTATGCATACACTGGGTAGTCGCTATCATCATCGACTGGTAGGTGGCCCTGTGAGTTATACTCAGTAACTGTCACGATGAGCAGAAGAGCCCCACCATCCGTCCAGTTGCCTCACGTGGCCCGTTTCTAGTCAAACCCTTTCCCCGTCCTTCTCCCCTGGCAACTGCTACTCTGTTCTTCATCCTTACACAGTCATGTGTCACTTAAGGACAGGGAGGTGTTCCAAGACATGAGGCATCAGGAGATTTCATCGCTGTGCAAGTATCACAGAGTGCACTTACCTAAACCTAGATGGGATAGCCTGCGACACACCTAGGCTGTAGGGTCTAGCCTAGGCCACAAACCTGTACAGCATGTTACAGCAATGAATACTGTAGGCGATTGTGACAAAATGGTACTGTGTGGATCTAAACATATCTAAATATTTTCTACAGGTACAGTAAAAATATGGTATAAAAGATAACAAATGTCGCACCTGCATAGGCCACTTACCATGAATGTAGCTAGCAGGACTGGAAGTTGCTCTGAGCAAGTGAGTGAGTGGTGAGTCAACGTGAGGGCCTAGGATATTGCTGTACACACTGCTGAAGACTTCATACACACTGTATACTTAGACTACATAAATATATAAAAAACGTCGCTGCTGCCGCTGCGCCAACAGTGTCAGTCTCCCTGGGGAGACTCCATTTGCTCTTGGTGCAGACTGGCCACCGTACAAGCGGGCAGAGAGCAATCAATGCCCCTGGCCGGTGGACTGGCGTTCTCCACGCCAAGGGACCCCTCGCTCACTCGCTGGCTGCGGTGGTGACCCCCTGGTCACGGGCACCCTCAGCAGAATCCGGGCTCTCTCCGCAGGAGGAAAGATGTCCCGCGCTCTGGAGCTTGCCCTGTGGGGCGAGGCCCTCGCTAACACAGCATCTCTCTGACTTCTTAATTTCAGGAGGTTTCTGAGGCTCCGAGTTCTGTTGGCCCATCGAGGATCATCTTTCACTAGTATTACTGTAACATCATCTTGATGGAGCGTTCCACCCCACAGCCTCTACGCTGGGTCCTAATTTCCACCAGTGAAGTTTTTTGATGCTTTCTTTAACAATATGACATCACCTCTTGTCCACCTTCCTCCTTTGCAGTTGCCAAATCCATTAGGTATAAGGCGCCTTTGAGTTCAGAGTTTTCTGCCTGTCCACTTTCACCTTGCTGGCACCGCTCACTCTGTCCAGCTCACCTTGCGTTGCTTGCCTATGATTTCCATGAGCACTCATTTGCAGAACATGTAGCAGCCCTTGCCTAGAGAGACAGCATTCCATACAATGCATTGCTTGACGAAGACCACAGTCAGGGGGTGAGCTTTCCCGTTTTATTTTCCTGTATGTCAAGTTTGCAAGTCCTCTCTTGACTTAAACTATTTATTCCCTAGCACATTTCCCAAAATACTTCCCTGAGTCTTAATGGCTTTATCAAAGACCCTTACCTACAATGATGGCAGGCATTGAGCATGCAATAGTACTGTTTTAGACATCTTGCTAGTATAGTATTGATTCGAATTCTAACCTCTAGTGAGATTGCAATTCATGAAAAGACCTTAAATTAAGTGAGGAGGAAGAATGTTAGAAGATAAGGGTAATTGGACATAGGGCTTATTGTAGGAACTTTGTAAGTTTTAAAACAGCAGGTGAAAGGATTCATATCGACCTTGTCTGGAAATTGGCCATCACATTATCCATCTAGGTCCTAGGAGTGAGAGGAAGGAAGAATCCTAAGTCCTCTTTTTCTATTCCCTTTGTGTTCAAATCTAAGCTGTTAATTATCTTGTAATTGCCTAAAATATTATACACTTAAAATGTTGGGGAAACACAGGAGTGTGGTGTTGACAAGGAGAAGCTTGACATTATTAAGAAACCTGAGGAAGGCATCTCTTTCAAAAAACTTTCTGTGGTGTATGGAATTGGTGCATCCACTATTCGTGATATTAAAAAGAACAAAGAAAGGATTATAAACTATGCAAACAGTTCAGATGCTACTAGTGGGGTATCCAAAAGTAAACCTATGAAGTCATCAACATATGAGGAACTCGATACAGTGATGATAGAGTGGTTTAACCAACAGAAAACAAACAGGATTCCAGTGTCTGGAACTATTTGTGGAAAACAAGCCAAGTTCTTTTTTGATGCTTTGGGGATGGAAGGTGATTTTAATGCATCATCTGGCCGGCTAACTCGATTTAAGCAGCGCCACAGTATTCCAAAACCTGCTGGTAAAGGATCAAAATTAAAAGGAAATGAAACTGCTGCCAGTAAATTTTGTGAGAACTTTCAGGAATTTGTTGAGACAGAGAATCTACATCCAGAGCAAATTTATGGTGCTGATCAAACTGGACTGTTCTGGAAATGTCTACCATCAAGGACATTAGCTCTTGAAACTGAGCAAAGTACTTTTGGGTATAAGAGAGAATCATTATTATGTGCTGTGCAAATGCCACAGGTTTACACAAATTTAATCTTTGTGTTGTGAGGAAGGCAAAAAAACCCGACCTTTCAAACCTTCCTGTCACTTATTTCAGTCAAAAAAGTGCATAGATAGAACAATCTGTTTTCAGACAGTGGTTTAAAAACCACTTTGTGCCACAAGTACAGAAGCATTTGAAATACAAGGGGCTTCTAGAAAAAGCAGTGCTGCTTTTAGATTTCCCACCAGCACATCCAAATGAGGAAATGCTTAGTTCAGATGATGGCAGAGTAATTGTGAAATATTTGCCACCAAATGTCACAAGTTTAATTCAACCCATGAGCCAGGGAGTTCTAGCCACTGCAAAAAGATACTACCGAGCAGGACTTCTGCAGAAATACATGGTTGAAGGAATAGACCCAAAAATGTTTTGGAAGAACTTGACAGTGTTGGATGCAATTTATGCAGTATCAAGACCTTGGAACATGGTAAGATCCAGTACCATAACCAAAGCTTGGAAAAAACTTTTCCCTGGCATTGAAGAGAATTCAGGCATGAACACTGATGAAGGAGCCATTTTAGCAGCTAATTTAGCAACAGTTTTACAGAATACAGAAGAATGTGAACATGTTGACATTGAGAATATTGATCAGTGGTTTGACTCTCAAAGTAATGACTCAAGCTGTCAGATGCTGAGAGTGAAAGTGCTGGGGACCTGGCCACGGCTGCTGAGCAAAAGCCTTCCAATAAGACTAGAAAAACAGAACTGAATCCAGAGAAGCATATTAGCCATAAAGCTGCACTTGAATGGACTGAAAATTTACTGGATTATCTAGAACAACAAGATGACATGCTTTTGTCAGATACACTGGTATTAAGGAGGCTTCAGACCATAAGAAGAAGAAAACAGAAGATCCAAAATTATAAAAGTCATTGATAGGGCTCCTAAGTGTTTCAATGTATTTGTGACTATGTCTGCAGTGAAACTTAACTGAAGTCCTACGGATTCCAAGGCCAAATACATATTATAAATGATTTTAGGATTAGATGCCATTTTGGATTACTTAAATTACAGCTCTTTAATCTTGACTCTAGTCATTGAGCATTGACATGTAATTGGTCTGTCTACTGTTTCTAATCTGCATTATACTAATTAGATCATAAGGTACCTGAAGTCAGGGATCTTGTGTCTGTTTTGTGCCTGAATTTTAATATGTCTAATAAGGGGCCATGCACACTATAGGCACTCAATAAATCTTACTTAAATCGAAAAAAAAAAAGTTTTTCTTTCTTCAATAATAAATTAACCTTAGCTTATTTTAACTTTTTTATTTTATAAAAATTTTAATTTTTGGCCGGGCGTGGTGGCTCACGCCTGTAATCCTAGCTCTCTGGGAGGCCGAGGCAGGCGGATTCTTTGAGCTCAGGAGTTTGAAACCAGCCTGAGCAAGAGCGAGACCCTGTCTCTACTAAAATTAGAAAGAAATTAATTGGACAACTAAAAATATATAGAAAAAATTAGCCGGGCATGGTGGCACATGCCTGTAGTCCCAGCTACTCGGGAGGCTGAGGCAGGAGGATCGCTTAAGCCCAGGACTTTGAGGTTGCTGTGAGCTAGGCTGACGCCACGGCACTCTAGCCCGGGCAACACAGTGAGACTCTGTTTCAAAAAAAAAAAAAATTTTTAATTTTTTTAACTTCTTGACTCTTTTGCAATAACACTTAGCTTAAACTATAAATACATTGTACAGCTGTACAAAAATATTTTTTCTTTATATCCTTATCCTATAAGCTTTTTTTTTTTTTTTTTTTTACTTTTTAAACTTTTTTGTTAAAAACTGAGACACAAGCACACACATTAGCCTAGGCCCACACAAGGTCAGGGTCGTCCATATCACTGGCTTCCACTCCCCATCTTGTTTCACTGGGAGGTCTTCAGGGGCGGTAATAAACATGCCACTGTCACCTCCTGTGGTAGCAATGCCTTCTTCTGGATACCTCCTGGAGGACCTGCCTGAGGCTGTGTTACAGTTGACTCTTTTTTATGTAAGTAGAAGGAGTAACTTCTTCTTATAACAGTAACACTTCTTATAACAATAAGTGTAGAATAGTAAATACATAAACCAGTGACACAGTCATTTACTATCGAGTGTTAGGTGCTGTGAATAACTGTATGTGCTATGCTTTCATACAACTGGCCGTGCAGGAGGTCTGCTTACACGAGCTTCCCCACAGAAATGTGAGTAACGTGTCACGCTACGATGTCATGATGCCTGCGATGTCACTAGGCCATAGGAATTTTTCAGCTCCACTCTAATCTCACGGGACCACCACAGTGTAGGTGATCTGTCACTGACTCAGAGGCCGTTGAGCTGAGTGTGACTGTATGTTCACCTTTCCAGAGTGTCATATGAATGGAGTCAGGCTGTGTGCGCCTCTTGAGACTGGCCCCTTCCCTGCAGCATTAGCGCTGCTGCCACCATTCGAGTTGTGCGCGTCAACCCTCCCCTTCCTTTTTCCTACTGAGTCATGTCCTATTGTGGGCTGCACTCAGTTCGTCTATTCACCCACCGAAGGACATCTGAGTTGTTTCCAGTTTTTGACGATTATGAAAAAAGCTGGTATGAATATTCATGTTCGAGTTTGTGTAGGATTATCTTCACATCTCTAGGGCAATACCTAGGAGTGGAACTGCTAGGTCATATAGTAAGTAAACGTTTAACTTTGTAAGAAACTGCCAGCCAGTTTTCCACAGTGGCCGTACTACTTTGCATTCCCGCCAACGACGGTGGGTGGTGTGAGACTTCCAGTCTGCATCCTGGCCAGGTAGCTTTGCTTTTAATTCTCTCAAGAGTCTTCTACAGAACAAAGATTTTTGTGTTTTTTTGTTTTATGGTGCTGTGGTGTTATATCTAAGACCTCTTTGCCTAACCCCAGATGACAGAGATTTTCTCCTATGTTTTATTCTAAAAGTGTTACAGTTTTGCATTTTACATTTAGATCCAGTTTGAGTTCACTTTTGCACAGGGTGTAAGGATTACATCAAAGTTTTCCTTAATCTGAGGATGTCTTTATTTCACCCAAATTCCTGAAGGATATTTTCACTGGATGTAGAATTCTCATTGACAGTTCTTTTTTTTTCGCATTTAAAAAATTTTGCTTTACTGTTGTCTGACTTCCATGGTTTCTGAGGAGAAATTCACTGTCTTTCAAGTCATTATTCTTCTCTATGTAATAAGCTCATTTCTTTCTGGATGGCTTCAAGATTTTCTTCTTTGTCTTTAGTTTTCAGCAGTTTGATGATGATGTGTCTTGGCATGGATTTCTTTTAGTTTATCCTGTTCTGAGTTTATATGTGAATCTAAAATAACAGTAAGGGCCAGGTGCGGTGGCTCACGCCTGTAATCCTAGCACTCTGGGAGGCCGAGGCGGGTGCATAGTTTGAACTCAGGAGTTTGAGACCAGCTTGAGCAAGAGCGAGACTCGGTCTCTACTAAAAATACAAAGAAATTAGCTGGACAACTAAAAATATATAGAAAAAATTAGCCGGGCATGGTGGCGCATGCTTGTAGTCCCAGCTACTCGGGAGGCTGAGGCAGGAGGATCGCTTGAGCCCAGGAGTTTGAGGTTGCTGTGAGCTAGGCTGATGCCACAGCACTCTAGCCTGGGCAACACAGCGAGACTCTGTCTCCAAAAAAACAAAACAAAGCAAAAAAATCATGTTCCTCTTAAAGAAAACTGTAGCCAACAGGATCTGTAGGGCTTACAAGGGACATCTTACAGTCTTATAGAGCTTCTTTCTCAATGGGGTGGTGAGTGGGGACTGTGGGGTATATAAGAGTGGAACACAGCTAGGTTCTCTCAAGAAATTTTATCTTAGGTTATACTGTGCCCAGATGTCAGTGCAAAGCGGTGAAAGGTCTGTTCTGTCAACAGCCTACTGGTAGGTAGGGCTTGAGGAATGCAGTGAGACCAAGCAATAATACACTATATTGCAACTGTGTAAAAAGATATGATTATTTGTGGGAAAAAAAAAATTGGAAAGCAATATATTAGAACTAAGGTAGGTTTTTTTTGTTTGTTTTTTGTTTTTCTTTTTGCTTAACTTTGTGAAGGGAAGCAGTATATTCAGTTTCTTCTCAAATGCTACCATTTAGAAAAATAAGTGACATAGAGATGCATCTTTTAGGAAGTTTGCTTGCATTTGAATTTTACATCCAGATTGCTGCCTGAATGACAGCGAGAAGAGACCTCAGACTGAAGGACAGGTTTTCATGATGACAAGAAGCCTAGACAAATTATAAATTCAGCTCACTTACGATACCAAAGATAAGGCTAGAGTTTAAGAAACTTGGAAGCAAACAACCTAAAGAGAAACAGTCAGCCAACGTGCAGGGAAGATGATGACTCTAAATGTTAGGACAAGCAACGAGAGGTCATCAGAACTGAAAACTGTAAATAAGCCATTAGAAAAATGCGAGCAGATGGCATAAGTCAGTTTGGCACGCAGAAATAATAACAAACATCCAGAAATATCTAGATGTACCCAAGGGGCCTATTTCATCCCTTTGAGGGATTATTTCAAAGGGCTTATTTCAGCACTTAAAACTGGGGAAGTACCTGATTGTCCCCAAGGGGCCAATTTCAGTCCTTTAGCCTGGGGTGGTAGAGGGCCTACTCCAGCCCTTTAATCCACATGAAGTCAATTTCAGCCCTTTACCTTGGCAGGCATATCCCACTGTACCCAAGGAGCCTATTCCAGTCCTTTAACTGGGGTGTCCAAAGGCCTATGCTGGGGCTTTAAGTTGGTGGGCATACCCGAATGTACAAAAGGGGCCAATTCCAGCCCATTAGATTGGGGTGATGAAGGGGTCTATTTCGGCCCTTTAACTTGGGGCATACCCCACTGTTCCTAAGAAGCCAATTCCAGCCCATTAGATGGGAGTGGCCAAGGGTCCCATTTCGCCCCTTTATCTTACTGGGCAAACCCCACTGTCTCCAAGGTGCCTATTTCAGCCCTTTAACTTATCAGGCAAACCCCACTGTCCCAAGGGGCAAAATTCAGTATTTTAGCCTGAGTGGCCAAGGGAGTCTATGCCAAGTCATTACTTTGGCAGGCATACTTGACTGTCCTTGACAGGCTAATTTCAGTCCTTTACCTTTGGGTGTTTAAAGGACCTCTTTCAACCCTTTAACTTAGGATGGCCAAGAAGCCTATTTCCCAAGGAGCCAATTTCAGCCCTTAATCTTGGGGTGGCCAAAAGATTTATTAAGACCTTTTAATCCCCAATTTCTGCCCTTTATCTTGGCAGGCATAACCCACAGTCCCCAAGTGGCCAATTTCAACCCTATAGCTTGGGGCGGACAAGGGACCTATTTCTGCCCATTGAGCGGAAAAACACAACTGATCCCAAAGGAACAATTTCAAAAATTTAGGTTGGGGTGGCCAAGGGCACTATTCCGACCCTTTAACTTTGCAGATACGCCAAATATCCTCAAGGATAATGAAGGATGGGATGGCCCAGGGGCCTATTTCAGCCCTTTAAATTAGAGAGCATATCACACTGACCCCCAGAGGCCTATCGTAGCCCTTTAGCTTCAGGTGGCCAAGGGGCCTATGCTGGCCCTTTAATCCCCAAAGGGCCAATTGTAACCGTTTAGCTTGGAGTGGCCAAGGGGCCTATTAAGGCCCTTTACTCCCCAAGGGTGGAGAGAGAGAGATGAAGGTCTGGCCATCAGGCCCTTGCAGACCCAGCACCCTCAGGGTGGATTCCCTGAACACCTCACCACCCTACTGCTATATCTCGGTGATCCCTGTTGGGGAGAAAACAGGGCTCAAGGTCCCAGGCCAAGTCCTCCCCTCCCACCTACCTCAGACCTCCACTGGGATGCTGGCCAATGCCATCAGCCAGGACTTGAGCTGAGCCCTATTGGGCTGGCCTGCACCTCCCGGATGGTGAGCATACGCTGGGTGCAGTTGCAGCAGATCACATACACACTGCTGGCCTTTAGGGCCTGCCCATCCAGGAGCCATTGGCTTGCTGAGGCCACCGTTAGGTCCTCGGAGAAGGTGACCTCGCCACCCTCCACCACCCTCAGGGGTATCCTCACAGTCAGCTGGGGGGCTGCAGAGCAGGCAGCACCAGGGAGGAGCCAGGGCTAGGGAGCAGGGTGTACGTGGAAGAGTCTCTAGCTTTTCCTCCTCTTCCTCCAGAGCCTGGACCCAAATACCCCCTCCTCCAGGAAACCTGGCCAGCACACTGCCACCACCACAAGCACAAGTCAGGCTCATAAAGGAGCAGGAACAAGTAGAAGGACACCCAGAGATCCCTTCCTGGATCCCACAAACCTGCCAGGGTGGGGCAGTTCTGAAGCCCAGTCCCCTGTGGTTGCTGGACGGCAGGGTCCCCTCTCCTTTCAACTGAGAAGGCTCCACCAGAAACAGGACCCTAGCATCACCCTACCCCCAGAGATTCCATGAGGTCACCCTGGCCTAAGCTGAGCCATACCTCTTGGCCTGGGTGATTCACGGCAATAACCCCAAGCGCTATGATGAGAAAGCTCCACTCACCCAGGGGGACGGGGCCCAGAAACTCAAGGTAAGAACTCTGGCTAAAGCTGTCCATAGCTGACACCCAAAACTGGAGTCCCCCTCCTTGGCCATGCTGGTCACAGTCAGCTCAGACATGGCTACCAACTCTGCCTCATGGCACCGACTCCAAGTATAGGTGCCAAGCAGCTTCTTCTCCACCAGGTAGCTCTTGATGGTGACAAGGCAGTCCCTGTAGGCTGGTGGGGTCCAGGCAAGAGTCACAGAATTCTCCGTCCTTCATCACGGGATCCATGGTGGGGAGTGCAGCTTCAGAACTAAGTGGACAACTGGATGGACATCTGGCTGTCACCAGTCACGAAGGCAACCTTGACCATGTCTTCCAAGCTTCACTGTCAGATGACCAGCGTGTGGCACATGCCCTCCATGGAGATGACCACGTGGGCCCCGGCCACCACCTCCTCCGAGTTCTGCAGCCAGTGGACCAGGCACTCCAGGACGGACAGCTCCACAAAGAAAATGGCCGTGTCCCCCACATGCACCACCGCCTTCTGAGGAAGCCTTCGGAAGAGGTTACCTTTGACAGTGAGCTAGGCCACCTGTGTGGCTGCCCTCCTGGGTCTAGCTGATGTACACAGGGTGGGTCCTCCCAGATGTTCCTGTCAGCCAGCACTCAGTGCCTTCCTCCTCAATGCTGAACTTGGCGCTCGCCCGCAGCCGAGTTTCCTCCTTGTTCCACGAGGCCTCCGTGGCTGACTCCTTCTCCCGCACCTGCAGGTCCTGCAGCTGGTTCTTTTTTTTTTTTTTTTTTTTTTTTTGAGACAGAGTCTCACTGTGTTGCCCGGGCTAGAGTGCCGTGGCGTCATCCTAGCTCACAGCAACCTCAAACTCCTGGGCTCAAGCGATCCTACTGCCTCAGCCTCCTGAGTAGCTGGGACTACAGGCATGTGCCACCATGCCCGGCTAATTTTTTTTTCTATATATATTTAGTTGTCCAATTAATTTCTTTCTATTTTTAGTAGAGACGGGGTCTCGCTCTTGCTCAGGCTGGTCTCAAACTCCTGAGCTCAAACAATCCGCCCGTCTCGGCCTCCCAAAGTGCTAGGATTACAGGCGTGAGCCACCGCGCCCGGCCTCTGCAGCTGGTTCTTGAAGGGCACCACAGGCCCCTGCACGATGACCACGGAGCTGTAGGTCTGGCCACGAGGTTGGCTGCCACGTAGGTGGAGAGACCGCAGTCCCACTACTTGCAGAAGAGGATGTTAAGCAGGAAATTCTCCGACGCATCCTCATCCACCATGTGGCACCTGCCCTGGCTCACCAGCTGTGAGTCCTTCCACACCATCTTGGGGTCGCCCATCACCGAGCAGCTGAGGCGCGCCTGCCTGCGCTGGGTCAGCGTGCAGATGCAGCGCCGCTGCTGGGCGGCTAGGCCAGTACGCCTTCAGCGGGGGCCCCGCCGCCGCAGGTACGCCACGAGTGCCGCCCTGGAGGTCCAGGTCTGGCTGGCCGCCTCTGCATGCCGGTTCACACGAGAACTAAGGTAGTTTTGAAAACTAGTGGGATCAATTTTTTCCTTCCAAACTTCATTTAATAGTATTGTTATGCTAATATTTCCTTTTTTTTTTTTTTTGAGACAGAGTCTTGCTCTATTGCCTGGGCTAGAGTGCTATGGCTTCAGCCTAGCTCACAGCAACCTCAAACTCCTGGGCTCAAATGATCCTCCCACCTCGGCCTCCCATAGTACTAGGATTACAGGCATGAGCCACCTCGCCCGATCCCTCTTTTTAGTTTTAAAGAAAAACTTAGAAAAAGAAATCCTCAGATAGCCCAGCCATCTCCTCAGGGTTCCAATGAAGCAAGGGCATGGGGAAGACCCCTGTAGGACAGTTGGCCCTTTTATTTATCCATCCTCCCATAATACTTCCAACAGACTCCTCTTCTCAGGATCCCCACTGGATACCATTAAAGTCCTTTTCCAAGAGAATGACATCACATTTGGACAATGCATTACAAGTGGTATGTGCAGCTGTGATGGAATCACTTTTGTTCCCCATCACATACTGCTATTGATTTATCTTAATAAGGAGGATGGAGGCCAGGCGCAGTGGCTCACACCTATAATCCTAGCACTCTGGGAGGCCAAGGCAGGAGGATCACTTGAGTTTGAAATTGCTGTGAGCTAGGCTGATACCATGGCACTCTAGCCTATGTGACAGAGCAAGACTCTGTTTCAAGAAAAAAAGAAAAGAAAAGAAAAAATTGGCTGGGCATGGTGGCATGCGCCTATAAGTGCCAGCTACTGCGGAGGCTGAGGAGGCAGGAGGATCATTTGAGCCCAGTTGTTTGAGGTTACGGTGAGCTATGATGACACCATGGTATTCTAGCCCATGCAATAGAACCAGACACAGTCTCAAAAAAAAAAAAAAAAAAAAAAAACCACTGTAGGAGGCAAGGTGGGAGGATTGCTTGAGGCCAGGACTTCAAGTCTAGCCTGGCCAACATAGCAAGATCTCATCTCTACAAAAAAAAATGAATTTGGAGAGGGGTGATGGAGGCAGGTGAGCATAGGTATAAAGTGCAACACAAAAGATCCTTGTGATGTTAGAGCTATTCAATATCTTGAATGTGATGGTAGATACACGAACCTAGGCAGGTAAAAAAATTGCAGAGAACTTAATATGCATACACACAAAAAAAATGCGTATAAGTAAAGCTGGGGAAATCTGAGTAAGACTGGCGGATTGTCAACTGCAAAGATGTGGAAACAACCCAAGTGCCCATCAATACATGAGTGCATTAATAAAATGTGGTATGTATATACCATGGAGTACTATTTAGCTACAACAACCAATGTTGATATAGCACCTCTTGTATCATCCTGGATAGAGTTGGAACCCATTCTATTAAGTGAAGTATCCCAAGAATGGAAAAATAAGCACCACGTGTACTCACCATCAAATTGTTTTTTTTTTTTTGAGACAGAATCTTGCTCTGTTGCCCAGGCTAGAGTGCCATGGTGTCTGCCTAGCTCACTGCAACCTCAAACTACTGGGTTCAAGCGATCCTTCTACCTCAGTCTCCCCAGTAGCTGGGATTACAGGCACGTGCCACCATGTCCGGCTAATTTTTTTTCCATATATTTTCAGTTGTCCAGCTAATTTCTTTGTATTTTTAGTAGAGACGGGGTCTCGCTCTTCTTCAGGCTGGTCTTGAACTCCTGACCTCTAGCGATCCTCCCGCCTTGGCCTCTCAGAGTGCTAGGATTACAGGCATGAGCCACCACGCCCGGCCTTCAAATTGGTTTTAACTGATCAACACCTAAGTGCACATATAGGAATAACATTCCTTGGGTGTTGGGCAGATGGGAAGGGGGAGAAGGGGATGGGTATATACATACATAATGAGTGAGATTCACACCCTCTGGGGGATGGACACACTTGAAGCTCTCACTGGGGAGGGGGGCGGGGGGGTAAAGGCAACATACGTAACCTAAACATTTGTATCCCCATAATATGTTGAAAAAAAAAAAAGACTGGTGGATTGTATCGATGTCAATATCTCATGTGGTATTATACTCTAGGCCCAATGATAAGAGACGAAGTTATTATGTGGTTGGCATCACTATATTCGGGTTTGAGTCCTGGAGTTTCAGTGGACATTGCTTCATCTGGATTTTCCCATATGTCTCTAAAGCCTAAATATTTGTTATTGTGAACTACAAAGTAACATTGATTTGTACTTATAGTCCATTCCCAAAACACAGAGCATTTCAATTATTTCTATCATAACATGAATGACAAAGTACCTTGGTACAGAAAGGAATTTATATTTTCTTGCAACGCCTTCTATTTTTGAAAGGTCCTCAGCACAAAGCAAGCCACTAATCCTTAAAATTGCCAGAGATCCTAGGTGTGTGTGCAGACCTCCAGCCCCCATTCCCTCAAAAAAAGGCCAGAGAAAGCAGACACTTACCAAACCATGAATCTATGTTTTCAGTATCTTCCTCATCACCCAAAGATGTAAAATTGATGAAGTCCATCAGGGCATCACAGGAATAAGAGGTTTCAACTTGTGACATTGCTCCCCACTTAGCACTCTTGTAAGAGTATTTGTATCTCTTTTCTTAACAGGTGACCTGAAGAAAGAAAGGGTTCAGAAACTTAGCTGCACATTAATCTGAGGTATTGATTGCCCACAATTACTTTGGTCTTACTATCATGTTTGCAATTTTGTAAATCACCCAGAATTTACTGAAAATATGCCTTACTTTTTCTAATCAATCTAAAAGTTACCTTTTTTTTTTTTTTGGTAACTTGAAGACACTCTTTGCGATAAATATGTTTGGAATTAGAAACAGTCAAAGTTTGCTAAGTACCCACAATATGCCATGCACTGTGCTAGGTGTATCACATTCATTATGTTATTTTTCCCTCAATCTACCATTTTCTCTTTTCTAGCCTCCTCTCATCCAGTTTACTTTCTCTCTGCCCTGAATAACCCAGTTTCTGAAACACATTATTAATTTTTATACCTACCAACCAAAATTTTATTCATCATTCAAAGTCCAATTCAAATCTCTATGAATTCTTTCCCAATTTCCACCTACATAATTGTTGCCTCTCCAAAGCCATAGTGCTTTGTTTATATATAACTCTGCTATAACACTTATTATCCAATTTTAAATTAGCCAACTATGTAAATATCTCTCCCAGTAGACTCTAAGTTCCTGAAGACAAGGGTGGATTTTACTCACCAGTGTTTACCTCATCCATCCACGGTACCTTATACATAGTAAAAGCTCAGTACGGTTTTGCCAAATATAGGTTTTCTTTCCTTAGAAATATTTTCAAAGTATACCATTCCTAGGCATGAAGAAAATGACTTTCAAATACATGTAAAGGGCACAACATGTAGAATAAGTAAAAGGAACAAGCCAAAGAAACAGGTCCACACCTACTCATGTGTAAAAAGTTTTGCACTCTATCTTGTGGAAACCTGTTTAAATTTAAAGTAAGCCCCAACTCCAGCCCTATTTAGTTAATAAAATAGCTGAAAGCAATGTGAAAAATAGCCTAAAGGCCACACTCGCTGGCAAACAATTTGCCTGTGAAACCCAATGAGCCATTTGTCTTTATCCAGGGAATGACATGTACTTAAAAGTATTCTGTATCTTGGAAGGGAAGTAGATACCAGTAATCACTTGCATAAATGTTTATTAGATTAATACCTTTATTTAAACTCTTATTTTATCATAAAAATGCATGCTTATTAAAAAAAAAGATTAAAAAGCTTTTATTGAAAAAAACCTATCATGCCACATTATTCCAGACTTCTCCCTCATATATATACATATATATACAAACTGTTATTTTATTTGTAAAAAATGAATCACTGACTTTTTGAATTTGTTTCCCATATTGTATTTTTCTGTGTCAATAAATATAGACATATCAATTAATGGCTGTACCATAATTACTTATCCTCTATTTTTAGCCCTTTTCCAATAGTTTTACTTTAAAGACACTGGTGGGAGAATATCTTTGTAGCTAAATTTCTGTGCACATCCACAATTCTTCTCTTAAGATAAATCCTAAGAGGTGGAATTGCTGGGTCAGAGGCTCTTGAAACATACTGTGAAAATGTTTGTCAGAAGAATAATACTCACATTACCAGAGGAATGTGCCAGTTCCCCAAACCCTCGCCAACTCTGGGCACTAACAGCCTTCAGTACTCGTTTTCTCTAACTCTACCATTCTAGCCATACTCTGAGATAAATTGTGAGATTAGTTACACCCAACCTACATTGCTGCTCAGTGGTTTGGCCAGCATTTCATAGCTTCTATCAGTGGACTAGGGTAATTCAGAAGATACTTCTGGGCTTACAGTGTCTCTGGAAACATTTGTTATAAGAAATATTTGGTTTATATAGTGATATAAATCTAGATACCAGAGAACTTCATTTTCCCACGGCCTCTCCTATGAACTAACTGCAGCCAGAATTCCACAAATACCTTTATAACAATGCTCTAATTGAGGGACTTAGTCTAGAAACATGACATTTTAGAAGCAGGAGAAATCTTAGAAAATACCTAATCTTTGCAATTTATAGATCAGTATTAATTAAAGCATAAAGGGTTCTCCAAGATCACACAACAATAATACTAATGACCATGGTACAAAACAGTTGCCAAAGGCACATGCCAGGTGCTGTGAAGTACTAAATATTTACTGTTTCTTTTTTTTTTTGAGATAGGGTCTCGCTATGTTGCCCAGGCTAGAGTGCAGTGGCATCATCATAGCTCACTGCAATCTCAAACTCCTGGGCTCAAGTGATCCTCCTGCTTCAGTCTCCCAAAGTGCTAGTGTAGTGAGCTGAGATGCTTTGAAGGGTTAATGAGCAAAAAGGTAATAACGCAATTATAGTTGCTAGGGAACTTTAATGAACGCTATTTGCTTCTGTACAAAGCTTGCGGTTAGCAATTGTTAGAATTCAGGGCCTGATCACCCTACGCGAAGTATGTCAAGGGTTCAACTTATGATCGATGTGTAACTGGAAGAATGTTCTGTGTTTAATCTATAACTTAGATTGTGCTTTACTTCAATGATTGTAACCTGTCTTTGGGCACCAGAGATCTGTGAGAACAGCCAGATCTCAGGACCCTGTGTCATTGAAATATTGATTGTACACC
>NW_012148631.1:50429-51699 GCF_000956105.1 Propithecus coquereli
ACGAAATTGTAAAAAGAGGGCTTATCCACCAAAGGCAGTTATGGTATCAAAGGTGGTAGATGGGCAGAAGGGGAGACAGGCGGAACGCAAGCTGTATCCAGTGCTCACGGGACTTGGGGAGGACCCCCTCCTGGAGGAACCCCCCCCTTATGTCACTGCTCCCTCTCGAATGCCAAGGGACTCTGATACGGAGCCTCAGAGCCCCACTGACTCAGTTAGCCCGCCACACACTCGCAGTGGTTCCCAATATCAGCCGGCACCCAGCCCCACGTCTGAAGCCCCTATTCTTCCTTTGCGACAGGCACCTATGAGTCCTGAATTGGACCGTCCTCCTTTTATGATTTATGTTCCTTTTTCCACTAGCGATTTGTATAATTGGAAAAACCAAAATCCTTCTTTTTCTAAGAAACCACAGGGATTGATATCTCTTTTGGAGACAATTTTCTTTACTCATCAGCCGACCTGGGATGACCGCCAGCAGCTTTTGCAGGCTCTCTTCACGTCTGAGGAAAGAGAAAGAATTTGGAGAGAAGCTGCCAAAACAATTCCCGGCCCTGATGGACAGCCAGCTACTGACCCTGTCTGGATAGAACGTGTATTCCCCTCTATGTGCCCTGACTGGGATCCAAATGAGAATGAAGGTAAAGGGGCTCTCGATCAGTATCGCCAGACTCTGCTCCGGGGTATACAGGCAGCGACTAAAAAGCCCACTAATTTATCTAAGGTAAGCGAGACAGAGCAGGGGCTGAATGAGGCCCCGGTGGTGGTTTTAGAACGCCTCTTTGAAGCTTACTGCCTGTACACCCCTATAGACCCTGAAGCACCTGAGAATAGGTGTGCTATTAATATTGCTTTTGCTACTCAGTCGGCCCCAGATATTAAAAAGTTGCAGAAGTTAGAAGGGTTTAAAGGGAAGTTGCTGTCTGAATTGGTAGAGATTGCCCAGAAGATTTACAACAACCAGGAGGACCCCGGAACTGTGCAATCTAAGAAAATGGCTAAGATTATAGTGGCCGCCATGGACAGACCCCAGAAACCGAGGGAAAGAGTAAGTCAAGAAAGAAAAACTGAGTTAAAAGGTCAAAAGAAAGGGAGAAATGACCTGGGATTGGATCAAGTGCGCCTATTGCAAAAGATATGGACATTGGAGGAAAGACTGCCACCCTCCTGAGGTATGAGCTAAAGGCAGGAAAGAGAACTCTCTCTACTGGGAGAATTGAAGCAATCTTAAAGATTTCACAGCCCCAAACCAAGAAGCAGGTGCGTGAGT
>NW_012148631.1:61769-63727 GCF_000956105.1 Propithecus coquereli
TTTGCTTCTGTACAAAGCTTGCGGTTAGCAATTGTTAGAATTCAGGGCCTGATCACCCTACGCGAAGTATGTCAAGGGTTCAACTTATGATCGATGTGTAACTGGAAGAATGTTCTATGTTTAATCTATAACTTAGATTGTGCTTTACTTCAATGATTGTAACCTGTCTTTGGGCACCAGAGATCTGTGAGAACAGCCAGATCTCAGGACCCTGTGTCATTGAAATATTGATTGTACACCCTGCCTTTGTTTCCTTTGTTCTCAGAATACCTGTTCTATGACACGTAGCCTCCCTCAAAATGGTATAAAATTTCTGTGGAAGCAAAAGACTAGTGCCACTCTCTGTACTGCTTTTATGCGGGCAGAGGTGGTCACTGGCCAGCTAATAAAGACTCTCAATTTGGCTCCATTAAATTCTCTCGTGGTCTGTTCGCGCCCTCCACACCACAACACTAGGATTACAAGGCATGAACCACCGTGCCCAGCCTAAATACGTACTATTTCTAATGCTCACAACAATCCTGTAGAGCAGCAATTATTATTCCCCATCCTAGAGGAAGCTCAAGATCACATAGATTAAATGACTTGCCCAATATCACAGTTATGTAGAAACAGAGCTAGATCTAGAACTGAGGCTCCTGACTTCAGTGCATTGTTCTTCCCACATCTGTCTGCCCTTTTACCTTATGAATTAGAGAAGCACGTTAATGTGGTTAAGGTCTCTATTTCCAAGTAAATCCATTCTCCATACTCCTTTGCCCTGAACAGGGGTTAATTACTATCCCCATTCTAAATTTTCCACTCTCCCCTATTTCTACCTTCATTATTCAATTTAACTCAACAAACTCTTTGGTAGTGGTTCACATATATTGTATACTTGCTAGGGGCCATTAGATGTGGGCTTGATAATATCTGAATTGCTTTCTTGAAACTCTATGTCCTCATGCAAAAAGCAGAAGATCTAGTCCCAGACACAAAGGAACTTAACATCTACATAGGAACTAAGGTCCTATCACACCCAATAAATAAGAGTATACAATATCTAAATTATATAGTATGAACCATAAGTACAAAGAGAATTAGAGATTAACATGGCTGAAGTCAAGCTATGATTAAATGTTTTTCATTGAACATCATCAAAACAGTAGTTGGTATACTAAAATGGAAGTCACCTCCTTGACAGCCACCTTCCAAGCTTACAATAGCTATGGGACAGTTCCGGCTGCCCATGAAAACTAAGAAAGAATCTGCTCAGGGATTCATACAAAAATTTTTACTTTTCTAATATAGCTATAGCCCTTGTTCCTGCCCTTTCCCTTTACCCTTCTTCTTGCCTTAAAGACAGATGTAATGTCTAGAGCTACAGCAGGCATCTTGTATACATGAGTAGATGGCCAAAAGAACAGACATAGACCTTGACATTACTAAGCTACTGTTCATCTTTATTTTTAATAATTTTTTTCTAAAGGCTGGTCAAGTGAAGCAGTGGGAGTGGAGAAGGAACAAAGGAATCTGTAACTGGTCGTGCTTGATGAATTGTAAACACCACTGTACTTGGACCAACCAACTAAGCTACTGATCACTGATGAGCAAATATCAGCAACCACATACCTCCAGACTTCTTATGTGAAAAAAACAATAATCTTTTTCTAGAAGCCATTACAGTCACAGTTTCTGTCACGTACAGCCAAAAACAATCCCAGCTAACATAGAAGTCCAGAATTCTAGCCCTACCTCTGACATTTACTACACGTATATGAAAACAGGCAAGTCACTCTCTCTGCCTACCTACTTCCCATCAACTAATTAGGTATTTCAAGTACTATGAAATACACTACCATAAGGTATTATCACTGCTTATACCTTTCCTTTCCTTGACTACATTTCTATTCAAAGGACCATGAGTGAAAGATTCCACGGTGACTGACCGTGGTTAAACTTCCCTACTGGGCTGGGCG
>NW_012148631.1:63777-64798 GCF_000956105.1 Propithecus coquereli
AGGCATAACTCCATATGAAATCATGTTTGGCCGTCCGCCCCCACTGGTTCCTAAAGTGGGGGAGGACAAAATAGCGGAGTTAAGTGACCATTCCCTTCTCAAGTCCTTACAGGCCTTGCAGCTGAGTACCCAGAAAACTCACGACCTGGTCAGGGCTGCGCACCCAGGCCCTGCTAACCCTTTTTCTGACAAAGTTCCATTCCAGATACAGCCTGGAGACCCGCTGCTTTGGAGCCCAAGTGGACCGGACCTCTGTCAGTAATCCTCACCACCCCGACGGCTGTGAAAGTAGTGGGGAAGCGCCATTGGATCCATTATACCCAGGTCAAGAAAAAAATTGTATTAAAAATTTGACTACTGAAGATGCCTATAAGCAACATCTATGTAAGTGGGGCCAAAAGCCTAAGCTGACCTTAAAAGACTTACAAGGGCAGGGAACCTGTGTTCATCCACTAGGTTTCACCTTATCCCAGTCCCCATATGCAGACTCCTGCAATGTTACTATTCAGTTAAATAATTTTACAGATTCTGAATCGGAAACACTTTTGGTGGCTCCGAATGGCACGTGGTTTGCGTGTACTACTGGCATTACACCTTGTGTAAGGCCCTCTATAATTGTACAAAAACAAGATTTATGTATCCTATCTCATATTGTTCCTTAGGTTTATTTTTATTCAGGTGAAGGAGGAAGAGAGCATCTACAAGCCTCCACTACCTGGCAGATAAAAAGAGCCATCCCGATTCTAGTACCCCTACTAATAGGACTAGACATAGCGGGCTCTGCCGCTGTGGGTACAGCAGCCTTGGTGACAAAAAAACCCAGAATTTTAAGATATTAAGCCATCAAGTAGATCTAGATTTAAGTGACTTAGAAAAATCTATAAGTTACTTAGAACAATCGGTGGACTCATTAGCTGAAGTAATATTACAGAACAGAAGAGGATTAGATTTATTATTTCTGAAACAGGGTGGTTTATGTGTGGCCTTAAGAGAGACTTGTTGTTTTTATGCCAATCATTCT
>NW_012148631.1:69213-70510 GCF_000956105.1 Propithecus coquereli
AAATAACAAATGTCACAGAGCAAGAGACAAAACGATTTATAGATAATAACTTCCGAATACTGTCTGTCTACTGCAGGCTAAGCACCTTACTAGGTACTTCACATAAATCATCTCATTTAAACTGCATTAACAATGTAGAAGATAGATAGTATCATCACCATTTTATAAATGAAGCAAGCTCACAGAACATAAGCTACTCCAAAATTACCAAACTAATAGGTGGTAGCATTGAGTTTTGAAAAGACTAGGTCATATATGTAACAAAATAACACATGTACCTCCAAAATATGTTCAAATATGCTATATCAACAAAAAATAAAAATAAAAAAAATACAAATAAAAACCCAAAAATGTAAAAATAAAAAGACCAGGTCTGTAGGAATCCAAAATCTGGGGTCTCTTTAAATGCCCAGAGTTTTCCTGTAAATATTCCTTCACAAAGGAGGTAGATAACCAAATTATACCAACCTGTTAGACAAATACAAATAAATTCTGCTCTATACAAAAGTGAAGCATTCCTGACAAGTTGTTCATAAAGAAAAGTTTAGTAAATTAAAAATCCTATCCTAAATATATTGGGAAAGCTCTGAACTGAATCTTCCCAAAAAGTTAAAAAAGAAAGGAAGGAAGGAAGGGAGGGAGGGAAGAGGAAAAAAGGAAGAAAAGATCCCTCTTTTTCTAAGTGTGTACTTTTGCATATAAAGTTTTTGCTCTACACAAGACGGAGGTTAGTGAGAACCTCTCAGTGGGCATTCTAAAGTAAAAGAGACTATGAAGAGGGTTTTCAAGCATCAGAAGAAGAAGAAAGGCTTTCCTCTGAGGTCAAGGACTACATTTGATTGGTGGAGGGTAAAAGGTAAGAGGTGCAAACCTAAGTACCCCTAATCTTTATTTAGGTGAAATTTTAAAACCGAAATATTATTTTTCTCTTTTTTAGAAAGCTACTTTTGAGCTCTCTTTTGATTTAGGATGGCCAACTCAGGAGACCATCTCCCCTACTTGAAAAAAGGGAACAGATAAACAAATACCTATCCACAGAGGTAGGACTCTCTTGGATGAAGGCTGATTGCACAGCTACATGAAGAAAACCAAAAGTAAATACTGGGTCATGACAGTTTCACCACACTGCCTCCCCCCAAATAATAAATATTAGGATGTGAAACCTTCAAGAATTAAAGTCCACAGGGCCTAGGGAGAAATAGAACCGGCCAGAGCCAAAGGCAGCTGTTTACATGAGAGAGCCCAAGCATGGTGGGAACTGGATGCCTTCCTACACCCCTTAATCAAGATTGAATTT
>NW_012148631.1:73490-75125 GCF_000956105.1 Propithecus coquereli
GGGATTACAGGCACGAGCCATCGTACCCGGCCAAAAGTTACTTTGGACGATACCTTAAGGAGGCCCAAGCCAGACTCCACGTGAAATTCACAAGCATGGCTCTTTGGGCCTGGGAAGCAGGGGAAGGTGGGGGGGGGGCGGGGCTGAGCTTGCCCAGTGGCGTGGCGTTCTCTCCGGTTTACTCTATCCTACATCAACTGGATGCAAACCAATTACTTTACTTAAACTAAGTCCTTACCTAGATTGGTGGGTTCCAACCCCACGAAAGATTTAGTTAACAGCTAAATACCCTAGTCAACTGGCTTCAAACTACTTTTCCCGCTGCTGAGAGAAAAAAGGCAGGAGAAGCCCCGGCAGAATTGAAGCTGCTGCTTTGAATTTGCAATCCAATATGAAAATTCACCTCGGGGCCTGGTAAAAAGAGCATTTAACCCCTGCCTTTAGATTTACAGTCTAATGCCTTTCTCAGCCATTTTAACTGTACTTACGTTCATTAACCGTTGATTCTACTCAACAAATCACAAAGATATTGGAACTCTTTATCTATTATTTGGAGCTTGAGCAGGAATAGCAGGCACAGCCCTTAGACTTCTGATGCGAGCAGAGCTCGGTCAACCAGGGACTCTGCTAGGAGACGACCACATCTACAATGTTATCGTAACAGCTGATGTCTTCGTTATAATTTTTTTCATGGTCATATCTATTATGATTGGGGGCTGTGGAAACTGACTAGTTCCCCTAATAACTGGAGTCCCTGATATAGCATTCCCCTGAATAAATAATATGAGTTTCTGACTCCTGCCTCCATCCTTTCTTCTCCTCCTTGCCTCCTCGATAGAAGCTGGTGCGGGAACAGGGTGGACAGTATATCCCCCTCTAGCAGGGAATCTAGCCCACGCAGGAGCTTCTGTGGACCTAACTATTTTCTCCTTGCACTTGGCGAGAATATCCTTGATCTTAGGGGCTATTAACTTTATCACAACAGTAACTAACATAAAACCCCCAGCTGTATCACAATATCAAACTCCCTTGTTTGTGTGGTCCGTAACAATTACAGCTGTCCTTCTACTACTATCCCTACCAGTTCTAGTGGTGGGAATTACAGTACTCCTAACCGACCGTAATCTCAACACAACCATCTTTGACCCCGCAGGAGGTGGAGATCCCATCCTGTACCAACACCTATTCTGATTCTTTGGGCACCCCGAAGTTTATATTTTAATTCTACCTGGCTTCAGCATAATTTCTCATATCGTTACATATTACTCAGGTAAAAAAGAACCCTTTGGGTATATGGGCATAGTTTGAGCTATAATATCTATCGGCTTCTTAGGTTTTGTTGTGTGAGCCCACCACATATTCACAGTCAGTACAGACGTAGATACCCATGTATACTGTACATCAGCCACTATAATTATCGCTATCCCTCCTGGCGTAAAGGTCTTCAGTTGATTAGTAACACTACATTGTGGCAATATTAAGTGATCACCTGCCATACTATGAGCCCTAGGCTTTATCTTTCTTTTTATAGTCGGAGGGTTAACAGGAATTGTCCTGGCCAACTCATCACTAGACACTGTTCTTCACGACACATATTATGTAGTAGCACATTTCCACTACGTACTATCAATGGGA
>NW_012148631.1:75175-76809 GCF_000956105.1 Propithecus coquereli
AGAGGTAGGACTCTCTTGGATGAAGGCTGATTGCACAGCTACATGAAGAAAACCAAAAGTAAATACTGGGTCATGACAGTTTCACCACACTGCCTCCCCCCAAATAATAAATATTAGGATGTGAAACCTTCAAGAATTAAAGTCCACAGGGCCTAGGGAGAAATAGAACCGGCCAGAGCCAAAGGCAGCTGTTTACATGAGAGAGCCCAAGCATGGTGGGAACTGGATGCCTTCCTACACCCCTTAATCAAGATTGAATTTCTGTAAACAAGTCTCACTAAAACAAAAAAAAAAAGGCACATGCATCAACCACATTCCCCCAAACAAATCAAGCTGCCAAGCAAGAGATTCAGCTTCACATTTCAAAATTATCTGAATCCACCACAGCTTCAGACTTCTGCAAATCTAGAAACATTCTGGGTGGAGAAATAGCTATTAAAGACCAATAACCCTACAACGGACCCAAGGAAAAAGCCTATCCCATATGCTATGAACTAGTTGTTCCTTTTAAAACTGCCTATTAAATGCCATCTATCATATCATGTAGTCCATTTTTATTTCCAAAAAACAAAGACTAAAAGGATACATATAATCTCTCCCCTTAAGAAACTCATAGTTGAATGAGGAATACAAATAATTATGATATAGTGTGATCTTGCTATGGTGGTGCCTAAACAGAGGGTACTCTGGAAGTACAGAGAAGGAGAATAGGCGGTAGGAGAGTCAGAGGAGGCTTCCTGGTAGAAGAAATACCTAAAAGATACAGACAGACCTGCAGAGCTCTACAGGCTGAGTGTTGACTTTTCTGGGGGCAGAGATAAATGACAGGGGTAAGAATGGAAGGGGAAGACATATGAGGAAGACTGCAGAAGAAGCAATGTAGCCTGTTCCCAGATTCATAGGAAATTAACCTCCCATTGTCTCCCGTTTCTCCTCATGCTCAAACCAAAAATAACTAGTCTTGACAAGCTCTATAAATCAAAAGGTTCAGGTTTGGGGGCAGGGAGCTGCAAGAGGGTGCATTCTGAGCAGGTCTGAAATAGTGGATTAGCAACTCCTAAGCAAAACAAAGACTTTTGATGTGATAGATGCTCTCAAGCACCTTGCTATCCAATTTGTGAGACGTGCCTTGCCTGTTTCTATTAGAGGGGAAATCGTGAGTTAAACAACTGCTAATGTAATAGAACAAACAGAGTAAATCAAGACTTCATTAGAAGCATAGTTAATTAAGATGGTCCCATCCCGGGCAGTGCTATTTCCCCAGGCACATCCTCTCCTACTTTTATAAGGAATAAGAAGAGATCTTGTTACATTAGCGGGAGTAAAATAGAGCGGGGTTATTTTCATCTTACCCAGGGAGAAAACACCTACATTTTTTTTCTTGTATATAAGGGATTAGCAGCAAACAGTAAATGGCAACATTAATCCAAAATGCAAGTTTAACTGTTAGTCAAAGTCTCAAAGTAAGTCTGAAGGAAGTTTTTAACGGACTTTGTGTTTCCACATTTATGTTTGCTAACTTCTATGTTGAAATTGGATCTGTTTACAGAAACAGATCTATGAAGCTTCCAAAATTCGGTCAATTTAAAATCCAATGACAGGCCAGGCGCGGTGGCTCACGCCTGTAATCCTAG
>NW_012148631.1:76859-78255 GCF_000956105.1 Propithecus coquereli
CTGTGAGCTAGGATGATGCCACGGCACTCTAGCCAGGGCAACACAGTGAGACTCTGTCTCAAAAAAAAAAAAAAAATTCCCTTACTGCAGGAGGAAGTTTTCCTGTTCTTATGAACAAACATGCTGGGAGACATCGGAAAATCTTGGATTCCCAGGATCTTAATGCCTAACCTAGGTCACTGGGAACGTTTCCCAGGCACGAATGCAATGAAGACAACTAAAGCTGGGGGAGGGAAGAGGCAGGAATGTAATATGCTGTGACCCCATTTAGCCTTCTAAAAACCATGATTCCACCAAAGCATGCTGCTGAAAACCACCTGGAAAGTGTTCAAATTTAACCCTTCACATTCTTTTTTAATTATGAAGATACACTGCTAGCTCTTTAGGGGGAAATTTGCATTTTTACTTTTGATAGATCTTACCTAATGTAGAAATTTACCTCACAGGTACGTATTTATGCATGTGTAAGTATAAGAAAGTTCACTGTAACACTGTTCATAAAAGCAAAAAAACTAAAAACACAAATCCCGCCAATAGGAGACTGGTTGAATAAATTATGGCAAAACTGTATAACGAAATATTAAGAAACTTTAAGATTAGGTAACTGAGTAAATGTGGTGAAATGCACAGAATGAGTTCCAAGACCTATTAAGTGAGAAAAGCAAAATGAAAAGAGTGTATTCCCATCTGTTTCACAAAGAGAGAAAAGGCAATATATAGTCACAATATACATTTGAGGAAGGAGACAGAAATGAAAACAGTAATTGGGTCTGTGAAGGGAGCTGGGAAGTCTGGGTTAAAGCAAATTTTTTCACTATATGAACTTTTATACTCTTTGAATATGTATTATTATATAAATGCACATCTTTTCAGTTTAAAAAACTACTTAAGCAGTATTTATTTTCTCCTAAATCTATGTTTGCAGTCCAGAAGACACTGGGCTTCCTGGAATTTTTATTAAATATTATTTTTTGGTTTTTGGAGACAGGGTCTCTCTTTGTTGCCTGGGCACAACGGCAGTGGTATGTTCATATCTCACTGAAACCTCCAGCTCCTGGGCTCAAGTGATTCTCCTGCCTCAGCCACCCACGTAGCTGAGACTACAGGAGTGCACCACCATGCCTGGCTAATTTTTTCTATTTTTTGTAGAGACAGGGTCTCTCTATGTTGCTCAGGCTAGTCTTGAACTCCTGACCTCAAGCAATTCTCCCACCTTAGCGTCCCTAAGTGCTAGGATTATAGGTGTAAGCCACCACTCCCAGCCATAAATATTCTAATAAAGCAATAATTGTCAAATCTCTTGATTTTTGGAAATAATGCTCCCCATTTTTATGGTCTATAAATTGTCTACTAACAACTTCTCCAAATGTTACATATTCTCTTTCTAATATTTCCA
>NW_012148631.1:90286-92638 GCF_000956105.1 Propithecus coquereli
TAATACTCACTACTGAACTCACACATACAAGCACCATGGACGCTCAAGAGGTGGAAACGCTATGGACTATTCTGCCAGCGGCTATTCTTATTCTTATTCTTATTGCCCTTCCATCATTATGTATCTTTTATATGATGGACGAAATTACTACTCCCCCCCAACTCTCAAAACCATACGTCACCAGTGATATTGGAGCTATGAATATACACACTATGAAAACCTATGTTTCAACTTATACACAGTTCCCCTATCGGACCTTAAACCCGGAGAATTCCGTCTGCTTGAAGTCGATGATTGAGTTGTATTACCCGCAGAATTATCAGTCCGAATACTAATTTCTTCAGAGGATATACTGCACTCATGAACCATGCCCTCTCTAGGCGTAAAAATGGATGCTATTCCAGGACACCTAAATCAAGCAACCTTAATAACCTCTCACCCAGGCATCTATCATGGTCAATGCTCAGAAATCTGCGGTGCAAACCACAGCTTCATACCAACTGTACTTGAGCTAGTCCCCCTAAAATATTTTGAAGAGTGGTTACTATCTGTTATAATGTCACTGCAAAGCTAATTAGCATTAACCTTTTAAGTTAAAGACTGAAAGCCTTGGTCTTTCCACAGTTAGATGCCCCAATTAGACACATCAACATGATTTATAACAATTTTTTCAATAATTTTAGCCCTATTCATCACTTTTCAACTAAAAGTTTCAAAGTTCAATTATCCCTTAAACCCAATATTAAAAACTGTTAATAAACATAAGCATGCTAACCCTTGAGAAATAAAATGAATGAAAATTTATTCGCCTCTTTCATTACCCCAACAGTCAGAGGAATCCCTATCATTATCTTGATTATTATAATTCCTAGCATTCTTTTCCCCCTCCCCCACCCATCTTATTGGTAGCCAATTAACCTCTTTACAGCAATGGTTAATCCAGCTAGTATTAAAACAATTAATGACAATACATAACACTAAGGGACAAACCTGGTTCCTTATTCTGATCTCACTAATCCTATTCATTGGTTCGACCGATTTATTAGGCCTATTACCTCACTCATTTACCCCTACCACACAGCTATCAATAAACCTAGGCATAGCAATCCCACTGTGAGCTGCCGCAGTTATCACAGGCTTCCTCCATAAAACAAAAGCATCCCTAGCCCACTTACTACCGCAGGGGACACCCATTCCTCTCATCCCTATACTAGTAGTGATCATCGAAACTATCAGCCCTTTTATTCAACCCATAGCACTAGCCGTAGGACTAACAGCTGATATTACAGCAGGCCATCTGCTTATACATTTGATTGGCGGAGCCACCCTAGTACTAACTTCCATCAGTCCTGCCACAGACTCAATTACATTTATTATCCTTATCCTCCTTACAATTCTTGAGTTTGCAGTCACTCTAATTCAAGCTTACGTGTTTACTCTATTAGTCAGTCTTTATTTACATGGCAATACCTAATGACCCACCAGACCCACGCCTATAACATGGTTAACCCCTGCCCCTGACCCCTTACAGGGGCCCTTTCTGCACTTCTAATAACATCCAGCCTCGCTATATGATTGCACTTTAACTCAAGCACACTCCTGTCCCTGGGTTCGTTAACAAATCTATTAACTATATACCAATGATGGCGAGATACTGTGTGGGAAGGCACGTTCCAGGGTCACCATACACCAATTGTCCAAAGAGGCCTTCGATATGGAATAATTCTATTCATCGTTTCAGAAATTTTTTTCTTTGCAGGTTTCTTCTGAGCCTTCTATCACTCAAGCTTAGCCCCCACTGCTGAGTTAGGCAGCTGTTAACCCCCAACAGGCATCCACCCTCTTAACCCCCTTGAAGTACCCCTACTTAACACAGCTGTGCTATTAGCCTCAGGCGTATCCATCACTTGAGCCCATGATAGCCTAATAGAGGGTAATCGAATACATATACTCCAACCCTTATTTACTACCATCTCCCTGGGCATTTATTTTACACTTCTTCAAGCTTAAGAGTATTTTGAAACATCTTTTACAATCTCAGACGGTGTCTATGGCTCAACATTCTTTACAGCAACAGGCTTTCACGGACTGCACGTAATTATTGGATCCACTTTTCTCACTGTCTGTCTTCTTTGTCAATTGAAATTTCACTTCACATCAATCACCACTTCAGATTCAAAGCTGCAGCCTGATATTGACATTTTGTTGACGTAGTATGACTATTCCTTATGTATCCATCTACTGATGAGGATCTTATTCTTTTAGTATTAATCTAGTACAATTAACTTCCAATCAATTAGCTTCGGTGTAAGTCCAAAAAAGAATAATTAATCTTTCGCTAGCTCTTACAAT
>NW_012148631.1:95941-96403 GCF_000956105.1 Propithecus coquereli
ATTACACCCATGACTACCATCAGCAACAGAAAGAAGGACCAACTCCAGTCTCAGCCCTACTCCACTCTAGCACAATGGTTGTGGCAGGAATTTTCCTTCTAATCCGATTTTACCCCCTAATAGAAAATAATAAAACTATCCAAACCATGGCACTATGCCTAGGTGCTATTATCACATTATGCATAGCAATCTGTGCCCTCACACAAAATGACATCAAAAAAATTGTGGCTTTCTCTACCTCAAGCCAACTATGGTTAATAATAGTCACTATTGACATTAATCAACCCCATTTGGCTTTCCTCCATATCTGCAATCACGTCTTCTTCAAGGCCATATTATTTATTTGTTCTAGGTCTATTATCCATAACCTAAACGACAAACAAGATATTCAAAAAATAGGAGGCCTGTTCAAAGCCATACCTTTTATATCCTCTTCCCTTATTATCGGAAGCCTTGCACTCA
>NW_012148631.1:96453-104595 GCF_000956105.1 Propithecus coquereli
TACACAGAAAAATACAGCCCCTACGAATGCGGCTTTGATCCCATAGGATCAGCCCGCCTGTCGTTCTCCATAAAATTTTTCTTAGTAGCTACTACATTTCTCTTATTCGACCTAGAAATTGCACTTCTACTTCCACTCCCTTAAGCGTCCCAAACAAACAGCCTAAAACTCATATTAACAGTAGCCCTCGTGCTAATCTCCATTCTAGCCGCGGGCCTTGCCTACGAATGACTTCAAAAAGAGTTAGAATGAGAAGAATAATATGGTAATTAGTTTAAACTAAAACAAATGATTTCGACTCATTAGATTATGACCTATTCTTAATTACCAACAAGCCTTCAATCTCCACCAATATTATTCTAGCTTTCGTTACCACCCTTTTAGGAATATTAGTATTTCGCTCCCACTTAATATCCTCACTACTATGTTTAGAAGGCATAATATTATCTATATTTATTCTAAGCACCATTATCATCTTAAACATACACTTCACAATATCCTTTATAATGCCTATCCTATTACTAGTATTCGCAGCCTGCGAAGCGGCTGTAGGCCTAGCCCTCCTGGTAATAGTATCTAATACGTATGGCCTAGACTATATTCAAAACCTCAATCTCCTTCAATGTTAAAGATCATCATCCCAACAATTATATTATTCCCAGTAACCTGGTATTCCAGTAACTCTATAAGTCTAAATTAACACAACTTCACACAGCTTAATAATCAGCTTTGTGGGTTTATCCTTCTTAAATCAATCTAATGATAATAGTAATAATTTCTCACTAACCTTTTTCTCTGACCCATTATCAACACCACTCTTAATACTAACGGTATGATTACTTCCTCTTATAATCACAGCAAGCCAACATCACCTTACAAAAGAATCCTGAATACGAAAAAAATCTTATCTCTCCATACTAGTTTTTCTACAAATATTTCTAGTCCTAACATTTACTGCCACCGAATTAATTTTGTTTTATATTCTCTTTGAGGCCACATCAATTCCAACTCTTATTATCATCACTCAATGAGGCAACCAGACAGAGCGATTAAATGCAGGCCTATACTTCCTATCCTACACCCTTATTGGATCCCTACCACTGCTCGTACCACTAATCTATGTTCAAAATTCTATAGGCTCACTAAATTTCTTAACAATGACCTTGTGACTCAAAGAACTGCCCAATTCCTGATCCAATAACCTATTATGAATAGCATGCATTATAGCATTTATAGTCAAAATAGCCCTATACGGCCTTCACTTATGATTACCCAAAGCCCACGTAGAAGCGCCTATTGCTGGATCAATAGTCCTTGCAGCTGTACTTCTAAAACTGGGTGGTTATGGAACGATACGAATCACTACAGTGCTCAACCCACTAACGAAATCCATAGCATGTCCTTTCCTTATACTATGTCTATGAGGAATAATCATAACCAGCTCGATCTGTCTACGACAAACAGACCTAAAGTCACTTATCTCCTATTCATCAGTCAGCCACATAGCACTGGTTATTGTAGCCATTCTTATCCGAACACCATGAAGCTTTATAGGGGCAACAACCCTAATAATCGCACATGGTCTCATGTCATCTATACTGTTTTGTCTCGCTAACTCAAACTATGAACGCGTTCACAGCCGAAGGATACTATGAGCACGAGGACTTCAAGCCCTCTTTCCCCTCATAGCCACTTGATGACTACTTGCCAGCTTAACTAACCTAGCTTTACCACCCTCCATTAACCTAATTGGAGAACTATTCATATCCATAGCGTCTTTCTCATGGTCAAACATTACAATTATCTTAGTAGGCCTAAACATACTTACCACTGCCCTTTACTCTCTTTACATATTAACTGTTACGCAACGAGGAAAATCCACATACCATACACACAACCCCAACCCTTCCCTCACACGAGAAAATACCCTAATATCTATACATATAACTCCCCCTACTCTTCCTTACTCTAAACCCCAACATTATCCTAGGACCTACATACTGTAAATATAGTTTAAACAAAACACTAGATTGTTACTCTAGCAACAGAAGCTTAAATCTTCTTATATACCAAGAAAGTGGTGCAAGAACTGCTAATTCTGTGCCCCATATATAAAAATATGGCTTCCTCAACTTTTAAAGGATGGAAGCTATCCATTGGTCTTAGGAGCCAAAAAATTGGTGCGACTCCAAATAAAAGCAATAAATCTATTTTCCTCCTTTACCCTCATTACACTAATAATCCTAGCCTGGCCAATTGTCACAAACTTAATGGATACCCACAAAGATCTCCCCTACACACCCTACGTAAAATCCTCCACTGCATGCGCCTTCATCACTAGTCTCATCACAACTACACTATTTACTTTCTCAGGACAGGAAGTAGTGATTTCTAACTGACACTGAATGACAATCCAAACCCTAAAACTAACTCTTAGCTTCAAATTAGATTACTTCTCAATACTATTTGTACCAGTAGCACTATTCGTTACTTGACCTACTATAGAATTCCCAATATGATATATACACCTCGACCCCAACATCAACCAATGCTTTAAATATCTCCTTCTATTTCTCATTACTATACTAATTCTAGTAACTGTTAACAACCTATTCCAACTGTTCATTGGTTGAGAAGGCATCGGCATTATATCATTCTTATTGATTGGCTGATAGTACGGACGAACAGATGCAAATACAACAGCCCTCCAGGCAATCCTATAAGATCGTACTGGAGACACTGGATTTATTTTAGCCATAGCATGATTTCTCATAAACTCAAATACATGAGAATTCCAACAAATATTTATGCTAAACCAAAACACAAACATAATCCCACTGATTGGTCTACTCCTAGCAGCCACTGGAAAATGCGCCCAATTCGTATTACACCCATGACTACCATCAGCAACAGAAAGAAGGACCAACTCCAGTCTCAGCCCTACTCCACTCTAGCACAATGGTTGTGGCAGGAATTTTCTTTCTAATCCGATTTTACCCCCTAATAGAAAATAATAAAACTATCCAAACCATAGCACTATGTCTAGGTGCTATTATCACATTATTTATAGCAATCTGTGCCCTCACACAAAATGACATCAAAAAAATTGTGGCTTTCTCTACCTCAAGCCAACTATGGTTAATAATAGTCACTATTGGCATTAATCAACCCCACTTGGCTTTCCTCCATATCTGCAAACACGCCTTCTTCAAGGCCATATTATTTATTTGTTCTGGGTCTATTATCCATAACCTAAACGACAAACAAGATATTCAAAAAACAGGAGGCCTGTTCAAAGCCATACCTTTTATATCCTCTTCCCTTATTATCGGAAGCCTTGCACTCACGGGTATACCTTTCCTAACAGGCTTTTACTCCAAAGACCTTATCATTGAATCTGCAAACATGTCTAATATCAACGCCTGGGCCCTCATAATCACACTGATTGCTACCTCCCTAACGGCTATCTATAGCACCCGAATTATTTTCTATGCACTAATAAATCAGCCCCAATTCACAGCCACAACTACCATGAATGAAAATAACCCCCTACTGATTAACTCAATTAAACGCCTGGCATTTGGTAGCATTTTTGCTGGGTTCTTCCTATCCAATAACATCCTACCTATAAATATTTCTCAAATAACGATACCCTCTTACCTAAAAATAATAGCCCTAGCAGTGACTATTACAGGCTTTGCCCCAGCAATAGAACTAAACCTCATAACAAATAACCTAAAATTTAAGCCATCCTCACATACATTCAAATTCTCGAGCTTATTAGGATTTTACCCAATGACTATACACCGTTTTACCCCATCACTCAATCTATCTGCTAGTCAAAATATAGCATCCCTCCTATTAGACCTGGTCTGATTAGAAAAAACCATACCAAAAAATCTGTCTCAATTACAAGTGTCATCCTCCATTATCGTCTCCAACCAAAAGGGCTTAATCAAGTTATACTTTCTCTCATTCTTCACCTCTATACTCCTAGTTCTCCTACTAATTATTTAACTATCTTACCTACTCCGAATAATCTCAGTAACAATTAAAACACTGACAAAGACCATCCAGCAATTATCACAAATCAGCGGTATGTTTATAAAGAGCCACCATCCCTAAAGAATCTTCACGAACTACATTAACCTCTTTATCCACAGAAACAATTCAATCCTCTAAATTACTAAAACTGATTGCCATTTCAAACCCATCATGCCCAGCCATTCACATCACCATTAACAGCTCCATTACTACCCCTAACAACAAAGCCCCTCAAATAACAACAGTAGACCCCCAAGTCTCAGGGTACTTTTCAGTAGCTATAGCCATAGTATAACCAAACACCACAAGCATCCCTCCTAAACAAATTAAAAACACCATTAAACCCACAAAAGAACCCCCAAAATTCATAATAATACCACAACCCATAGCCCCACTGACAATAAGCCCAACACCGCCATAAATAGGAGAAGGCTTTGAAGAAAAACTCATAAACCCTAATACAAAACCAACACTCAACATAAACACAACATAAGCCATAGTTCTTACATGGGATCTAACCATGACCAATGACGTGAAAAACCATTGTTGTACCTCAACTATAAAAACACTAATGACCAACATTCGAAAAAACCACCCCCTAATAAAAATTATAAACAGCTCATTCATTGACCTCCCAGCACCATCCAGTATCTCTTCATGATGAAACTCTGGCTCCCTTCTAGGAGCTTGCCTAGCCCTCCAAATTATTATGGGACTATTCCTAGCAATACACTATACAGCAGACACACAATAACCGCATTTTCTTCCATAACCCATATCTGCTGAGACGTGAATTACGGATGAATTATCCGATACCTCCATGCCAATGGAGCATCCATATTCTTTTCATGCCTGTTTATTCATGTAGGCCGAGGATTATACTATGGCTCCTTTACCTTATCAGAAACCTGAAACATCGGCATTATTTTACTATTTACAGTAATAGCCAGGGCCTTCATAGGATATGTCCTCCCATGGAGACAGATATTGTTCTGAGGCGCTACAGTAATTACAAACCTACTCTCGGCAATTCCATATATTGGCACCAGTTTAGTAGAGGGAATCTGAGGCAGTTTCTCCGTCGATAAAGCTACACTAACGCTATTCTTTGCATTCCATTTTATTCTACCCTTCATTATCACAGCCTTAGTAACGGTCCATCTCCTTTTCCTCCACGAAACAGGATCCAATAACCCATTTAGCATCCCATCAGACTCTGACAAAATCCCATTTCACCCCTACTATACAATCAAAGACCTACTAGGACTTCTTCTTCTTATTCTCCTACTCATAATTCTAGTACTTTTCTCCCCTGATCTTCTAGGAGACCCTGACAACTATACCCCAGCTAACCCTCTCAGCACCCCACCCCATATCAAACCAGAATGATACTTCCTATTCGCCTATGCCATCTTACCATCTATCCCTAATGAACTAGGGGCAGTATTAGCCCTAGTCTTCTCTATTCTAATCCTGGCCATTATCCCATTATTTCAAACAGCTAAGCAACGAACCATGATATTCCGACCTCTTAGTCAATACCTATTTTGAATGCTAGTAGCTGACCTGAGCACCCTTTCATCACCATCGGACAAATGGCATCCATCCTGTACTTCTCCCTCATTCTTGTTATCATACCAATAGTAAGCCTGATCGAGAACAAAATACTCAAATGAAGAGCCCTTGTAGTATATCTAATACCCAAGTCTTGTAAACCAGAAATGGAGAACGCTCTCCCCAGGACAATCTCAAGGAAGAGCACCAGCCCCACCTTCAGTCCCCAAAGCTGAAATTCTACTTAAACTACTCCTTGCCTTTCCCTACCGGCACTCAAACGATCACTCTCGATTGCCACCTCATACTATTTAACATAGACATCGTCCAAACAGCTTTGCTCTATGTACTTTGTGCATTATATGCCTTTCCCCATACAATGTGTATTAGTACCATATATGTTTAATCATACATAACACATAGTATGTACATCGTGCATACAATTCTAGTCCACATGTATATAAGCAAGTACATTATATCCATACCATACATAGATCATACTATGTATTACTCCACTAATTAAGTTATACTCCATAAATATTCACCCATCCATCAGAACTCTTAATCCCACAGGAGTACATTAGATTATTGGTCCGACATAGTACATTCCTATATTAATCGGATATTAGCACATATCAAGTTCGACAGTCGTCGTTAGCATGTGTATCATCTCCATTATTCCTAGTAAAACTACCATCCTCCGAGAAACCAGCAACCTGCCCACATAATGTCCCTCTTCTTGCTCCGGGCCCATTAAACTTGGGGGTAGCTATCCTGAAACTATATCTGGCATCTGGTTCTTACTTCAGGGCCATAACAAATATAACCGGTCACTCGTTCCCCTTAAATAAGACATCTCGATGGATTAGTGACAAATCAGCCCATGACCTGGCATAACTGAGCTGCCATGCATTTGGTATTTTTTAATATTTGAGGATGCTTGGACTCCCCATGGCCTACGCCGGCCCGCACTCAGTACATTGATCGTAGCTGGACATAACATGTACATTTTTTACCCTCTTAATTATCATAGGTGGCTATTTAATTCATGCTCAAAGGACATAGATTGTTAAGCGGCACACGCATATGTGTGCATGCACATGCACATATATGTACGTGTACGCACGTGTGTACATATACCTATACGTACACGTACATTTAATACCCAAATATCTACACAAACCTCCCCTACTCCCCCGCTCTACATTTTTCACAGTTTTGGTACATTCGCTCCTGCCAAACCCCCAAAACAAGAGCTTCCCACACTGCCTACTCAACAAGGACTATCTCCATAACTATTATCCCATCTTAATTATAATAAATCTACATAGAATAGACTACTCTATGCAAATGCCCACAACCTCAGCTGATACCAGCGTATTACTCCAAACCCCCCTTTACTTGTAGGGTCAATCCCACATTTAATTCACATTTAATTATAAATTCAACTAGAAAAGACTTTCAGTCAAACTCTCAAACTCACTTTAAAAACATCATTTTTTAGAGCAAATTTCAGGCTTTCTGGGCTGAAAAAAGAATCCTTTTATTTGTGGGGTTCCTAAAAATAAGACCTCAATACTGACATAGCAGCCGAGCCTTGTTCAACATCCGGTATGAATGTTATGTTAATGTAGCTCAATTCACTAAAGCAAGGCACTGAAAATGCCTAGACGGGTTAATAAACCCCATAAACACACAGGTCTGGTCCCAGCCTTCTTATTAGTTGTCAGTAAGATTACACATGCAAGTAACCGCACTCCAGTGAGAATGCCCTCTAGATCCCTCGGATCTAAAGGAGCAGGCAGCAAGCACGCTAACTGGCAGCTCACCACGCCTTGCTAAACCACACCCCCACGGGACACAGCAGTGACAAAACTTAAGCAATTAACGAAAGTTAGACTAAGCCATACTGATACTCAGGGTTGGTAAATTTCGTGCCAGCCACCGCGGTCATACGATTAACCCAAACTAATTTAACACGGCGTAAAGTGTGTTTAAGACTGCTACAAATAAAGTTAAATTCTATCTAAGCCGTAAAATGCTCCTGCTAAAATAAAAATAATCTACGAAAGTGACTTTAAGATTCTGAAAATACGACAGCTAAGACCCAAACTGGGATTAGATACCCCATTATGCTTAGCCATAAACCTAAGTAGTTTACAAACAAAACTACTCGCCAGAGTACTACAAGCAACAGCTTAAAACTCAAGGGACTTGGCGGTGCTTTATACCGCTCTAGAGGAGCCTGTTCTATAATCGATAAACCCCGATAAACCTCACCGCCTCTTGCTAGTTCAATCTATATACCGCCATCCCCAGCAAACCCTATCAAGGCCCTAAAGTAAGCGCAAGCATATTACATAAAAACGTTAGGTCAAGGTGTAGTCTGTGAGGTGGGCTACATGAAATGGGCTACATTTTCTAACAACAGAGCAACACTTAACAGTAACCTTATGAAACTAAAGGCCAAAGGAGGATTTAATAGTAAATTAACAATAGAGAGCTTAATTGAATAGGGCCATGAAGCACGCACACACCGCCCGT